>NC_041392.1:558788983-558840986 GCF_002162155.2 Triticum dicoccoides | reverse complement strand
GAGAGAGCAGCGCTCCGCCCCCCATTGCCACCAGCATCACCAACGCCGTCGACCTCCCCCACCACCTCCGCCATGGCTCCGAAAGCCGACAAGGGAAAGGGCGTGAAGTCGGCCGAGGCGCAGCGGCTCGCGGCGCTGCGGAAGGAGCGGGCGATCTTCTCCCCCCAGCTCGGCGCGAAGGAGCTGAGGGATTACTTCTACCTTTTTTGGGCGACGGAGACGCGTGCGCATCCGCGCACGAGGGTACTCCCGGCCGCCGCTTCGGAACTGGCTCCAAACGGGTACCCATTCTTCGCGCTGTTCTTCTATTGCGGGCTCTGCCCGCCCTTCTCGGAGTTCTTCTACGACATCATGAACACCTACGGCCTCCGCCTCCTTAATTTCACCCCCAACGTCGTTCTGACCATGGCAGTTTTCGCACATTTGTGCGAAAACTTTGTCGGAGTCCACCCCAATGTTGCCCTTTTCCGCCACTTCTTCATGCCTCGGGTAGAGAGAGGAGAGCCGCTTGCCGGAGGGATCGCCTGGATCTCGAGAGTCGGCAAGAAGGAGGCGTACTTGGAGGGTGAGCTCCGCAACAAGTGGGAGGAGTGGAGAGCGGAGTGGTGTTGGATCGTCGAGGAGAATCCGCAGCCCTTCACCGCCGTGCGCCAAGCTCCAGTAGTGCGCGGCAATGATTGGAGCAATGTGGCCCCGGAAGACGAGAGGCTGAAGATCGCCATTACTAGGATCCTTCGCCTCAGGCTTGCCGGGCTCACTGTAGGCGCTGTAGGCGCAGATTTCCTCCGCTGCCGCATCGCCCCCCTGCAGGAGAGGGGGAGGCCCGCTTGGGAATTCAAGAACTCGGCAGACATCATGAGGCTGCGGCCGGGCCTCAACTACAACTTCACCGTCATGGAGCTGGATGCAATGCTCCTGGAGTTGTTCAAACGCGATCCCCAGGACCCATTCACGCTGGCGAGGGGCGTCGTTCCATTGTGCAATAATTCTTCGCTTGAACGGATCCGCGCCATGATGCCGTTGTGCGATTCACACGGAATCATTCCAACTTGGCAAGAGCCTGCGGATGACGTCGTGCAAGCGTTCTTCGACAACTTGGAAGAAGTGCCGGTCCGCGCTGACGAGCAGAAGAGCCTCACCCGTGACACCACCGACGAGGAGCTGCAACGCATCGCCACTAGGGCGGAAGAGGTTGCGGCCGCAGCTGCTGCGGGCGCGCTTGGGTTCACTGTGGAGGAGGCGGAGGCAGCAGAGGCGGCAAACCTCGCCGAGCGCGCGGAGTTCATTGGCGAGGAAGAGCCTGCTGGCTCTGAAGCTGAGCCGAGCGAGGCCGGCAAGGAAGAGCCCGAGCCTTCAGAAAGCTTGCCGCAGGCGGAGCCCCCGGCCCCGCCAAGAAGGCGTCTTCGCAGGGCCGTGAACGTAGCGGGGCGGCAGCCGGGTCAACAACCGCCGAGCCGTGCGACACGCTCTACCGCGGCAAGCAATGTTGCCGCGGGAGCGCCTCACGCAGCAGCGACAACTAGAGTGGGATCTTCCCGGGCCACCGCCACCGCCCCCGCCAAGCGGGCAAGGGATCCTACTCCTCCGCCTCGCCGCACCGAAAGGGAGCCGGACTTCGATCTTTCCGCGCTCAGCTCCGACGAGGAGGAAGAAGAGTAAGTTTCTTTGGTGCTCTTGTAGCTCTTCAATCTGGAAGTTTTTATCTTGTATCTGACTTGCTTCAATCTGAACTCCTTTCTTTTTAGGACGCTGGCCCAGAGAGTAGCGAAGAGGGCCAAGGCTGCGGTGATTGTCATCGAAGATGACCCCACCGTGTCAGCAGGGGGTGGGTCCGAGACCACCTTGATGGACCCGGCAACCACTCCTCAAAGCAGCCCCCAGCGCAGCCCCCAGCGTAAGTTCATAGTTAGCTTTCTGCTGTCAGGCGCGCATGAGTGCTTTTTCCTTTGTTGATATCTTGCTTGTTGATTTTTGTAGGAGCAGAGCAGCCATATCAGGAGCGCCCGGAAGCTGGTCCCGAAGTGCCATCTGCTTCGACTACGCCGCCAAGGGAGGAGTCCCCGGCAAGGGAGCGCTCTCCAGCAAGGGAGAACTCTCCGGCAAGGGGCAGCACCGTCGATCCTGCGGCGGCCGAGACCGCAACTGCAGATATTGGCACAGGTAATTCACTTGTCCAAAAACTTTCCCTTGGGTTCTTCTTCTTCTGATTTTCTTCTCTTGGATTTTAGATTGATTTTTCTCCCTTCTTCGTTCTTCAGACCCATCTGCTGCTGAGCCAATGGAGACAGAGGGCGCCGGCGAGGAAGGTGCGCATGGCAGCACTGACAACGCCGCCGCCAACGAAGAAGGGGTCGGTGCTGATGAGACCGCCGGCGAGGAGGCCGCCAAGGCTGCCGCCGTAGAAGCCGGCGAGGGGTCGGGCGATCGTACTGACGACCCTGAGGCCGCAGGAGCGCCAGGCGCTGCGCCGACCGCCGATCCCTCTGCCGCTGCTGCGGAGCCGGACTCCGAGGAGCCCCAGCCCGGCGCCTACTTGAAGGTCGGCGACGATATCTTCATCAAGCTACCCTGGGCATCGAGCTCCAGGGCGCCAGTCGAGGGGGAAACTTTCGATGAGGAGGTGCTCGCCTCCGCTGGACTGTCGTTGGTCGACGCGCCCAGCAGCAGCAGTGGCGAGCCTGAGGAGGAGCAGCTGCTGCGGAAGCTGCTGTCACTCTACCGCGCACGGCAAGCCAAGCTGGCTTCCCGGGAAGCGCTTGTCGCGAAGGCGGGAGTTGATATGGAGAAGCGCACGGAGGAGCTCCGGGGCCACAATCAAGAAGCTCTCCGGTCCCTGGCACAGGAGCGGGAGCGACTCACCGAGGAGCGCACGGCCTTCCTTCTCGAGAAGGCCGAAGCTGAGGAGGAACAAAGGCTGGCCGCCGAGAAGCAGTCCGCGTGAGAAGGCGAATTGGTGCAGCGGAAGGCCAACCTCGACAGCTACGAGGAGGAGCTTGCCGAGCGCGAGCAAGCACTTGGCGGGGTGCTCAAGGAAGCAAAGGACGCTGCCGCAACCGCAGAGGCCGCGAAGAAAGAGCTGGAGGAGAAGGTGGCGCAGCTGGAGGCCAACATCGGGAAGAGCGGCGAGGAGCTTGCCGCGCTAAAGCGTGAGCGTGAGAAGGATGCTGCCGCCCACGGTGAGCTGCAAGGTCTTCTCGCTGAGAGGGGCAAGGAGCTCAGCGCCGCCAAGGATTCTAATGCAGACCTGAAGTTGAAGCTGGCCACGCTGACGCAGACGCTGGACAACGCCAAGGAGCGGGACAAGACCTTGTCGAAGAAGGTCAAGGCTGACAAGGCGCTACTGGAGAGCATCGCAGTTACCCAGAACTCATTCAGAGATACTATGGAGCACTGGACCGAGGGTCTGGTGAATATTGCCGCAGTCATTGACGAGGAGCTGGCACAGCTGGGGATGGAGGACTTTGGGTATCCCTCCAACGAGAATCTCCAACCCAGTGCCAAGCTCGGCCTGTTCTTCAAGGGCGTGGCGACGACACTCCAGCGGCTCCGGGAGAGGATCCCAAAGCAGCTGGCCGACGAGTCGCGCAAAATCTGCGCCGGGCTTCTCCAGAAGGTGCTGATGAAGGTGGCCTTCCGCAATCCAGGCCTTAGCTTCGCCAACGTCCTCAAGTCCTTGCCGCCAGACGCCGATCAGGACGCACTCAAGGCCCTTGTCGCACCCATTGTGGACAAGGTGAGTGAGATCAAGAGGGTTGAGGGCGATCGCGTAGACTAGGCCGCCCATTTCTTCTTTTCCCTTGTCGCTGCTAATCATGTTATGAAAATAGTCTGTTAGAGCTGCGACAAGTTATCTTGTAACATAACTTTATTTCTGTTATCAATTGCTATGTTATTACCTCTACTAGATTCCTTCCTTTGTATGTTTTTACCCTACGCTTCTAGGGAACTTGTCGGCGCAGGCACCTGATCCGCGAGCGCTGAGTGCGGAACGTCAGCAGCCTGCTGGCGGCGCTGCTTCCGACAAGAAACCTTGTCGCGACTAGATGCAGCACACTTAAGTTGTTGAGCGGACTCGAAACAAAGTAAGGGCGCAACTAGCCACGAGTTGGTTCCTCCGCACACAGGTTTTCCATACAAAGCAGGGTCGTTCGAGGAAGATAACTCAAAAATTTAAAAACTGATTGCTCAAACTTTGGCAACTTAGCTTTTCTGTCGTTTGCCTCCCGGCAAGGCAAAACTTTGCTTGAACTACGCCTGGTCCATACCACAATCTTCTCCTTCCCCCCGGCAAACTTGTGTGCGAGGGAACCTTCTTTTCCTTTGTTGAGAAAGAAAAGATAGAAGAGAAAATAATGATATGGAGCCCTTCGGCTCGTTATTGCTTACCGGATGTAGGTGCCGCACAAAGTGTCAGATAACGCATGCAAGAAAGGAACTAATGCATGAAATGGACAAGTTATTTATGCACGGGATCTGCGCCCGGCTTTGTACAAAAGATTACATACAACAGCGACAAGACTTGTACAAAAGGTGGTTGCCGGAACGGGTTCCGGCAACCGCGCCCTACAGGAAAAACTTACGAAGATGTTCTATGTTCCAGGAGTTGCTCACCGGAATGCCATCTTCAGTCTCAAGGCGGACAGCGCCGGGCCTTGTGACTCGTTTCACTCAATAAGGGCCTTCCCACTTCGGCGTCAACTTGTTGGAATTCTTGGCGGACTGAACGCGCCGAAGAACAAGGTCGCCTTCCTCGAAGCTTCTGGCCTTAACTTTGTGGCTATGGTAGCGGCGCAAAGCTTGCTGGTATCGAGCAGCTCGTACAGCAGCCTGAAGACGATCTTCCTCAAGGAGCAGCGCGTCGTCTTGTCGCAGCTGTTCTTGCTCAAGCTCATCATAAGCGAGCACTCGAGGCGATCCGTATACGAGTTCCGTGGGGAGAACTGCCTCTGCTCCATAGACTAGAGCGAAAGGCATCTGGCCAGTGGCTCAATTTGTCATCGTTCTGATCGACCAAAGAACCACTGGCAGCTCCTCGATCCAGTTTCTTCCGCACTTGCGCAGCCTGTCGAAAGTTCTGGTCTTGAGCCCGTGCAACACTTCAGCATTTGCCCTCTCTGCTTGACCGTTGCTTCTCGGATGAGCAACAGAAGCGAAGCAGACCTTGGCGCCAAGGTCTTGGACGTACTGCATGAAGGTGCGGCTCGTGAATTGCGTGCCGTTGTTGGTGATGATCCTGTTAGGGATCCCGAAACGGCAAACAATTGACCTGAAGAACTTGACTGCTGACTGTGCTGTCACCTTCCTCACTGGCTGCACTTCCGGCTACTTTGTGAACTTGTCGATTGCGACGTACAAGTACTCAAAGCCCCCGACAGCTCGGGGGAAAGGGCCGAGGATATCGAGCCCCCAGACCGAAAATGGCCATAAAGGGATCGTCTGGAGAGCTTGAGCTGGCTGGTTTATCTGTTTGGAGTGGAACTGGCACGCTTCACACTTGGTTACTTGTGTAGTTGCATCCTAGAGGGCTGTCGGCCAAAAGAAACCTTGCCGGAAAGCTTTGCCGGCAAGTGCTCTTGCGCCAATGTGGTGGCCACATATGCCTCCATGTATCTCTGCCAACAGCTTTTGTCCATCTTCCCGGCAAATACACTTCAATTTCACACCGTTGAGTCTTCTTCTGTACAGTACGCTATCGACAAACTGGTACATACTTGACTGCCGGGCTACTTTTTCTGCTTCTTCTTGCTCTTCAGGAAGTTCTCATGTCTGAAGGAAATGGACAATCTGCTGTGCCCATGCTGGAGCTTGTGGCTCGACAACAAGGACTAAAGGCACATCTGCTGCTGCGGGAACATCCGCTTCTACGGCAAGGACTTGCGGCCCTGCCGGAGCTTGATGTTCCCCGGCAAGCTTGCCGGAGCAAAACTTGTCGGGAGCGTCTGCTTCAACGGAACAAACCATAAGGCTTGTCGGAGCAGACTACCCTTCAGCATCCTTGGTGTTGATCTTGGGGACTTTCTTGGTGGCGGCTTCGGGGAGCTCTGCCGGAAAGTAGTCACCAGAAACCAACTTCCTCTTCTTGCTTTGTCCAGTTGATGGTGTTACGGATGGTTGAGTCAACTTGAGCACAAAGATCCCTGGTTCCACAGGTAACTTTAGTGCGGCGCACTTTGACAGGCCATCAGCAATGTCATTCTGAGCTCTTGGGATATGCTCCATCTGTAGGCCGTCAAAGTGCTCTTCTAGCTTCCTCACTTCATCAACATATGCTTCCATCAATGGACTCTGGTAGTTCTTGTTCACTTGGCGGACGACAAGCTGCAAGTCACCCCTGACAATGAGCTTCTTGATCCCAAGGTCTGCTGCGATTCTGAGACCGGCAAGCAATCCTTCATACTCTGCAGTATTGTTGGTTGCTTGCTCCTTGGGAAAGTGCATCTGGACTACGTACTTGAGGTGCTCTCCGGTGGGCGCGACAAGCAGCACGCCCGCACCGGTGCCTTGCAGCGAGAAGGCACCATCAAAGTACATCAGCCACTCTTTGCTTGCCTCTTTGACGGGGATGCTCGTCTCTGGAATTTCTTCATCTGGTGTTGGCGTCCATTCTGCTATGAACTCTGCCAATGCTCTGCTTTGGATAGTTGAAGTGCTCTCAAACTTGAGGCCAAAGCTTGACAGTTCCAGCGCCCACTCGACAATCCTGCCTGTCGCTTCTGGATTTTGCAGTATCCTCTTCAGCGGAAAGCGAGTGACGACTGTGATCTCATGTGCTTGGAAGTAATGGCGCAGCTTTCTCGAGGCCATGAGGAGGCCGAAAAGCAACTTCTGCACACCAGAGTACCTTGATCTAGCCCCCTGTAGAAGGGAACTGACAAAGTAAACTGGACGCTGCACCATTCTCTTCTGCATCTTATCATGCTCCTGCGCAGATCCATCTCTGTCGGGACCAAAGCTTGTCGGCGCAGCCCCCTGCTTGTCGCTGGATGCATCTGCCGTGCTTGCTGGCTCATCATCTGCCTCCCTCTCCGCCACTAACGCAGCACTAACCACTTGATTGGTTGCCGCTATATACAGCAGCAACTTCTCTTGCGGCTTAGGTGCGACAAGTGTTGGAGTGGAGGACAGGTATCTCTTCAAGTCCTGTAGCGCAGCCTCCGCCTCCAGAATCCATTTCATTGGACCTGCCTTTTTCAAAATTTTGAAAAATGGCAGGGCGCGCTCAGCAGATCTAGAGATAAACCTGCTGAGAGCAGCAACGCAACCGGCAAGCCTTCGTACATCCTTGACGCGCTTTGGTGCTTCGATCTGCTCAATGGCCTTGATCTTGTCGGGATTGGCTTCAATTCCCCGCTGAGATATGAAGAACCCGAGAAGCTTGCCGGAAGGGACTCCAAACACGCACTTCTCGGGGTTAAGCTTGAGGTTGATCTTGCGCAGATTTGCAAATGTCTCGTCTAAATCTTGAATCAGGGTCGCCCTGTTCTTGCTCTTGACCACTATGTCATCCATGTAGGCTTCCACATTTCTGTGTATCTGCGGCTCAAAAGCGTGGTGGACTACCCTTGCGAATGTTGAACCAGCATTCTTCAAACCGAAAGGCACCCGTACAAAACAGTACGTGCCACACGGGGTGATAAATGCGGTTTTCTCTTCATCCTCTTCTGCCATGAAGATCTGATGGTATCCTGAGTATGCATCAAGAAATGAAAGCAAATCACATCCGGCTGTGGAGTCAACAATCTGGTAAATGCGCGGCAAGGGAAATGGGTCTTTGGGACAAGCTTTATTAACATCAGTGAAGTCAATACAAAGCCTCCATTTCCCGTTAGCCTTGCGCACGACAACAGGATTGGCCAACCACGTGGGATGGAGCACTCCTCTGACAAGGCCTGCTGCTTCCAACTTCTTGATTTCTTTTGCGATGAATTCTTGGCGCTCCACTGCCTGTTTCCTGACTTTTTGCTTGACAGGCCGCGCATGAGGACAGACGGCAAGGTGGTGCTCAATTACTTTCCTGGGAACACCGGGGATATCAGACGGTTGCCACGCAAACACGTCGACATTCGCCCGCAGGAAAGCAACGAGCGCGCTTTCCTATTTGGGGTCAAGAGTGGCGCTGATGGTGAAGGTACCACCAGTGACGTCCTCCTTGGCGGACAGCTTCTTGGTCTCAGGTGGAGCTGTCATTGCCTTCTTACACTTGCCGGTGGAGCTCGATGGTGCGTCCTCGACGGTAGCGCAGCACTCCGAAGAGGTGCGCTTGTCGGAGTGGGCATCAGAGCTCTTGCCAGACTTGGTCTTCTTCTTCCCCCCGGGAGCTTCAGCAGCAAGTGTCTTGTGTTCTGCTGCAGCTGCTGCTTCCCGGTAGATCTTGTCGGCACAGATAAGAGCATCCTTCTTGTCGCCAGGGACAGAGATGACACTTATCGGGCCTGGCATTTTCATTACGTTGTACGCATAGTGAGAGGCTGCCATGAACTTGGCGAGTGCCAGACGGCCAAGGATTCCATTGTAAGGTAATGGAAAGTCAGCAACATCAAACGTGACCCTCTCAGTCCTGAAGTTCAGCTCGCTGCCAAATGTTACCGACAACGTGATCTTTCCCTTCGGCTTGCTCCTTCCCGGGTTGATTCCTTGAAATGTACCGGTCTCTTCGAGCTCGCTGTCAGGGATCTGGAGTTTCTGGAGCACCGCGGAGGAGATCAGGTTCAAGCCGGCCCTGCTGTCAACTAGCATCTTAGTGACCTTGAGGTTGCGGATTGTTGGTGAAACCAACATCGGCAAGCACCCGACCGCAGTTATGCGATCAGGTTGGTCCTCAATATCAAAGATGATAGGCGTGCTGGACCATTTCAGAGGCTTGCGTGACTCGACGGGTGGTTCTGCTGCATTAACTTCCCACACCCACTGCTTGAGCTGACGGTGCGAGGTATGCAGAGAAGCACCACCGTCAACGCACAGGACCTCTGTGGCTTTCTGGAACTCCTGCTCATCAGTCTCCTCATCATCCATGTCTTCATCATCGTCGTCATCTTCATCCTTGTCGCGGCCGCGAGGAGGTCTATCTCCTTGTCGCTGCTTGGCCTTGCCGCGACGTCCTCCTCGGCCGGGACGTTTCTTGCCGGATCCCCCAGCGCCTTCCTGGGCCTTCTCCTTGTCGCGCCGCTCGTATTCAGCTTTCTGTTGCTCAACAAGCTGCTCGACTTTTTTGCAGCTCTGGAGATCATAGCCCTTGGTGCGGTGGATCTTGCAATACTGCTTGTTGGTGCCGTCCTGCTTGTCGGCGACCGCCACCTCCGCGGCAATCTCCTTGTCGGAGTCACCAGCTTTGGCTTTCTTGGCGCCACCACCGTTGCCGGACTGCTCAACGACTAGCATCTCTATCAACAACGAGCGACATCTTTTCCCTTCATCAACATGCCTCCGAAGAAGAAGACTTCGGCGGCAGCCGCTCCATCCATGTCACTTCCGCCACCGTTGGAGCAAAAGGGTGGTGGAATGGACACCGGCGGAAGAATGGACGTCGACGAGGAAGCTTATGATGCTGCCAGGTCCAAGGACAAGGCTGCACAAACCTCGGCGACTGTACAGGTTCCACGCCACTCTCAGGAGGCGCAAGACCAACAGTCTCATGACACTCGCAGTGCCATACGCATGATAGGCCAAGACCAAGCTGGTGGATCTCGGGGCGCTCAAGACCAGCATGCACGTCAGCGTGCTGGCACGAGCGGGGCACGGTCGCCTGGACGGGATACTGCTCCTTCTGACATAGTTAGAAGTCCGAGCACGTCCCGTTCCTCGCGTCGTCCGCCACTGCCACCCACCACTCCAGCAGAAGCTTTGGCGCGAGCTCAACTGCTCCTAGATTACCCTCCGACGTCGGACAAGATCGACGAATGGAGGGCCACCATTCAGAGTCTCATCGGATACGCCAACGGCGACACTCCACGGCGGCCGAGCGCGTCGCCGCCGTGGCAGGGTTGCCGGGCGCGAGCCGGTGGCGACGAAACAGGTGGAGGTGCAACTACCATGCAATCACCACCCCGAAGGCCAAGATCACCGACTCGCCGGATCCACCTCGACAGCGACTCCACCGCATCGTTGGATCCACGAGCTCGTCGCGATCAGCGCCAAGTTCTTCATGATCGACAACAAGAAGACGCTCGAACTCGCATCGAGCGCCAAAGAGAAGCGCGAAGTCAATCCGACAAGCGCGCAGGGCCCTCTGTTGACATGCATGCGCCAGGGGAACCAGGCGATCTGCCGTACGCGGTAGGTTGCCCTGCGTTCACTCGTGAGCTGTGGCAAGTCCAGTGGCCCAGCATGAAGAACTTCAAGCCAGACGTACCGGAGAAGTACGACAGCAAGACGCACCCGTCGGAGTTCCTCAGCATCTACACCATTGCGGTGCAGGCTGCTAGGGGACGGGATGACAAGATCCTTGCCAACTACTTCCCGCTGGTACTCAAGCCCAACGTCAGATCCTGGCTCATGCACTTGCCGGACAACTCCATATCCTCTTGGGCTGATCTGTGCCATCAGTTTGTCGGCGCCTTCACGGGCGGACACAAGCCTCATGGCCAGGAGAGTGATCTTCATCTGCTCACCCAGAAGGAAGGAGAGCCCCTGCGCAAGTACATTCAGAGATTCAGCAGTGTGCAGCAAAACATCCCAGACGTCCACCCTGCCGCAGTGATCAGCGCGTTCCATCAGAACATGCGAAACCGCAGGATGCGGGAGGAAATGGCGATGTGCAAGATCAGGGACGTCAGTCAGTTATATGCACTGGCTGACAAGTGTGCACGTGCTGAGGAAGGGAGGAGACTCCCCGGAGAGAATGTAGGAGCGGGAGGATCTGACAGTGAAGATACTGCCCCGGCAAGGAAAAACCGGCGGCGGAACAACAGGAAGAAGAAAGGCAAAGAGCTGCTAGTCGTTGAGCAGTTCGGCAACGGTGGTGGCGCCAAGAAAGCCAAAGCTGGTGACTCCAGCAAGGAGATTGCCGCGGAGGTGGCGGTCGCTGACAAGCAGGACGGCACCAACAAGCAGTATTGCAAGATCCACCGCACCAAGGGCCATGATCTCCAGAGCTGCAAAAAAGTCGAGCAGCTTGTTGAGCAACAGAAAGCTGAATACGAGCGGCACGACAAGGAGAAGGTCCAGGAAGGCGCTGGGGGATCCGGCAAGAAACGTCCCGGCCGAGAAGGACACCGCGGCAAGGCCAAGCAGCGGCAAGGAGATAGACCTCCTCGCGGCCGCGACAAGGATGAAGATGACGACGACGATGAAGACATGGATGACATAGTGGTCAAGAGCAAGAACGGGGCGACCCTGATTCAAGATTTAGACGAGACATTTGCAAATCTGCGCAAGATCAACCTCAAGCTTAACCCCGAGAAGTGCGTGTTTGGAGTCCCTTCCGGCAAGCTTCTCGGGTTCTTCGTGTCTCAGCGGGGAATTGAAGCTAATCCCGACAAGATCAAGGCCATTGAGCAGATCGAAGCACCAAAGCGCGTCAAGGATGTACGAAGGCTTGCCGGTTGCGTGGCTGCTCTCAGCAGGTTTATCTCTAGATCTGCTAAGCGCGCCCTGCCATTTTTCAAAATTTTGAAAAAGGCAGGTCCAATGAAATGGACTCCGGAGGCGGAGGCTGCGCTGCAGGACTTGAAGAGATACCTGTCCTCCACTCCAACACTTGTCGCACCTAAGCCGCAAGAGAAGTTGCTGCTGTATATAGCGGCAACCAATCAAGTGGTTAGTGCTGCGTTAGTGGCGGAGAGGGAGGCAGATGATGAGCCAGCAAGCACGGCAGATGCATCCAGCGACAAGCAGGGGGCTGCGCCGACAAGCTTTGGTCCCGACAGAGATGGATCTGCGTAGGAGCATGATAAGATGCAGAAGAGAATGGTGCAGCGTCCAGTTTACTTTGTCAGTTCCCTTCTACAGGGGGCTAGATCAAGGTACTCTGGTGTGCAGAAGTTGCTTTTCGGCCTCCTCATGGCCTCGAGAAAGCTGCGCCATTACTTCCAAGCACATGAGATCACAGTCGTCACTCGCTTTCCACTGAAGAGGATACTGCAAAATCCAGAAGCGACAGGCAGGATTGTCGAGTGGGCGCTGGAACTGTCACCGAACGCGCCCGCAACAGCTGCGGGCGCAACCTCTTCCGCCCTAGTGGCGATGAGTTGCAGCTCCTCGTCGGTGGTGTCACGGGTGAGGCTCTTCTGCTCGTCAGCGTGGACCGGCACTTCTTCCAAGTTGTCGAAGAACGCTTGCACGACGTCATCCGCAGGCTCTTGCCAAGTTGGAACGATTCCGTGTGAATCGCACAACGGCATCATGGCGCGGATCCGGTCAAGCGAAGAATTATTGCACAATGGAACGACGCCCCTCGCCAGCGTGAATGGGTGCTGGGGATCGCGTTTGAACAACTCCAGGAGCATTGCATCCAGCACCATGACGGTGAAGTTGTAGTTGAGGCCCGGCCGCAGCCTCATGATGTCCGCCGAGTTCTTGAATTCCCAGGCGGGCCTCCCCCTCTCCTGCAGGGGGGCGATGTGGCGGCGGAGGAAATCTGCGCCTACAGTGCCTACAGTGAGCCCGGCAAGCCTGAGGCGAAGGATCCTAGTAATGGCGATCTTCAGCCTCTCGTCTTCCGGGGCCACATTGCTCCAATCATTGCCGTGCACTATTGGAGCTTGGCGCACGGCAGTGAAGGGCTGCGGATTCTCCTCGACGATCCAACACCACTCCGCTCTCCACTCCTCCCACTTGCTGCGGAGCTCACCCTCCAAGTACGCCTCCTTCTTGCCGACTCTCGAGATACAGGCGATCCCTCCGGCAAGCGGCTCTCCTCTCTCTACCCGAGGCATGAAGAAGTGGCGGAAAAGGGCAACATTGGGGTGGACTCCGACAAAGTTTTCGCACAAATGTGCGAAAACAGCCATGGTCAGAACGGCGTTGGGGGTGAAATCAAGGAGGCGGAGGCCGTAGGTGTTCATGATGTCGCAGAAGAACTCCGAGAAGGGCGGGCAGAGCCCGCAATAGAAGAACAGCGCGAAGAATGGGTACCCGTTTGGAGCCAGTTCTGAAGCGGCGGCCGGGAGTACCCTCGTGCGCGGATGCGCACGCGTCTCCGTCGCCCAAAAAAGGTAGAAGTACTCCCTCAGCGCCTTCGCGCCGAGCTGGGGGGAGAAGATCGCCCGCTCCTTCCGCAGCGCCGCGAGCCGCTGCGCCTCAGCCGACCTCACGCCCTTTCCCTTGTCGGCTTTCGGAGCCATGGCGGAGGTGGTGGGGGAGGTCGACGGCGTTGGTGATGCTGGTGGCAATGGGGGGCGGAGCGCTACTCTCTCGGCTTCGAGAAGAAGGGGGGGGCGGCGGAGGTTTGTGAAGATGGAGTAGTAGCAACCAGCGAGGGGGAACGAACTGCCCCTGTTTCCTCTGCTTATAAAGAGGGACGGGGCGGACGTTTCGCCCTTCCGAATAAAGAACCACCCATGATCTCTCCCACGACGCCGCATTCAACGTGTGCCGTTAGGGGAGAGCGCGGTGGATACGGAGCGAGATTCGGCGTGGCCCAGTCCGCGTGTGCCCGTGCCCTGTCTTGGGCCTGGCCCAACAGCGCTCGGCATCGTGTCTGGCCCAGGCGCGGGGGCTCCTGTCGGTGTACTAGAATAGGGGTACCCTAGTACCCCGAACTTGTGCACGGGCAGTTGCAACACCCCGCGGCAAGGCTTGCCGGGCGAACGCCAAGACCCTTCGTGGTTCCCTTGGAGCCATTCAAGAACAAAGTATTTAAGCTCAGGAGACAAGGCCCCGGCAAGAGGAGCTTGCCGGGAAGGCCAACCAAGGCACTCCAAGGAACCTGCCACGACGCGCCACGCGCTCCGGCAAGGCAACAAGGCCCCGGCAAGAGGAGCTTGCCGGGAAGACCAACCAAGGCACCTCGAGGCCCGGTGAGCGACAAGCTTCCGGACCCGACAAGATAACAACAGCGGCAAGGCGCTCGCCGCGGCAGGCGGCCACTCTGTGCCCACGCTCCAGCGCATCCACCAACGTGTCGCTCTGGGCCCTCTCCAGGCGCGCGTGGCGGAAGGCTGTGCAGCCAGAGGTGCGCAGTGGCATGCAAAGCTGACAAGATCGCCATCGTGGCGAACGGTGGCGCCCCTAACGGTCCTTTTCTGCACTGTTTGGGTGACTCAGACGGGCATTTAATGCCCTTGTCCCCTGCCGTCAGGGTTAGGTAGGGTGCACTGTACAAGTAACTGTACCAACCACCTCACTTTTTACATTTGTACCCTTCTCTGCGTTGCCACCTGTCGGACCCCTTTAGCGTATAAAAGGAGGCCCATGCGCAACGTAGAGGGGGTTCGAGAGGTTCACTGGTTCGGAACCCAGAAACGCACTTCGCCCTCTCTCTGGAGCAAGAACACCAGATAATCAAACAAGCAGCAGTAGGAGTGTTATCTCTCCGGAGAGCTCCGAAGCTGGGTAAACTGCTCGTGTGCTTCGCCTCGATCTGCTCTTCGTGTGATCTCCGCCCCCCGCCGAACCAAAAGGGGCTCGGTCCGCCGGCCCCATAGGTGTTCGTGGATCAGTTTCCCCGACAAGTGGGCCTTGGGTTAGTAGGTTAGTCCCAAAAATAATATAAAAGTGTATAATAAAGCCCATTAAACATCCAAAACAGATAATATAAGAGCATGGAACAATCAAAAATTATAGATACGTTGGAGACGTATCACCAACCGTGTGTGCCGTAACAACCTGGAGAGCATAATTTCACTGTAATTTAATTGCTGCTATTTCAAATTGTACCGGATTTGAATTTGAATTTGAATTTGAATGTATGCTACAGCTTTATGCATATCCATCAGGTTCAAACAACCAATGCATTATTCAATTCATAGGTACATATGTTCAAGAATTACATAAGAACCAAATAAAGAATGATGAACCATGGTTGTATACTTGTACTATTAAAGACGATAAAGAAAGAGGCGAAATATATTCTGGTTGCTGAACAAGGTGAAGCGAATGCCCATATTGTGCCCTCCTCCATGCAGAAGGCACGCATGACTCTAGTCCAACCCCTTGTGATGGACACCCGCCCATCCTTCACGGTCTTCATGAAAACATCTAGATAATCATCGTGTTCTTGTAGAAATACTTTATCCTTTGCATGCCCACCAATCATGTAGTTTGAGAGGTAATCTTGAGTAAACTGCTTTGGCAACCACTGCACAGGAAAAAGATTCAGACATTGTCATCTAACACAACTCATTATGGGCAGTAAAAAGAAGGCTGCAGAGTTCTTACTTACCATCATGCAGTTCGCTGTTGTCTTGGATAAAGTGTAAACAAATAGTTTAATTGCCATCTTTGGACCCATTTTACTAACAATCTTTATCAGCTTCCTCACTTGATGCTGGTTCATCGATATCTCATTGCCCCATACGCAGAAAGGGTCGAAGAGCGGATCTTTACCAATGACATATGTACCTAAAAGCACCAAGTTAATATTAGAAGCTAAACAACAATTGCACAATGATGTAGTACAACACTCTTTTATAATATGTCTATATACCTCCGTATGTGGCAGTCCATTTGAAATCTCTAAAAAGACAAATATTTAGGAACGGAGGGAGTATCTTATAACATCCAATATACGCACATATTAGATGAATTAACATCTTATATTATGGGCCGGAAGGAGTTTAGTGCATTCTTACAAATTATCGGTTGATTAACTGTTGCTGTATCCAGGGGTTACAGTTAGTTTGAGCTAGTTAGGGCTCAAATAGGCCTAAAGTATATCTAAACATGAGGGCTAGTTTGAGCTAGTTGCATCTATAACCCACCCAAAAAAACTATCCAACCCAAGAGGTGCTAATTGGAGCTAGTTCTCCTAGTGCATTTATTGTCAATCTAACCATTCCATCCAAACAACTCTTTGGATGGAGTTAGTTCAGGGTTAGTAATGAGTTAGAAACTAACTCTAACCTCTAGCTAAGTTGAGTATCCAAACAGGGTTGTGTTGTTGTTGCTACTGCTGCTCTTCTACATATATCTGGACATCATTAGAACATTAATGTAACACTCTTCCTTGTTGCTATGTAGCCTAGGATTGCATATTTAGACATTACGTACAATGCATGTTGGTATGTAGCCTCAGATATATTACATATGGCCCTAGTTAACCTAATGATAAATGGGTTGCAGATATATTCAGTTAAAAGTCCGATTCATCGATTAGTCCCTGATACGTCTCCGTCGTATCTACTTTTCCAAACACTTTTGCCCTTATTTTGGACTCTAACTTACATGATTTGAATGGAACTAACCCGGACTGACGATGTTTTCAGCAGAATTACCATGGTGTTATTTATGTGCAGAAACAAAAGTTCTCGGAATGACCGGAAACTTCACGGAACACCTTTTTGGAAAATATAAAAAATCCTTGCAAAATATGAAGGCCAGGGGGCCCACCACCTATCCACGAGGGTGGGGGCGCGCCCCCTACCTTGTGGGCCCCCTGGAGCTCCTCCGACTCCAACTCCAAGTCTATATATTTGGTTTCAGGGAGAAAAAAATCAGAAAGAAGAATTCATCGCGTTTTACAATACGGAGCCACCGCCAAGCCCTAAAACCTCTTGGGAAGGCTGATCTGGAGTCCGTTCGGGGCTCCGAAGAGGGGAATCCGTCGCCATCGTCATCATCAACCATCCTCCATCACCAATTTCATGATGCTCACCGCCGTGCGTGAGTAATTCCATCGTAGGCTTGCTGGACGGTGATGGGTTGGATGGGATCTATCATGTAATCGAGTTAGTTTTGTTAGGGTTTGATCCCTAGTATCCACTATGTTCTGAGATTGATGTTGCTATGACTTTGCTATACTTAATGCTTGTCACCAGGGCCCGAGTGCCATGATTTCAGATCTGAACCTATTATGTTTTCATCAATATATGAGAGTTCTTGATCCTATCTTGCAAGTCTATAGTCACCTATTATGTGTTATGATCCGTTAACCCCGAAGTGACAATAATCGGGATACTTACCGGTGATGACTATAGTTTGAGGAGTTCATGTATTCACTATGTGTTAATGCTTTGTTCCGGTACTCTATTAAAAGGAGGCCTTAATATCCCTTAGTTTCCGTAAGGACCCCGCTTCCACGGGAGGGTAGGACAAAAGATGTCATGCAAGTTCTTTTCCATAAGCACGTAGGACTATATTCGGAATACATGCCTACATTACATCAATGAACTGGAGCTAGTTCTGTGTCACCCTAGGTTATGACTGTTACATGATGAACCACATCCGGCATAATTCTCCATCACTGATCCATTGCCTACGAGCTTTCCACATATTGTTCTTCGCTTATTTACTTTTCCGTTGCTATTGCTATCATCACTACAAAATACCATAAACATTACTTTTGCTACTGTTACCTTTTGCTACCATTACCACTATTATCATATTACTTTGCTACTAAATATTTTGCTGCAGATATTAAGTTTCCAGGTGTGGTTGAATTGACAACTCGGCTGCTAATACTTGAGAATATTCTTTGGCTCCCCTTGTGTCGAATCAATAAATTTGTGTTGAATACTCTACCCTAGAAAACTGTTGCGATCCCCTATACTTGTGGGTTATCAGTCCCTTATCAGCCGCCGGCCTATATGGTACCAGCTACCGATATCCTGAACAGTGAGCAGATATAAGCCATGGGATGAAACTAACCTCGATGGAAAATAACAGTCGTTCCCAAAATTGTCCTGTGTAGGTACATCGAGAAGCATGTTAAGCACAACAATTCATACTTGCACATATAGAACATCACGTTGTGAATAACTGGAATAAACAAGGCATACTACAAACAACCAAAGATAGCATTTGAAACTGGACATATGCTAACTACAAACAACCGAACAATCAAAAAACTTTAAAAGAGGCATATGCTAGCTATAACAGGCTTATCAGCAAGCAAATATATGCATTCCTATCGGTATGTTTAAAACTGGATTGATGAAATGTACTGCACAGTAAGTAATTGCACATATAGAGCATCACATTGTGAACAACTGAAATAAACAAGGCATACTGCAAACAACCGGATATAGCAAATAAAACTGGACATATTCTCACTACACTACAAAAGGGACTCGACAAAACAAATCATGGGTTTCCCCCTGTGAAGAGGCACGTCAAAACAAATCATGGGTTTCCTCACTTGTCACAGATGGCCTCGTTCCCATGGGAAGAGCATGGACCCTGGATGCGCTCCATGTTGTTGCAGATGGGATCCTTCCCCTTGGAAGAGCATGACTATAGGGTGCCCTCCCTAATGTCGCAGACGGACGCTTTCCCCTTGGAAGAGCAAATGGGCTCTTTCCCCTTGGAAGAGCCGGAGAGGGTGCCCTCCTCGTGGTCACCGTCGATGAGGTCTCACTTGGAAGCCGTGGATCCCAAGACAGCGTCACAGAATGTGTCCTTTAGAATTGACAAAAGGGTCTCGATGGCGATGTAGAATGGCAAATTGTTGACAGCGAGCCAGAGGAGATCAGCAGCGGGGCCATGGATGAGATCGACGGTGGTTGAACCAGAGCGGTTGGGGGTGGTCCATGATACATCCATTTTCCATCATGCTTTTATATCGATATTTATTACATTATGGGCTGTTATTTCACATTATGTCACAATACTTATGGCTATTCTCTCTTATTTTACAAGGTTTACATAAGGAGGAAGAATGCCGGCAGCTGGAATTCTGGGCTGGAAAAGGAACAAATATTAGAGACCTATTCTGCACAACTCCAAAAGTCCTAAAACTCCACGGAATACCTTATAATAAATAATGAAAAATCCTTACCAAAGATGAAGACCAGGGGGCCCACACCCTGTCCACGAGGGTGGGGGGCGCCCCCTACCTCGTGGTGGCTCTCCGATGACCATCTTCTGCTATATGAAGTCTTTCGTCGAGAAAAAAACCAGAAGCAACCTTTCGGGACGAAACTCCACCGCCACGAGGTGGAACCTTGGCGGAACCAATCTAGGGCTCCGGCAGAGCTGTTCTGCCGGGGAAACTTCCCTCTCGGAGGGGGAAATCATCGCCATCATCATCACCAACGCTCCTCTCATCAGGAGAGGGAAATCTCCATCAACATCTTCATCAGCACCATCTCATCTCAAAACCCTAGTTCATCTCTTGTATCCAATTCTTGTCTCCAAGTCCGGGATTGGTGCTAGTAGGTTGCTAGTAGTGTTAATTACTCCTTGTAGTTGATGCTAGTTGGTTTAATTGGTGGAAGATCATATGTGCAGATCCTTTATGCATATTATTACCCCTCTGATTATGAACATGAATATGCTTTGTGAGTAGTTACGTTTGTTCCCGAGGACAAGGGAGAAGTCTTGCTAGTAGTAGTCATGTGAATTTGGTATTCGTTCGATATTTTGATGAGATGTATGTTGTCTAGCCTCTAGTGGTGTTATGTGAACGTCGACTACATAACACTTCACCATTATTTGGGCCTAGAGGAGGCATTGGGAAGTAATAAGTAGATGATGGGTTGCTAGAGTGACAGAAGCTTAAACTCTAGGTTATGCGTTGCTTCGCAAGGGGATGATTTGGATCCATATGTTTCATGTTATGGTTAGGTTTACCTTAATACTTTTGTTGTAGTTGCGGATGCTTGCAATAGAGGTTAATCATAAGTGGGATGCTTGTTCAAGTAAGAACAGCACCCAAGCACCGGTCCACCCACATGTCAAATTATCGAAGTACCGAACGCAAATCATATGAACATGATGAAAACTAGCTTGACGATATTCCCATGTGTCCTCAGGAGCGCTTTTCCTTATATAAGAGTTTGTCCAGGCTTGTCCTTTGCTACAAAAAGGATTGGGCCACCTTGCTGCACTTTATTTACTTTTGTTACTTGTTGCTCGTTACAAATTATCTTATCACAAAACTATTTGTTACCACTTATTTCAGTACTTGCAGATAATACCTTGCTGAAAACCGCTTATCATTTCCTTCTGCTCCTCGTTGGGTTCGACACTCTTACTTATCGAAAGGACTATGATAGATCCGCTATACTTGTGGGTCATCAAGACTCTTTTCTGGTGCCGTTGCCGAGGAGTGAAGCGCCTTTGGTAGGTGGAATTTGGTATGGAAAAATTTATATAGTGTGCTGAAATTTACTGTCACTTGTTACTATGGAAAGTAATCCTCTGAGGGGCTTGTTCGGGGTATCTTCACCCCCGACCAGTAGAGCAAAGAGCTGCTCCTCAATCTACTGAACCTATTGAAAATGAAATTCCCTATGAGTATCCTTCGGGTATGATAGAAAAACTTCTAGCTAATCCTTTTACAGGAGATGGAACAAAGCATCCTGATGAACACCTAATATATGTGGATGAAGTTTGCAGATTATTTAAGGTTCCAAGTATACCCGATGATGTTGCTAAGAAGAAGGTCTTCCCTTTATCTTTGAAGGGAGACGCATTGACATGGCATAGGCTATGTGATGATATGAGATCATGGAACTATAGAGGATTGAAATTGGAATTTCATCAAAAGTATTACCCTATGCATCTTGTTCATCGTGACCGCAATTATATATATAATTTTTGGCCTCGCGAAGGAGAAAGCATCCCTCAGGCTTGGGGAGGCTTAAATCAATGTTATATTCATGCCCCAATCATGAGCTCCCAAGATAAACAATTCTTCAAAAAAATTATGCTCGGCTTTTTGAAAATAATCGCACCATGCTCGATACTTCTTGTGTTAGCTCTTTTATGATGAAGACTATTGGATTTATATGGGATTCATTGGATAGAATTAAACGCAACTCTGAAGATTGGGATCTCGACAAAGGTAAGGAGTCAGGTATGACACCTAAGTTTGATCGTGTTAAATCTTTTATGGATACCGATATTTTCCATAAGTTTAGCACTAAATATGGACTTGATTCTGAGATAGTAGCTTCTTTCTGTGAATCTTTTGCTACTTATGTTGATCTCCCTAAGGAGAAGTGGTTTAAATATCATCCTACCATAGAAGTAAAAGTAGCTGCACCAATTAAAGTTGAAGAAAAGACTGTCACTTATAATGATCCTATTGTTCCTACTTGTTATGTTGAGAAATCACCTTTCCCTGTTAGGATAGAGGATCATGCTAAAGCTTCAACTGTGGTTCGTAAAAGCAATATTAAAACATATACAACTCCTGAGCAAGTTAAATTAGAACCTATTATCGCTATTGTTAAAGATCTCTTGTCTGATAATATTGATGGGCATGTTATTCAGTTCTACGGTGAAACTGCTAGAATTGCTAAACCTTGTGCTAAAGATAAAAATAGACCTGTGGTAGGCATGCCTGTTATTTCTGTTAAAATAGGAGAACATTGTTATCATGGCTTATGTGATATGGGTGCTAGTGCTAGTGCAATACCTATTGACTTATACAAAGAAATTATGCATGACATTGCACCTGTTGAGTTAGAAGAAATTGATGTTACTATTAAACTTGCTAATAGAGATACTATTTCACCAATGGGAATTGTTAGAGATGTTGAAGTCTTGTGTGGGAAAACTAAATATCCTGCTGATTTTCTTGTTCTTGGTTCCCCACAAGATAGCTTTTGTCCCATTATATTTGGTAGACCCTTCTTGAATACTGTTAATGCTACCATAGATTGCACAAGGGATGTTGTTACTGTCGGCTTGGATGATATGACTCATGAGTTTAATTTCTCTAAATTTAGTAAACAACACCGTGAAGAAGAATTGCCTAGTAAGGATGAAATTATTGGTCTTGCTTCTATTGTCGTACCTCCTAGTGATCCTTTAGAACAATATTTGCTAGACCATGAGAATGATATGTTTATGAATGAAAGAAGGGAAATAGATGAAGTATTCTTTAAACAGGAACCTATTCTGAAACACAATTTGCCTATTGAAATCCTAGGGGGTCCCCCTCCACCAAAGGGTGATCCCGTGTTTGAGCTTAAACCGTTGCCCGATAATCTTAAATATGCTTATCTTGATGAAAAGAAGATATATCATGTTATTATTAGTGCTAACCTTTCAGAGCATGAAGAAGAAAGATTATTGAAAACTTTGAAGAAGCATCGTGCTCCTATTGGATATACTCTTGATGATCTTAAGGGCATTAGTCCCACTCTATGTCAACATAAAATAAATTTGGAAGCGGATGCCAAACCAGTTCGTGATCCTCAACGACGTCTGAATCCTAAAATGAAAGAAGTGGTAAGAAAAGAAATACTAAAGCTTCTGGAGGTAGGTATAATTTATCCCATTGCTGATAGTCAGTGTGTAAGTCATGTTCATTGTGTCCCTAAGAAGGGAGGTATTACTGTTGTTCCTAATGATAAAGATGAATTGATTCCACAAAGAATTATTACAGGTTATATGATGGTAATTGATTTCCGCAAATTAAATAAGGCTACTAAGAAAGATCATTATCCCTTGCCTTTTATCGATCAAATGCTAGAAAGATTATGCAAGCATACACATTACTGCTTTCTAGATGGTTATTTTGGTTTCTCTCAAATACCTGTGTCGGCTAAAGATCAATCAAAGACTACTTTTACATGCCCTTTTGGTACTTTTGCTTATAGACGTGTGCCTTTTGGTTTATGTAATGCACCTGCTACCTTTCAAAGATGCATGATGGCTATATTCTCCGACTTTTGTGAAAAGATTTGTGAGGTTTTCATGGACGACTTTTCTGTCTATGGATCTTCTTTTGATGATTGCTTGAGCAATCTTGATCGAGTTTTGCAGAGACGTGAAGAAACTAATCTTGTCTTGAATTGGGAAAAGTGCCACTTTATGGTTAATGAGGGTATTGTCTTGGGGCATAAAGTTTCTGAAAGAGGTATTGAAGTTGATAAAGCCAAGGTTGTTGCTATTGAAAAGATGCCATGTCCCAAGGACATCAAAGGTATAAGAAGTTTCCTTGGTCATGCCGGATTTTATAGGAGGTTCATTAAGGACTTCTCAAAAATTTCTCAGCCTCTAACTAATTTATTACAAAAATATATACCATTTGTCTTTGATGAGGATTGTGTAGAAGCATTTGAAATACTTAAGAAAGCATTAGTCTCTGCACCTATTGTTCAGCCACCTGATTGGAATTTTCCCTCTGAAATTATGTGTGATGCTAGCGATTATGCTGTAGGTGCTGTTCTAGGGCAAAGAGTTGATAAGAAATTAAATGTTATCCATTATGCTAGTAAGACTCTAGACAATGCTGAAAGAAATTATGCTACTATTGAAAAAGAATTTTTAGCAGTTGTATTTGCTTGTGATAAGTTCAAACCTTATATTGTTGATTCTAAAGTAACTACCCACATTGATCATGCTGCTATTAAATATCTTATGGAGAAGAAAGATGCTAAACCAAGACTTATTAGATGGGTTCTCTTGCTACAAGAATTTGATTTGCATATTGTTGATAGAAGAGGAGCTGAGAACCCCGTTGCAGACAACTTATCTAGGTTAGAGAATGTTCTTGATGACCCACTACCTATTGATGATTGAAGGAAATATGCCCTAGAGGCAATAATAAAGTTATTATTTATTTCCTTATATCATGATAAATGTTTATTATTCATGCTAGAATTGTATTAACCGGAAACATAATACTTGTGTGAATACAAAGACAAACTAAACGCTAGTATGCCTCTACTTGACTAGCTCATTGATCAAAGATGGTTATGTTTCCTAACCATAGACATGTGTTGTCATTTGATTAACGGGATCACATCATTAGGAGAATGATGTGATTGACATGACCCATTCCATTAGCTTAGCACCCGATCGTTTAGTATGTTGTTATTGCTTTCTTCATGACTTATACATGTTCCTGTGACTATGAGATTATGCAACTCCCGTTTGCCAGAGGAACACTTTGTGTGCTACCAAACGTCACAATGTAACTGGGTGATTATAAAGGTGCTCTACAGGTGTCTCCAAAGGTACATGTTGGGTTGGCACATTTCGAGATTAGGATTTGTCACTCCAATTGTCGAAGAGGTATCTCTGGGCCCTCTCGGTAATGCACATCACTTAAGCCTTGCAAGCAATGCAACTAATGAGTTAGTTGCAAGAAGATGTATTACAGAACGAGTAAAGAGACTTGCCAGTAACGAGATTGAACTAGGTATTGAGATACCGACAATCGAATCTCGGGCAAGTAACATACCGATGACACAGGGAACAATGTATGTTGTTATGCGGTCTGACCGATAAAGATCTTCGTAGAATATGTAGGAGCCAATATGAGCGTCCAGGTTCCGCTATTGGTTATTGACCGGAGACGTGTCTCGGTCATGTCTACATTGTTCTCGAACCCGTAGGGTCCGCACGCTTAACGTTACGATGACAGTTTCATTATGAGTTTATATATTTTGATGTGCCGAAGGTTGTTCGGAGTCCCGGATGTGATCACGGACATGACGAGGAGTCTTGAAATGGTCGAGACATAAATATCGATATATTGGATGGCTATATTCGGACACTGGAAGTGTTTCGGGTGATTTCGGAGAAAACCCGAGTGCTGGAAGGGTTACCAGAACCCCCCGGGGAAGTATTGGGCCTTAGTGGGCCTGAGGGGAGAGAGAGGGCAGCAGCCCAGGAGGTGGAGCGCCCCCTCCCATGAGGAGTCTGAATTGGACTAGGGGAGGGGTGCGTGGCCCCTCTTTCCCTCTCCCTCTCCCTCTCTTTCCTTCCCCCTTCTCTCTTCCTAGTTGGACTAGGAAAGGGGAGTCCTACTCCTACTAGGAGGAGGACTCCCCCCTCCTTGGCGCGCCCCAAGGGCCGGCCGGCCTCCCCCTTGCTCCTTTATATACGGAGGCAGGGGGCACCTCTAGACACAGAAGTTGATCTTCGTGATCGTTCTCTTAGCCGTGTGCGGTGCCCCCCTCCACCATAATCCTCGATAATATTGCAGCGGTGCTTAGGCGAAGCCCTGCGACGGTAGAACATCAAGATCGTCACCAAGCCGTCGTGCTGACAGAACTCTTCCCCAACACTTTGCTGGATCGGAGTCCGGGGATCGTCATCGAGCTGAACATGTGCTAGAACTCGGAGGTGCCGTAGTTTCGGTGCTTGATCGGTCGGGCTGTGAAGACGTACGACTACATCAACCACGTTGTTATAACGCTTCCGCTTTCGGTCTACGAGGGTACGTGGACAACACTCTCCCTCTCGTTGCTATGCATCACCATGATCTTGCGTGTGCGTAGGAATTTTTTTGAAATTACTACGTTCCCCAACAGTGGCATCTGAGCCTAGGTTTTATGTGTTGATGTTATATGCACGAGTAGAACACAAGTGAGTTGTGGGCGATATAAGTCATACTGCTTACCAGCATGTCATACTTTGGTTCGGCGATATTGTTGGATGAAGCGGCCCGGACCAACATTACGCATACGCTTACGCGAGACTGGTTCTACCGACGTGCTTTGCACACAGGTGGCTGGCGGGTGTCAGTTTTCCAACTTTAGTTGAACCGAGTGTGGCTACGCCCGGTCCTTGCGAAGGTTAAAACAGCACCAACTTGACAAACTATCGTTGTGGTTTTGATGCGTAGGTAAGATTGGTTCTTGCTTAATCCCGTAGCAGCCACGTAAAACTTGCAACAAACAAAATAGAGGACGTCTAACTTGTTTTTGCAGGGCATGTTGTGATGTGATATGGTCAAGACATGATGCTAAATTTTATTGTATGAGATGATCATGTTTTGTAACCGAGTTATCGGCAACTGGCAGGAGCCATATGGTTGTCGCTTTATTGTATGCAATGCAATCGCCCTGTAATGCTTTACTTTATCACTAAGCGGTAGCGATAGTCGTAGAAGCATAAGTTTGGCAAGACGACAACGATGCTACGATGGAGATCAAGGTGTCACGCTGGTAACGATGGTGATCATGACGATGCTTCGGAGATGGAGATCACAAGCACACGATGATGATGGCCATATCATATCACTTATATTGATTGCATGTGATGTTTATATTTTATGCATCTTATCTTGCTTTGAATGATGGTAGCATTATAAGATGATCTCTCACTAAATTTCAAGATAAAAGTGTTCTCCCTGAGTATGCACCGTTGCCAAAGTTCGTCGTGCCCAGACACCACGTGATGATCGGGTGTGATAAGCTCTACGTCCATCTACAACAGGTGCAAGCCAGTTATGCACACGCAAAATCCTCAGGTTAAACTTGACGAGCCTAGCATATGCAGATATGGCCTCGGAACACTGAGACCAAAAGGTCGAGCGTGAATCATATAGTAGATATGATCAACATAATGATGTTCACCATTGAAAACTACTCCATTTCACGTGATGATCGGTTATGGTTTAGTTGATTTGGATCACGTGATCACTTAGAAGATTAGAGGGATGTCTTTCTAAGTGGGAGTTCTTAAGTAATATGATTAATTGAACCTAAATTTATCATGAACTTAGTACCTGATAGTATCTTGCTTGTTTATGTTTGATTGTAGATAGATGGCCCATGTTGTTGTTCCGTTGAATTTTAATGTGTTCCTTGAGAAAGCAAAGTTGAAAGCTGATGGTAGCAATTACACGGACTGGGTCCGTAACTTGAGGATTATCCAGATTGCTGCACAGAAGAATTATGTCCTGGAAGCACCGCTGGGTGCCAGGCCTGCTGCTGATGCAACTAACGACGTTAAGAACGTCTGGCAGAGCAAAGCTGATGACTACTCGATAGTTCAATGTGCCATGCTTTACGGCTTAGAATCGGGACTTCAACGACGTTTTGAATGTCATGGAGCATATGAGATGTTCCAGGAGTTGAAGTTAATATTTCAAGCAAATGCCCGGATTGAGAGATATGAAGTCTCCAATAAGTTCTCTAGCTGCAAGATGGAGGAGAACAGTTCTGTCAGTGAGCATATACTCAAAATGTCTGGGTATAATAATCACTTGATTCAACTGGGAGTTAATCTTCCGGATGATTGCGTCATTGACAGAATTCTCCAATCACTTCCACCTAGCTACAAGAGCTTCGTGATGAACTATAATATGCAAGGGATGGATAAGACAATTCCCGAGCTCTTCGCAATGCTAAAAGCTGCGGAGGTAGAAATCAAGAAGGAGCATCAAGTGTTGATGGTCAACAAGACTACTAGTTTCAAGAAAAAGGGCAAGGGGGAGAAGAAGGGGAACTTCAAGAAGAACAGCAAGCAAGTTGCTGCTCAGGAGAAGAAACCCAAGTCTGGACCCAAGCCTGAAACTGAGTGCTTCTACTGCAAGCAGACTGGTCACTGGAAGCGGAACTTCCCCAAGTATTTGGCGGATAAGAAGGATGGCAAGGTGAACAAAGGTATATGTGATATACATGTTATTGATGTGTACCTTACTAGAGCTCGCAGTAGCAGCTGGGTATTTGATAATGGTTCTGTTGCTAATATTTGCAACTTGAAACAGGGACTACGGATTAAGCGAACACTGGCAAAGGACGAGGTGAAGATGCACGTGGGAAATGGTTCCAAAGTGGATGTGATCGCGGTCGGCACGCTACCTCTACATCTACCATCGGGATTAGTATTAGAGCTAAACAATTGTTATTTGGTGCCAGCGTTGAGCATGAACATTATATCTGGATCTTGTTTGATGTGAGACGGTTATTCATTTAAATCAGAGAATAATGGTTGTTCTATTTATATGAGTAATATCTTTTATGGTCATGCACCCTTGAAGAGTGGTCTATTTTTGATGAATCTCGATAGTAGTGATACACATATTCATAATGTTGAAGCCAAAAGATGCAGAGTTGATAATGATAGTGCGACTTATTTGTGGCACTGCCGTTTAGGTCATATTGGTGTAAAGCGCATGAAGAAACTCCATACTGATGGACTTTTGGAACCACTTGATTATGAATCACTTGGTACTTGCGAACCGTGCCTCATGGGCAAGATGACTAAAACGCCGTTCTCCGGTACTATGGAAAGAGCAACAGATTTGTTGGAAATCATACATACAGATGTATGTGGTCCAATGAATGTTGAAGCTCGTGGCGGATATCATTATTTTCTCACCTTCACAGATGATTTAAGCAGATATGGGTATATCTACTTAATGAAACATAAGTCTGAAACATTTGAAAAGTTCAAAGAATTTTAGAGTGAAGTTGAAAATAATCATAACAAGAAAATAAAGTTTCTACAATCTGATCGTGGAGGAGAATATTTGAGTTACGAGTTTGGTCTACATTTGAAACAATGCGGAATAGTTTCACAACTCACGCCACCCGGAACACCACAGCGTAATGGTGTGTCCGAACGTCGTAATCATACTTTACTTGATATGGTGCGATCTATGATGTCTCTTATAGATTTACCGCTATCATTTTGGGGTTATGCTTTAGAGACGGCCGCATTCACGTTAAATAGGGCACCATAAAAATCCGTTGAGACGACGCCTTATGAACTGTGGTTTGGCAAGAAACCAAAGTTGTCGTTTCTAAAAGTTTGGGGCTGCGATGCTTATGTGAAAAAACTTCAACCTGATAAGCTCGAACCTAAATCGGCGAAATGTGTCTTCATAGGATACCCAAAGGAGACTGTTGGGTACACCTTCTATCACATATGCGAAGGCAAGACATTTGTTGCTAAGAATGGATCCTTTCTAGAGAAGGAGTTTCTCTCGAAAGAAGTGAGTGGGAGGAAAGTAGAACTTGATGAGGTAACTGTACCTGCTCCCTTATTGGAAAGTAGTGCATCACAGAAACCGGTTTCTGTGACACCTGCACCAATTAGTGAGGAAGCTAATGATGATGATCATGAAACTTCAGAACAAGTTACTACTGAACCTCGTAGATCAACCAGAGTAAAATCCACACCAGAGTGGTACGGTAATCCTGTTCTGGAAGTCATGCTATTAGATCATGATGAACCTACGAACTATGAAGAAGCGATGGTGAGCCCAGATTCCGCAAAATGGCTTGAAGCCATGAAATCTGAGATGGGATCCATGTATGAGAACAAAGTGTGGACTTTGGTTGACTTGCCCAATGATCATTAAGCAATTGAGAATAAATGGATCTTCAAGAAGAAGACTGACACCGACGGTAATGTTACTGTCTACAAAGCTCGACTTGTCGCAAAAGGTTTTCGACAAGTTCAAGGGATTGACTACGATGAGACCTTCTCACCCATAGTGATGCTTAAGTCTGTCCGAATCATGTTAGCAATTGCCACATTTTATGATTATGAAATTTGGCAGATGGATGTCAAAACTGCATTCCTGAATGGATTTGTGGAAGAAGAGTTGTATATGATGCAGCCGGAAGGTTTTGTCGATCCAAAGGGAGCTAACAAAGTGTGCAAGCTCCAGCGATCCATTTATGGACTGGTGCAAGCCTCTCAGAGTTGGAATAAACGCTTTGATAGTGTGATCAAAGCATTTGGTTTTGTACAGACTTTTGGAGAAGCCTGTATTTACAAGAAAGTGAGTGGGAGCTCTGTAGCATTTCTGATATTATATGTGGATGACATATTGCTAATCGGAAATGATATAGAATTTCTGGATAGCATAAAGGGATACTTGAATAAGAGTTTTTCAATGAAAGACCTTGGTGAAGCTGCTTACATATTGGGCATTAAGATCTATAGAGATAGATCAAGACGCTTAATTGGACTTTCACAAAGCACATACCTTGACAAAGTTTTGAAAAAGTTCAAAATGGATCAAGCAAAGAAAGGATTCTTGCCTATGTTACAAGGTGTGAAGTTGAGTAAGACTCAATGTCCGGCCACTGCAGAAGATAGAGAGAAAATGAAAGATGTTCCCTATGCTTCAGCCATAGGCTCTATCATGTATGCAATGATGTGTACCAGGCCTGACTTGTGTCTTGCTATAAGTCTAGCAGGGAGGTACCAAAGTAATCCCGGAGTGGATCACTGGACAGCGATCAAGAACATCCTGAAATACCTAAAAAGGACTAAGGAAATGTTTCTCGTATATGGAGGTGACAAAGAGCTCATCGTAAATGGTTACGTTGATGCAAGCTTTGACACTGATCCGGACGATTCTAAATCGCAAACCGGATACGTATTTACATTAAACGGTGGAGCTGTCAGTTGGTGCAGTTCTAAACAAAGCGTCGTGGCGGGATCTACGTGTGAAGCGGAGTACATAGCTGCTTCGGAAGCAACAAACGAAGGAGTCTGGATGAAGGAGTTCATATCCGATCTAGGTGTCATACCTAGTGCATCGGGTCCAATGAAAATCTTTTGTGACAATACTAGTGCAATTGCCTTGGCAAAGGAATCCAGATTTCACAAGAGAACCAAGCACATCAAGAGACGCTTCAATTCCATCCGGGATCTAGTCCAGCTGGGAGACATAGAGATTTGCAAGATACATACGGATCTGAATGTAGCAGACCCGTTGACTAAGCCTCTTCCACGAGCAAAACATGATCAGCACCAAGGCTCCATGGGTGTTAGAATCATTACTGTGTAATCTAGATTATTAACTCTAGTGCAAGTGGGAGACTGAAGGAAATATGCCCTAGAGGCAATAATAAAGTTATTATTTATTTCCTTATATCATGATAAATGTTTATTATTCATGCTAGAATTGTATTAACCGGAAACATAATACTTGTGTGAATACATAGACAAACTAAATGTCACTAGTATGCCTCTACTTGACTAGCTCATTGATCGAAGATGGTTATGTTTCCTAACCATAGACATGTGTTGTCATTTGATTAACGGGATCACATCATTAGGAGAATGATGTGATTGACACGACCCATTCCATTAGCTTAGCACCCGATCGTTTAGTATGTTGCTATTGCTTTCTTCATGGCTTATACATGTTCATGTGACTATGAGATTATGCAACTCCCGTTTACTGGAGGAACACTTTGTGTGCTACCAAACGTCACAACGTAACTGGGTGATTATAAAGGTGCTCTACAGGTGTCTCCAAAGGTACATGTCGGGTTGGCGTATTTCGAGATTAGGATTTGTCATTCCGATTGTCGAAGAGGTATCTCTGGGCCCTCTCGGTAATGCACATCACTTAAGCCTTGCAAGCAATGCAACTAATGAGTTAGTTGCAAGATGATGTATTACGGAACGAGTAAAGAGACTTGCCGGTAACGAGATTGAACTAGGTATTGAGATACCGACGATCGAATCTCGGGCAAGTAACATACCGATGACAAAGGGAACAACATATGTTGTTATGCGGTCTGACCGATAAAGATCTTCGTAGAATATGTAGGAGCCAATATGAGCATCCAGGTTCCGCTATTGGTTATTGACCGGAGACGTGTCTCGGTCATGTCTACATACAGGCTTCACCGCAAGTCTGTATAAAACTATATGCTTTGATCAACTTATCAAAGCGTATATTCCAACTCCGAGATGCTTGCACCAGTCCATAGATGGATCGCTAGAGCTTGCATATTTTGTTAGTACCTTTAGGACTGACAAAGCCTTCCGGTTGCATCATATACAACTCTTCTTTAATAAATCCTATTAAGGAATGCAGTTTTGTTTATCCATTTGCTAGATTTCATAAAATGCGGCAATTGCTAACATGATTCGGATAGACTTAAGCATAGATACGAGTGAGAAATTCTCATCGTGGTCAACACCTTGAACTTCCTCATAGTTCGTAGGTTCGTCATGGTCAAGTAACATGACCTCTAGAACATGATTACCGTACCACACTGGTGTGGATCTCACTCTGGTTTACCTACGAGGTTCGGTAGTAACTTGATCTGAAGTTACATGATCATCATCATTAGCTTCCTCACTAATTGGTTTAGGAGTCACAGGAACAGATTTCTGTGATGAACTACTTTCCAATAAGGGAGCAGGTATAGTTACCTCATCAAGTTCTACTTTCCACCCACTCACTTCTTTCGAGAGAAACTCCTTCTCCAGAAAGGATCCATTCTCAGCAACAAATGTCTTGCCTTCGGATCTGTGAAAGAAGGTGTACCCAACATTTACTTTTGGGTATCCTACGAAGACGCACTTCTCCGACTTGGGTTTGAGCTTATCAAGATGAAACTTTTTCACATAAGCATCGCAAATCCAAACTTTAAGAAACGACAACTTTGGTTTCTAGCCAAACCGTAGTTCATATTGTGTCATCTCAACGGATTTAGATGGTGCCCTATTTGACGTGAATGCAGCTGTCTCTAATGCATAACCCCAAAACGATAGTGGTAAATCGGTAAGAGACATCATAGATCGCACCATATCTAACAAAGTACGGTTACAACGTTCGGATACACCATTACACTGTGGTGTTCCAGGTGGTGTTAGTAGTGAAACTATTTCACATTGTTTTAACTGAAGGCCAAACTCGTAACTCAAATATTCTCCTCCACGATCAGATCGTAGAAACTTTATTTTCTTGTTACGATGATTTTCCACTTCACTCTGAAATTATATGAACTTTTCAAATATTTCAGACTTTTGTTTCATCAAGTAGATATACTCATATCTGTTCAAATCATCTGTGAAGATCAGAAAATAATGATACCTGTCGTGAGCTTCAATATTCATCGGACCACATACATCAGTATGTATGATTTCCAACAAATCTGTTGCTCGCTCCATTGTTCCAGAGAACGGAGTCTTAGTCATCTTGCCCATGAGGCATGGTCCGCAAGCATCAACTGATTCATAATCAAGTGATTCCAAAAGCCCATCAGCATGGATTTTCTTCATGCGCTTTACACCAATATGACCTAAACGACAGTGCCACAAATAAGTTGCACTATCATCATTAACTTTGCATCTTTTTGGCTTGAATATTACGAATATGTGTATCACTACGATCGAGATCCAACAAACCATTTTTGTTGGTGTGTATGAACATCGAAAGGTTCTATTCATGTAAACAGAACATCAATTGTTCTCTAACTTAAATGAATAACCGTATTGCAATAAACATGATCAAATCATATTTATGCTCAACGTAAACACCAAATAACACTTATTTAGGTTCAACACTAATCCTGAAAGTATAAGGAGTGTGCGATGATGATCATATCAATCTTGGAACCAATTCCAACACACATCGTCACTTCACCCTTAACTAGTCTCTGTTCATTCTGTAACTCCTGTTTCGAGTTGCTAATTTTAGCAACCGAACAATTATCAAATACTCAGGGGCTACTATAAACACTAGTAAGGCACACATCAATAACTTGTATATCAAATATACCCTTTGTTCACTTTGCCATCTTTCTTATCCACCAAATATTCAGGGAATTTCCGCTTCCAGTGATCATTTCCTTTGTAGTAGAAGCACTCAGTTTCAAGCTTTGGTCCAGCTTTGGGCTTCTTCACGGGAGTGACAACTTGCTTGTCATTCTACTTGAAGTTCCCTTTCTTTCCCTTTGCCCTTTTCTTGAAACTACTGTTCTTGTCAATCATCAACACTTGATGCTCTTTCTTGATTTCGACCTTTGTCGATTTCAACATCACGAAGAGCTCGGGAATCGTTTTCGTCATCCCTTGCATACTATAGTTCATCACGAAGTTGTAGTAACTTGGTGGTGGTGACTAGAGAACTCTGTCAATCACTATCTTATCTGTAAGATTAACTCCCACTTGATTCAAGCGATTGTAGTACCCAGACAATCTGAGCATATGCTCACTGCTTGAGCTATTCTCCTCCATCTTTTAGCTATAGAACTTGTTGGAGACTTCATATCTCTCAACTCGGGTATTTGCTTGAAATATTTAACTTCAACTCCTAGAACATCTCATATGGTCCATGACATTCAAAACGTCTTTGAAGTCCCGATTCTAAGCCGTTAAGCATGGTGCACTAAACTATCAAGTAGTCATCATATTGAGCTAGCCAAACGTTCATAACGTCTGCATCTGCTCCTGCAATAGGTCTGTCACCTAGAGGTGCATCAAGGACATAATTCTTCTGTGCAGCTATGAGGTTAATCCTCAGATCACGGATCCAATCCGCATCATTGCTACTAACATTTTTCAACATAGTTTTCTCTAGGAATATATAAAAAATAAACGGAGAGCAATATCGCGAGAAATTGATCTACAACATAGATATGCTAATACTACCAGGACTAAGTTCATGATAAATTAAAGTTCAATTAATCATATTACTTAAGAACTCCCACTTACATAGACATCCCTCTAATCCTCTAAGTGATCACGTGATCCAAATCAACTAAACCATGTCCGATCATCACATGAGATGGAGTAGTTTCAATGATGAACATCACTATGTTGATCATATCTACTATATGATTCACGCTCGACCTTTCGGTCGCCATGTTCCAGGCCATATCTGTTATATGCTAGGCTCGTCAAGTTTAACCTGAGTATTCTGCGTGTGCAAAAACTGGCTTGCACCCGTTGTAGATGGACGTAGAGCTTATCACACCCGATCATCACGTGGTGTCTGGGCACGATGAACTTTGGCAACGGTGCATACTCAGGGAGAATACTTTTTCTCGAAATTTAGTGAGAGATCATCTTCTAATGCTACTGTCAATCAAAGCAAGATAAGATGCATAAAAGATAAACATCACATGCAATCAATATAAGTGATATGATATGGCCATCATCATCTTGTGCTTGTGATCTCCATCTCCGAAGCACCGTCATGATCATCATCGTCACCGGCGCGACACCTTGATCTTCACTGTAGCATCGTTGTCGTCTCGTCAATCTTGTGCTTCCACGACTATCGCTACCGCTTAGTGATAAAGTAAAGCATTACAGGGCGATTGCATTGCATACAATAAAGCGACAACCATATGGCTCCTGCCAGTTGCCGATAACTCGGTTACAAAACATGATCATCTCATACAATAAAATTTAGCATCATGTCTTGACCATATCACATCACAACATGCCCTGCAAAAACAAGTTAGACGTCCTCTACTTTGTTGTTGCAAGTTTTACGTGGTTGCTACGGGCTTAGCAAGAACCGTTCTTACCTACGCATCAAAACCACAACAATAGTTTGTCAAGTTGGTGTTGTTTTAACCATCGCAAGGACCGGGCGTAGCCACACTCGGTTCAACTAAAGTTGGAGAAACTGACACCCGCTAGCCACCTTTGTGCAAATCACGTCGGAAGAACCGGTCTCGCGTAAGCGTACGCGTAATGTCGGTCCGGGCCGCTTTGTCCAACAATACCACCGAACCAATGTATGACATGATGGTAAGCAGTATGACTTATATCGCCCACAACTCGCTTGTGTTCTACTCGTGCATATAACATCAACGCATAAAACCTGGCTCGGATGCCACTGTTGGGGAACGTAATAATTTCAAAAAATTTCCTATGCACACGCAAGATCATGGTGATGCATAGCAACGACAGGGGAGAGTGTTGTCCACGTACCCTCGTAGACCGTAAGCGGAAGCGTTAGCACAATGCGGTTGATGTAGTCGTACGTCTTCACGATCCGACCGATCAAGTACCGAACGTACGACACCTTCGAGTTCAGCACACGTTCAGCCCGATGACGTCCCTCGAACTCCGATCCAGCCGAGTGTTGAGGGAGAGTTTCGTCAGCATGACGGCGTGGTGACAATGTAGATGTTCTACCGACGCAGGGCTTCGCCTAAGCACCGCTACAGTATTATCGAGGTGGACTATGGTGGAGGGGGGCACCGCACATGGCTAAGACACGATCAACTTGATCAACTTATGTGTCTAGATGTGCCCCCCTGCCCCTGTATATAAAGGAGCAAGGGGGAGGCGGCCGACCTAGGAGGAGGGCACGCCAAGGGGGGAGTCCTACTCCCACCGGGAGTAGGACTCCTCCTTTCCTTATTGGAGTAGGAGTGAAGGAAAGAGGAGGAGAGGGAGAAGGAAAAGGGGGCTCCACCCCTTGTCCAATTCGGACCAGAGGGGGGGCGCAGGCTTCCTTCCTTTTGGCCTATCTCCTCTATTCCCATATGGCCCAATAAGGCCCATATACTCCCTGACGAATTCCCGTAACTCTCCGGTACTCCGAAAAATACCCGAATCACTCGGAACCTTTCCGAAGTCCGAATATAGTCATCCAATATATCGATCTTTACGTCTCGACCATTTTGAGACTCCTCGTCATGTCCCCGATCTCATCCGAGACTCCGAACTCCTTCGGTACATCAAAACATATAAACTCATAATATAACTGTCATCATAGCGTTAAGCGTGCGGACCCTACGGGTTCGAGAACTATGTAGACATGACCGAGACACGTCTCCGGTAAATAACCAATAGCGGAACCTAGATGCTCATATTGGCTGCTACATATTCTACGAAGATCTTTATCGGTCAGACCGCATAATAACATACGTTGTTCCCTTTGTCATCAGTATGTTACTTGCCCTAGATCGATCGTCGGCATCTCAATACCTAGTTCAATCTCGTTACCGGCAAGTCTCTTTACTTGTTCCGTAATACATCATCCCGCAACTAACTCATGACTTGCAATGCTTGCAAGGCTTAGGTGATGTGCATTACCGAGAGGGCCCAGAGATACCTCTCCGACAATCGGAGTGACAAATCCTAATCTCGAAATATGCCAACCCAACAAGTACCTTTGGAGACACCTGTAGAGCACCTTTATAATCACCCAGTTACGTTGTGACGTTTGGTAGCACACAAAGTGTTCCTCCGGTAAACGGGAGTTGCATAATCTCATAGTCATAGGAACATGTATAAGTCATGAAGAAAGCAATAGCAACAAACTAAACGATCAAGTGCTAAGCTAACGGAATGGGTCAAGTCAATCACATCATTCTCCTAATGATGTGATCCCGTTAATCAAATGACAACTCATGTCTATGGTTAGGAAACATGACCATCTTTGATCAACGAGCTAGTCAAGTAGAGGCATACTAGTGACACTCTGTTTGTCTATGTATTCACACATGTATTATGTTTCTGGTTAATACAATTCTAGCATGAATAATAAACATTTATCATGATATAAGGAAATAAATAATAACTTTATTATTGCCTCTAGGGCATATTTCCTTCGGTTATTAGACGTTGTGTACCTGAGCATGAACAGGAATAGATCCTACGCAAGTGCCACTCCGAAACTTATGGAGGACACCACGCGGGAGATAGAACTGCACATAGGGTATTGCAATCCCGTTTTTATTGGCCTACTCTCTTCAAGGATGCTCGTAAGTTTGTCCTATCTTGTGATGAATGTCAAAGAATTGGTAATATTAGTAGACGTCAAGAAATGCTATGAATTATTCACTTGTTATTGAATCGTTTGATGTTTGTGGCTTTGATTATATGGGACCTTTTCCTGCCTCTAATGGATATACACATAATTTAGTTGCTGTTGATTACGTTACTAAGTGGGTAGAAGCTATTCGAACTAGTAGTGCTGATCATAACACTTCAATTAAAATGCTTAAAGAAGTTATTTTTCTGAGGTTTGGAGTCCCTAGATATTTAATGACTGATGGTGGTTCACATTTCATTTATGGTGCTTTCCGTAAAATGCTTGCTAAATATGACGTCAATCATAGAATTGCATCTCCGTATCACCCACAGTCTAGTGGTCAAGTAGAATTGAGTAATAGAGAACTGAAATTAATTTTGCAAAAGACTGTCAATAGGTCTAGAAAGAATTGGTCCAAGAAACTTGATGATGCATTATGGGCCTATAGAACTGCATATAAAAATCCTATGGGTATGTCTCCGTATAAAATGGTATATGGAAAAGCATGTCACTTACCTCTCGAACTAGAACATAAGGCATATTGGGCTATTAAAGATCTCAACTATGATTTCAAACTTGCCGATGAAAAGAGGTTATTTGATATTAGCTCACTTGATGAATGGAGAACCCAATCTTATGGAAATGCCAAGTTGTTTAAAGAAAAGGTTAAAAGATGGCATGACAAAAGGATACAAAAGCGTGAGTTTATTGTAGGTGATTATGTATTGCTATACAACTCTCGTTTAAGATTTTTTGCAGGAGAACTTCTCTCTAAATGGGAAGGCCCATGTGTTATCGAGGAGGTCTATCGTTCCGGTGCCATAAAAATCAACAACTTCGAAGGCACAAATCCGAAGGTGGTAAACAGTCAGAGAATTACACATTATATCTCAGGTAATCCCATAAATATTGAAACCAATATTATTGAAACCGTAACCCGGAGGAATACATAAGGGACACTTTCCAGAACGTTTTAGACTCCGAAAAGGAATATGTATGTGGTACGGTAAGTAAACCGACTCCAAAACAATTTTTAAGGCAATATTTCTCCGTTTTGGAATATTTAGAAAAATAGAATATTAAGTAGCAGTCCGGGAAGGACACGAGGACCCCACGAGGGTGGAGGGCGCGCCCTACCCCCCTAGGCACGGCCCCCTACCTCGTGATCACCTCGTGTGCCTTCCGGACTCCGTTTTCTTGCACGATGCGTATTTTGGTCGGTAAAAATTCACTATATATTCTCCCAAAGGTTTTGACTCCCGTATCACGCAAATATTCTCTGTTCTTGTGTCAAGCTGTTTTTCTGACAGATCTAGATTATCATGACGTCCCCAAGTGCTTCCAAGGACAAGTTCTTCAAGAAGGTCATCAACCCTTACCTCGCAGAGGTGCTGCGACACCCTCAAACCATTGAGACGCGTGATGGGTTGCTGCACATCCGCGATGTTGAGGGACCAAATGGAACCGGAAGCGTGGAGACGAGGCTCGAAGCAATGGAGCAACAAGTTTTCATGGTGGAGCGTGGAATCAATGCTAGCCACACAATGCTCGCGGAGTTCACTAACAACTACAAGCCGGATGCCAAGAACACCGAGGAGGCCATCTTCAAGCTACATGAGAAGATCGAGCACCTCCAAGCCCAAATCTATGACCTGCAAAACCAAAACTGTGAGTATGAATATAGATTCAAAAGAATGAGTTTGGCTGCAGATTCGAGGATCCCGGAGACTCGATCATCCTTCTATGATGGTGAACCTATGCCTTGGAAGATGGATGACAAGCCCGCATCATCAACAACACCTCCACCTTCTTCACCAACCAAGGAGATATAATCACATGGGTATGGGCACTCCCCTTGGCAACTTCCAAGCTTGGGGGAGGTGCCCCGGTATCGTATCACAATCACAACTCCTATCTTTACCGTTTTCCTTAGTTCGATCCTATTAGTAATATTTTGATCTAGTAGAATAAAGTTTATGGCATGATCTAGTTTTCAGTTTTGCCTTATGATCTCTCTATGTAATCGAGTCCATGAGCTATATAATAAAGATTAGTGATGAGTCAAGGGCTTGATTTCCTTTCTATGATCTTGGGTGAATAAAAGAAAAGAGAAAAAGAATAAGAAGAAACAAAAGTTCATATTGATCTTATTGATAGTAATGACTTCACATAGAAAGAGTGTGACGATTAAAAGTTGTTGGGAGTTGGCAGACATAGCTTTGGTCATCGTTACAATTAACAGGAAGTAATAAGGAAAGAGAGGTTTCACATATAAATATACTATTATTGACATCTTTTATGATTGGGAGCACTCATCAAAATATGACATGCTAAAGAGTTGATGTTGGACAAGGAAGACAACGTAGTGGGTTATGTTTTCTTATATCTGAGATAAAGTATGTTGTCATGGATCCTCCAACATGTTGAGCTTGCCTTTCCCCCTCTTGCTAGCCAAATTCTCAGCACCAAGTAGAGATACTACTTGTGCCTCCAAATACCCTTAAACCAGTTTTGCCATGAGAGTCCACCATATCAACCTAGGGATTGAGTAAGATCCTTCAAGTAAGTTGTCATCGGTGCAAAGCAATAAAAATTGCTCTAAATATGTATGATTAGTGTGGGAGAAATAAGCTTTATACGATCTTGTGATGTGGAAGTAATAAAAGCGATGGACTGCATAATAAAGGTTCATATCACAAGGGGCAATATAAAGTGACGTTCTTTTGCATTAAGATTTTGTGCATCCAACCATAAAAGCGCATGGCAACCTCTGCTTCCCTCTGCGAAGGGCCTATCTTTTATTATTACCTTCTACCTTATCCAAGAGTCATGGTGATCTTCACCTTTCCTTTTTCATTTTATCCTTTGGCAAGCCCAGCATGTTGGAAAGAACCTGATATATATATATATATATATATATATATATATATATATATATATATATATATATATATAATTGGATGTAGGGGGGCATGAGTTATTATTGTTGACATTACCCTCGAGGCAAAAGGTTGTGGGGCGAAACTATAAGCCCCTATCTTTCTCTGTGTCCGATTAAAACTCCGTAACCACAAGTATTGCGTGAGTGTTAGCAATTATGAAGGACTAGATGATAGTTGAGTATGTGGACTTGCTTTTTAGCTCTGACATAGACTCTTTCTGATGTTATGATAAATTGCAATTGCTTCAATGACTGAGGTTATAGTTTGTTGGTTCTCAATAAGGTTTCTGATTCATACTTTTGCATTGTGAATAGATCATCACTTGAACATAAGTAATCATATGACAATATCTATGTATGTTGCTGTTATGAGAATAATCATGATGCCCTCATGTCTGTATTTTTATTTTTATCGACGCCTCTACCTCTAAACATGGAGACATATTTATTGTTATCGGCTTTCGCTTGAGGACAAGCGAGGTCTAAGCTTGGGGGAGTTGATACGTCCATTTTGCATCATGCTTTTATATCGATATTTATTGCATTATGGGTTGTTATTTCACATTATGTCACAATACTTATGGCTATTCTCTCTTATTTTACAAGGTTTACATAAGGAGGGAGAATGCCGGCAGCTGGAATTCTGGACTGGAAAAGGAGCAAATAATAGACACCTATTCTGCACAACTCCAAAAGTCCTGAAACTCCACTGAATTCCTTATAATGAATAATGAAAAATCCTCGCCAAAGATGAAGACCAGGGGGTGATACGTCTCCAACGTATCTATAATTTTTGATTGCTCCATGCTATATTATCTACTGTTTTGGACTATATTGGGCTTTATTTTCCACTTTTATATTATTTTTGGGACTAACCTATTAACCGGAGGCCCAGCCCAGAATTGTTGTTTTTTGCCTATTTCAGTGTTTCGAAGAAACGGAATATCAAACGGAGTCCAAACGGAATAAACCTTTCTGGAACGTGATTTTCTTCCCGAATATGACCCAGGAGACTTGGACCCTACACCAAGGAAGCTTCAAGGTGGGCACGAGGTAGGGGCGCGCCCTATACCCCCAGGCGCGCCCGCCACCCTCGTGGGCCCATCGAAGCTCCACCGACGTACTTCTTCCTCCTATATATACCTACGTACCCCAAATGAACAGATACGGAGCCAAAAACCTAATTCCACCGCCGCAACTTTTTGTATCCACGAGATCCCATTTTGGGGCATGTTCCGGAGCTCCACCGGAGAGGGCCGTCATCACAGAGGGCTTCTACATCATCATAGCCTCTCCGATGAAGTGTGAGTAGTTTACCTCAGACCTTCGAGTCCATAGTTATTAGCTAGATGGCTTCTTCTCTCTTTTTGGATCTCAATACAAAGTTCTCCCCCTCTCTCATGGAGATCTATTCGATGTAATCTTCTTCTTTTTTGCGTTGTGTTTGTTGAGACCGATGAATTGTGGGTTTATGATCAAGTCTATCTATGAATAATATTTGCATCTTCTCTGGATTCTTTTATGTATGATTGGTTATCTTTGCAAGTCTCTTCGAATTATTCGTTTGGTTTGGCCAACTAGATTGGTAGTTCTTGCCATGGGAGAAGTGCTTAGCTTTGGGTTCGATCTTGCGGTGTCCTTTCCCAGTGACAGAAGGGGCAGCAAGGCACGTATTGCATCGTTGCCATCGAGGATAACAAGATGGGTTTTATTTCATATTGCATGAATTTATCTCTCTACATCATGTCATCTTGCTTAAAGCGTTACTCTGTTTTTAACTTAATACTCTAGATGCATGCTGGATAGCGGTCGATGAGTGGAGTAATAGTAGTAGATGCAGAATCGTTTCGGTCTACTTGTCACGGACGTGATGCCTATATACATGATCATTCCTAGATATTCTCATAACTATGCTCAATTCTGTCAATTGCTCAACAGTAATTTGTTCACCCACCGTAGAATACTTATGCTCTTGAGAGAAGCCACTAGTGAAACCTATGGCCCCCGGGTCTATTCTCATCATATCAATCTCCATCACTTTAATCTTGCTTTGCTTTTTACTTTGCCTTTTACTTTTCCCTTTGCATCTCTATACCAAAAATACCAAAAATATTATATCTATCAGATCTCACTCTCGTAAGTGACCGTGAAGGGATTGACAACCCCTAATCGCGTTGGTTGCGAGTAGCTATCGTTTTGTGCAGGTACGAGGGACTTGAGCGTGGCCTCCTACTGGATTGATACCTTGGTTCTCAAAAACTGAGGGAAATACTTACGCTACTCTGCTGCATCATCCTTTCCTCTTCGGGCAAATCCAACGCAAGCTCAAGAGGTAGCAAGAAGAATTTCTGGTGTCGTCGCCGGCGAGTCTACGCAAAAAGTCAACATACCAAGTACCCATCACAATCCCTATCTCTCGCATTACATTAGTTGCCATTTGCCTCTCGTTTTCCTCTCCCCCACTTCACCCTTGTCGTTTTATTCGCCCTCTCTCTCTCTATCCTCCCTCTCTTTCTCTATTTTCCTTTTTTTGCCCGTTTCTTGTTTGCTCGTATGGTTGGAATAGTCGTTTATTTATTACTAAACAGAGAACCTAAGATTTATGGATCCTCATCCGCTTGCTAATCTTTTTAAGAGATCCAGTTATGTTGAACCAATTGCTAGTGAGTTTTGTGCACTAGATTATCTTTATGAAGTTTTGCTTGAAATTCGTGAATCTGAAAATTGTGATGAAGTATTTTATGAAGTGATTCACGATAGAACTTTGAATAAAAAGCATGATTGCAATGATGTTATTATACATTCTATTAATGTCAATTGTGCTAATAATATGCAAAACCCTAAGCTTGGAGATGCTAGTTTCGCTATGTCCTCTACTTGTTGCAATGATCATGATTGGGGTGATTCTTCGTATGATCTTGAAATTTATTTAAGCCCTATGATGAATATGAGATTGATAATAGTGTTTGCAATATTATTGAAAGTGGGTTTGGAAGAGTGTCAATTTTAGATCCCACATATTTGGAGAATGTTCAATCTTATGAAAATCTTGATAAAAGTGGGTTTGGAGAAGTCGTGACTTTAGTTAATGTTAGTCCCACTATTTTGGAAGAGTGTCAACTTTGCATGCATGTGGATCATGTCAAAAATATTTTATGTGATAGCTATTTTGTTGAATTTGCTTATGATCCTACATGTAATTACTATGATAGAGGAAAATATGGTTGTAGAAATTTTCATGTTACTAAATTACCTCTCGTTATGTTAAGATTGCTATTGTTTCTTTCCTCTTCCTTGCATATGCTAGTTTTTGCTTACCTTGATAATTTTTTTGCCTATAAGATGCATAGGAAGTATGTTAGACTTATATGTGTTTTTCACATGCTTTATGATGCTCCTTTTGTGCTTCAATTCTTGTCTTTCATGTGAGCATCATTAAAATTATCAATGCCTAGCTATAAGGTTTTATAGAAAAGCTCTTGTTGGGAGTCAACCCAATATTTATTGTTGCTGTTATTCAATAAATAATTTATTTAGCCTCTGTTTTGGTTGTATTCTTTGTGTTTAATTAGTGTTTGTGCCAAGTAGAACCGTTGGGAAGACTTGGGGAAAGTCTTGTTGAACATGCTGTAAAAAACAGAAACTTTAGTGCTCACGAGAACTGCTGTCATTTTTATTTGGAAAGTGATATTTAGTTAATTATTTTTGCAGATGATTAATAGATAAATTCCTCATGTCCAGAAATTTATTTTAGAATTTTTGGGGTTCCAGATCTTGCGTTAGTTACAGATTACTACAGACTGTTCTGTTTTTGACAGATTCTGTTTTTCGTGTGTTGTTTGCTTATTTTGATGAATCTATGGCTAGTAAAATAGTTTATAATCCATAGAGAAGTTGGAATAAAGTAGGTTTAACACCAATATAAATAAAAAAATGAGTTCATTACAGTACCTTGAAGTGGTCTTTTGTTTTCTTTCTCTAACGGAGCTCACGAGATTTCTATTTGAGTTTTGTGTTGTGAAGTTTTCAAGTTTTGGGTGAATTCTTTTGATGGATTATGGAACAAGGAGTGGCAAGAGCCTAAGCTTGGGGATGCACATGGCACCCCAAGATAATCCAAGGACACCAAAAATTCGAAGCTTGGGGATGCCCCGGAAGGCATCCCCTCTTTCGTCCACTTCCATCGGTAATTTACTTGGAGCTATATTTTTATTCACCAACATGATATGTGTTTTGCTTGGAGTGTCTTGTATTATTTGTGTCTTTGTGTTTTAGTGTGCCACAATAATCCTTGCTGTACACACCTTTTGAGAGAGCCATACATGAATTAGAATTTGATAGAATACTCTATGTGCTTCACTTATATCTTTTTGAGCTAAGTAGTTTTGCTCTATGTGCTTCACTTATATCTTTTTGAGATAAGTAGTTTTGCTCTATGTGCTTCACTTATATCTTTTTGAGCTAAGTAGTTTTGCTCTTTGTGCTTCACTTATATCTTTTGAGCTATGTAGTTTTGCTCCATGTGCTTCACTTATATCTTTTGAGCGTTATAATTTTGCTCTATGTGCTTCACTTAGATCTTTTAGAGCACGGTGGTGGATTTGTTTTAAAGAAACTATTGATCTCTCATGCTTCACTTAAATTATTTTGAGAGTCTATTAATAGCATGGTAATTTGCTTAATAATAACATGCTTGGTATTCAAGATTTGTGAAACTTTCTTTGAGTGCATTGAATACTAAGAAAAGATTGAAGCATGATAATTGTTTTGAGATATGGAGGTGATAATATTAGAGTCATGCTAGTTGAGTAGTTGTGAATTTAAAGAATACTTGTGTTAAAGTTTGTGATTCCCGTAGCATGCACGTATGGTGAACCATTATGTGATGAAGTCGGAGCATGATATATTTATTGATTGTCTTCCTTATGAGTGGCGGTCGGGGACGAGCGATGGTCTTTTCCTACCAATCTATCCCCCTAGGAGCATGCGCGTAATATTTTGCTTTGATAACTTCTAGATTTTTGTAATAAGTATATGAGTTCTTTATGACTAATGTTGAGTCCATGGATTATATGCACTTTTTCTCTCACCCTTCCACCTTTTCTAGCCTCTCTAATACCGCGCACCTTTCGCCGGTATCATACACCCACCATATACCTTCCTCAAAACAGCCACCATACCTACCTATTATGGCATTTCCATAGCCATTCCGAGATATATTGCCATGCAACTTTCCACCGTTCCGTTTATTATGGCACGCTCCATCATTGTCATATTGCTAGCATGATCATGTAGTTGACATCGTATTTGTGGAAAAGCCACCATTCATAATTATATCATACATGTCACTCTTGATTCATTGCATATCCCGGTACACCGCCGGAGGCATTCATATAGAGTCATATTTTGTTCTAAGTACTGAGTTGTAGTTGTTGAGTTGTAAGAAAAATAAAAGTGTGATGATCATCATTATTAGAGCATTGTCCCAGTGAGGAAATGATGATGGAGACTATGATTCCCCCACAAGTCGGGATGGGACTCCGGACGAAAAATAAAAGAGGCCAAAGAAGCCCAAAAAAAGAGAAAAAAGAGGCCATAAAAAAAGAGAAAAGGCCCAAAAAAATGAGAGAAAAAGAGAGAAGGGACAATGTTACTATCCTTTTACCACTGTCGGGTGGTTGGTGCGACATATGCCAATGGATGGCTTATCATTGTGGGAGCCAATAAAACATCGCCGGTGCCTAGAAACGGGATAAGGCGAAGACATGCACGCCAGCGAATCTTACCCAGCTTCAGGGCTCTCCGTGGAGATAACACCCCTAATGCTGCTCTACGGGGTCTCCGCATGATCACTAGCTCGGTGGGTAGCTACAGAATGCTCCTTGAGCTGTTCGGTGAAATGATGAAGGAGGGCCAGGCCAGCCCGCTCCTCTTCTCCTTGTGGTGTCTAAAATCTATCCAAAGAGTGATCTCCCCTGCATGGGAACCCTGGGGGGTTTATATAGGCCTACCCTCCAGGGGTACAATGGTAATCCGGCTGGGCGTGGGCCCTGACCGTCTGTGTCTACACCCACCGGCTTCTCCGCCGACTGGTGGGGCCCGCCGACCGGTGGGCCCGCCGGCTGCCGACCCTTTGGTCGATAGGCCGGCCCCACCGCTCGGGGGTCTTGTCGGGGGCTGGTTACTGTTACCTTGCCCCTGATGAAGATAGCTTTGTCATGGTAAGCATGGCTACAGTGCCGCTGCGAGGCGGCTCATCACTGTAGCCTTACCTTCTCTTGTTTCCTTAATGAAGCACCTCCTTGAAGGGAGAGAGCTGACCGGCTGTTGGAAGCCGGCCATACCCATGGCCGACTGTGGGAAGCCTGGCCGCCTTTAGGATCTCCCTAACTGAGGGGGCCCGCCACCCATGGGTCGTACTGACAGCTCGCCGTGGGTGACGTCACGATCATCGTGGCAACAGTGCCGCGCCGGACGGGGATGGCTGCCCCGTACGGTGCACTTTGGCCATGCGTACGCTGGGATTCGGGGGTGGCAGGCTTTACTGTAGCCACGCCTCGTCTTGTCGCCGTTATGTGGGTGCAGATTCTGAGGGCAAGATCTTAGCCGCCTGCTAAGGGGCCGGCTCCTGGGAGTCGGCCCTTCTGTGGCCGGCTTCTGGAAGTCGGCCTTCTCGTGGTCTTGTTTTCCCAAGATTTTCAGGGCTGGGCCGCCTTTGCGCAGCCAGTTTGAGAGGTAGCCGGCTAGGGGAAGGCGGCCCCGTGTCTTGGACGCTTGGAGGCTTGTTCGGCCTGTAATTTTTCTGAAGTGCCAGGGGAAGCCGGCTAGGCTACCCGTGATCATTTACTCCGACAACCACACTTGTGCTTCAAAGTAGCACCATGATCTTCATGATAGAGTGTCTCTCGTTATGTCACTTTCATATACTAATGGGAATTTTACATTATAGAACTTGACTTGTATATTCCAATGATGGGCTTCCTCAAATTTCCCTAGGTCTTCATGAGCAAGCAAGTTGGATGCACACCCACTTAGTTTCTTTTGATGAGCTTTCATATACTTATAGCTCTAGTGCATCCGTTGCATGGCAATCCCTACTCACTCACATTGATATCTATTGATGGGCATCTCCATAGCCCATTGATACGCCTAGTTGATGTGAGACTATCTTCCCCTCGTTTTGTTTTCTCCACAACCACCATTCTATTCCACCTATAGTGTTATATCCATGGCTCACGCTCATGTATTGCGTGAAGATTGAAAAAGTTTTGAAAAAGTTAGAGTATGATACAATTGCTTGGCTTGTCATCGGGGTTGTGCATGATTTAAATACTTTGTGTGGTGAAGATAGAGCATAGCAAGACTATATGATTTTGTAGGGATAACTTTCTTTGGCCATGTTATTTTGAGAAGACATAATTGCTTTGTTAGTATGCTTGAAGTATTATTATTTTCATGTCAATATAAACTTTTGTCTTGAATCTTTCGAATCTGAATATTCATATCACAATTAAGAAGATTTGCATTGAAATTATGCCAAGTAGCACTCCGCATCAAAAATTCTCTTTTTATCATTTACCTACTCGAGGACGAGCAGGAATTAAGCTTGGGGATGCGTGATACGTCTCCAACGTATGTATAATTTTTTATTGCTCCATGCTATATTATCTACTCTTTTGGACTATATTGGGCTTTATTTTCCACTTTTATATTATTTTTGGGACTAACCTATTAACCAGAGGCCCAGCCCAGAATTGTTGTTTTTTGCCTATTTCGGTGTTTCGAAGAAACGGAATATCAAACGGAGTCCAAACGGAATAAACCTTTCTAGAACGTGATTTCTTCCCGAATATGACCTAGGAGACTTGGACCCTACGCCAAGGAAGCTTCGAGGTGGGCACGAGGTAGGGGGGCGCGCCCTATACCCCCAGACGCGCCCCCCACCTTCGTGGGCCCACCGAAGCTCCACCGACATACTCTTCCTCCTATATATGCCTACGTACCCCCAAACGAACAGATACAGAGCCAAAAACCTAATTCCACCACCCCAACTTTCTGTATCCACGAGATCCCATCTTGCGGCCTGTTCCGGAGCTCCACCGGAGAGGGCCGTCATCACGGAGGGCTTCTACATCATCATAGCCTCTCCGATGAAGTGTGAGAAGTTTACCTCAGACCTTCGGGTCCATAGTTATTAGCTAGATGGCTTCTTCTCTCTTTTTGGATCTCAATACAAAGTTCTCCCCCTCTCTCATGGAGATCTATTCGATGTAATCTTCTTCTTTTTTGCGTTGTGTTTGTTGAGACCGATGAATTGTGGGTTTATGATCAAGTCTATCTATGAATAATATTTGAATATTCTCTGAATTCTTTTATGTATGATTGGTTATCTTTGCAAGTCTCTTCGAATTATCCGTTTGGTTTGGCCAACTAGATTGGTAGTTCTTGCCATGGGAGAAGTGCTTAGCTTTGGGTTTGATCTTGCGGTGTCCTTTCCCAGTGACAGAAGGGGCAGCAAGGCACGTATTGCATCGTTGCCATCAAGGATAACAAGATGGGGTTTATTTCATATTGCATGAATTTATCTCTCTACATCATGTCATCTTGCTTAAAGCGTTACTCTGTTTTTAACTTAATACTCTAGATGCATGCTGGATAGCGGTCGATGAGTGGAGTAATAGTAGTAGATGCAGAATCGTTTCGGTCTACTTGTCACGGACATGATGCCTATATACATGATCATGCCTAGATATTCTCATAACTATGCTCAATTCTGTCAATTGCTCAAGAGTAATTTGTTCACCCACCGTAGAATACTTATGCTCTTGAGAGAAGCCACTAGTGAAACCTATGGCCCCCGGGTCTATTCTCATCATATCAATCTCCATCACTTTAATCTTCCTTTTCTTTTACTTTGCCTTTTACTTTTCCCTTTGCATCTCTATACCAAAAATACCAAAAATATTATATCTATCAGATCTCACTCTCGTAAGTGACCGTGAAGGGATTGACAACCCCTAATCGTGTTGGTTGCGAGTAGCTATCATTTTGTGCAGGTACGAGGGACTTGAGCGTGGCCTCCTACTGGATTAATACCTTGGTTCTCAAAAACTGAGGGAAATACTTACGCTACTCTGCTGCATCTTCGTTTCCACTTCGGGGAAATCCAACGCAAGCTCAAGTGGTAGCAGGGGGCCCACACCCTGTCCACGAGGGTGGGGGCGCCCCCCTAGGGCGCGCCCCCCTACCTCGTGGGCCCCCTGGTGGCTCTCCGATGACCATCTTCTGCTATATGAAGTCTTCTGTCGAGAAAAAAAACAGAAGCAACCTTTTGGGACGAAACTCCACCGCCACGAGGCGGAACCTTGGCGGAACCAATCTAGGGCTCCGGCAGAGCTATTCTGCCGGGGAAACTTCCCTCCCAAAGGGGGAAATCATCGCCATCGTCATCACCAACGCTCCTCTCATCAGGAGAGGGCAATCTCCATCAACATCTTCATCAGCACCATCTCATCTCAAAACCCTAGTTCATCTCTTGTATCCAATTCTTGTCTCCAAGTCCGGGATTGGTGCTAGTAGGTTGCTAGTAGTGTTAATTACTCCTTGTAGTTGATGCTAGTTGGTTTAATTGGTGGAAGATCATATGTTCAGATCCTTTATGCATATTATTACCCCTCTGATTATGAACATGAATATGCTTTGTGAGTAGTTATATTTGTTCCTGAGGACAAGGGAGAAGTCTTGCTATTAGTAGGCATGTGAATTTGGTATTCGTTCGATATTTTGATGATATGTATGTTGTCTAGCTTCTAGTGGTGTTATGTGAACATCGACTACATAACACTTCACCATTATTTGGGCCTAGAGGAAGGCATTGGGAAGTAATAAGTAGATGATGGGTTGCTAGAGTGACAGAAGCTTAAACTCTAGTTTATGCGTTGCTTCGTAAGGGGCTGATTTGGATCCCTATGTTTCATGCTATGGTTAGGTTTACCTTAATACTTTTGTTGTAGTTGAGGATGCTTCCAATAGAGGTTAATCATAAGTGGGATGCTTGTTCAAGTAAGAACAGCACCCAAGCACCGGTCCACCCACATGTCAAATTATCAAAGTACCGAACGTGAATCATATGAACATGATGAAAACTAGCTTGACGATATTCCCATGTGTCCTCGGGGGCGCTTTTCCTTATATAAGAGTTTGTCCAGGCTTGTCCTTTGCTACAAAAAGGATTGGGCCACCTTGCTGCACTTTATTTACTTTTGTTACTTGTTGCTCGTTACAAATTCTCTTATCACAAAACTATCTATCACCACTTATTTCAGTACTTGCAGAGGATACCTTGCTGAAAACCGCTTATCATTTCCTTCTGCTCCTCATTGGGTTCGACACTCTTACTTATCGAAAGGACTACGATAGATCCCCTATACTTGTGGGTCATCAGGCCACTTAACTTGTGACATAGCCCGCCTCAGGCTGTCGCTGTCATAGCCAGCGGTCGAGACATGCCCGCATACTCTAGCCTGCTGCTTGAGTGCCTGCCGCCAGTAATGGTCGTCAACTTCCTCGACGACGTCGGGCGAAGAGACCGCTATACACCTCTGTTGGGCCAGTCGCTCCTCGAGCTCCACGGGAAGCGTGGCCGGGCTTAGGCTGCGACGCTCTGAAGTGGGGGATGGGGATGGGGATATGTGGGAAAGGGGGCATTTGGCAGGCGTCATCTAAGAAAATCAGGGCGGCCTGGGTATGGAGATTGGTGGGTAAGCTGCACGGGCAAACCGACAGATGTTAACAATGGAGGCCTTGCAGCAATAGCGGCAGCGGGGACCTTGCTAGGGTTTCGAGCGAGGGAGGGTGTGTGTGTGTGTGTGTGTGTGTGCACGCCCGAGGAGGTTTTGGTGTGTCTGTGTGTCTGTGTGTGTGTGTGGAGGGGCGGGGTATTTGAGAAAATGACGCGGGTACTGAAAATTTTACTACACGGGAGTCAAATGCGGGAGTGAAATGCCGGGCTATTGAAAATTTCGATGATAGTGCATCATACACGGTCCGGAGATAGCAACCGTGTGTTATGAAACGGAGAAACCCTCGAGGCAGGCAAATATTTTCTAGGGATGCAGGCGGGATTGGGAACAAGAAACATCGCACATGGTCTGGAGATAACAATCGTGTGTTATGAAACAGAAAAACCCTCGAGGCGGGTAGATATTTTCTAGGGATGCAGGCGGGATTTGGAACAAGAAACATCGCACACGGTCCGCAGATAACAACCGTGTGTTATGAAATAGAAAAACCCTCGAGGCGGGTAGATATTTTTGAGAGGGGGAGCCTCGTGGAGCCCAATGTACTATGCGGATGTGTGCGTGACAGGGGCACCAGCGTGGCACACGGTTAGTTTGAGTGATCCGTGTCTGTTGCGTCATCTGACTTGTCTAGTGTTCATAAATTTGGCGAAAAATGATGCAGGATAGGGTCAGAACACGAATACACTTCTATGTGGACCAAATTTATGTATCAAAAGGGTGGTTTGATTTTCAAATACCAAATGCAACTTCGATGTGGCACCTCTCTCGCAAAGCGCATGGTATTGCTTGCCCCCACCCCCCTTGTGTCGGCATGAATTGGGAATCCTAAGCTATGAATGCATGCCCCCTCCCCCCTCCCCCAACCGAGGTTCACCTAGCAAAGTGCAAAGTAGCTAGCAGCCCCCCTCGTCCCTCGTGTCGGCACGAAGGGAATCCTAAGCTATGAATGCATGCCCCCCCAACCGAGGTTCACCCTAGCAAAGTGCGAAGTAG
>NC_041392.1:558733622-558788374 GCF_002162155.2 Triticum dicoccoides | reverse complement strand
ACACTTTCAGTCAGCGGGCCAGAGAGGCATATCTCACCAAGATGGATCGTAAAATGGACCAAGAATAATCCACCTTGGTCTTACAACCTCTCTCTTGTTGTTGGTCAAAGTGATGGACGTCCATGCGACCCCGGAGATGGGCTAGCTCGCCAATAGTCACGCAAGTAGCTAGTCCCCGAAGACAACCACTGCATGCGTGTGTCCCAAACATATGTATGGAGAGGTGTGCTTTTGAGTAACAATGGAACAACTTTGATGTGGCACCATGATTTCGAAATAGAAATCCCACATCGAGTAAGGGTTATGTTGACGATGCATATGTATGTTACACCACACTTCAAGCCAACGACGGGGATTCATGCATGCATGCGTGCATAGTATATGTGCTCAAACTTAAGGTCTGAATTTCACCATGACCTATACTACAATAACATGAACCAAATGAAGAATCCGCCATGGTAACCTATCTTGTTGTTGGTCAAGGTGATCATGGATGCCCATGCGAGCCCACCAATATAGGCTTGTCGCCGATAACCACGTGAGGGAGTGTACCATTCGAAGGCAACCACTACATGCATATGTATGGAGGTGATGCGTGCATGCATGTTTGAATACACAACATTTATGTGGTGCGTGCATCAAAAATCGTACACTAGCTCTCCGCACAAAGCGAGATCGGTTCATGATGTGTCGTTGTACTGGCCACTTCGACTCGATGGGAGGGATTCATGCGTACACATGCATGTGTGTGTGCTCAAACTATATCATGCATGTCATCCCAGAGCAAAAATAATAATCCCCTCCTAAGTCAAATTAACCTCTCTTGTTGTCAGGCAAAAAGAAGTGATGGACCAAGCGGGCCCACAGATGGAAAGCATCGATATGGTAGATAACCGCTTAAGTGGGTGCGAGAGGACAACCACCACCGCTTTGCATGTGGGCTAAACATATATATATATATATATATATATATATATATATATATATATATATATATATATATATATATATATATATATATATATATATATGTTGAATACCCAAAATGCACAACTTTGATGTGCCACATGCCTCAAAAACCGTACTTTCTTATTTTGAATAGCCGGCGGTTCATCGAGCGTACTACATATGATGGTCCCCTTCCCCCCTCTTCACTGCGTATTATATGCTCCTGCCGTAATATATGTACAACCCAAAAGAATCCTCATTGATGGAGAAATTAATTAACCTCTTCCAATGTAGGTCAAAGTGATGCATCCATGCATCGACAATGGCCTTGTGGGCCCATAGATGGAAGTGTCACACGTGAGTGTCCTAGCTAGGATATGCATGTGGCCAAAAAAGGTGTTGTGTGATGTTTGAATAGCCAATTTCACAATGTTGATGTGGCACGTGCCTCGGAAACCAAAAAGTCCTGACACTGAGTGAGGTGTACTTGTTCACGGACGCGTACGTATAGTATATATGCTAGTCCCCTCCCACCTCTTCGACGCATACTATATACCACCATAACACAAACAAAAAAAGAGTATACCTTGCTGGTCAAATTAACCTCACTGATGGCTATTCATCAAAGTGATGGACGACAACCTCGCGGTCCCACAGAAAGCGTCACACATGAGTATCGAGTGTCGTGTAGGACAACCATCGACTGCATGTGGCCAAAACATTTATGTATGAAAGGGTTTTGTAATGTTTTAAATAACGATTTCACGACTCTGATGTGGCACTGGCATGCCTAACAAAACGGCCAACCCACACTGTGGCTCACAACTCGTAGTGTACTCTGAGCCACCCGCCACCCCCAGACGCACACGCCCACACACACACCGCGAATCCACCGCAACTATGATGCATGTTAAATTAATTATCCCGTGGTGAACATATATGTTATCAAAGGAGGGACGTTTTAATTTCAAAAAAATCATAGAGATCATTAAGACATTTTAGTACATTGATTGATTGATTTTTCTACGGGTATAATGTGCAAAAATCAAATTTGAGCTACATGCACACGTGACAGTGCACCTAAATGGATTGCAAAAACATGTGTATTACTGGGTGCATGTTTACTCCTCGTGCAACAAATTTCAAACATTGAGAATCTTGACTTTTAAATTCTAGTACATCCAAAACTTATTTGAAGTTCATGAAACTTATTGTGTTGTAATATGGACACCAATACAAAGTGGCATTGTACTTTTTTGTCAAATTTGAGACCAGTTTTGATGTAATCTTTATCTAATTACAGACGGGAGATTGTTAATAATTGGAAACCAATATCCCAAATGAATTATTTGTTCGAACCGTGAGCGTTAGACCAACAATGGATGCGTTCCATGCTTCGGTTAAGCAATAAAGCGGCAGCATTAATCATCCGAATAGAAAAACAATATACGTGCCGCCGCGTGACCCGTGTGCCGTGCGAGCAGGCGTGAGTTGACGGGACGCGTCCACCGCACAGGCAGACGGGGAGGCGTGCGTGTAGGTGTGTGAATTGACGGAGGCGTGCTCGCTACGCTATGTCATCGGTAGGCGTGCGAGTAGCTGTGCGAAACTTTGGTAGGCATGCCAGCAGTCCGGTGTGCAGGCTCACCGAGAGGCGAGCCATTGGTTTGACCGCCGCCCACCTCTCTCTCACAACTCCCACTACTCCATATTAATGGTGCGCCCAAGCGGCCGCACCCCCCATCCTCGCTACACACACACAATCCTCTCTCTCCGCTTGCATCCTTGACGCCGCTCTCAGTCCTCAAAGCCGTCGGTGTATGAGGATGCCGCTGAAGCGTCCCATCGGAGGGAGTGGCGACGCCGGGCTGCTAAAGCACTGGAGCACGGCGTGGAGATGGAGACATAGGTTGTCGTCACCGCCAGTGAGTAATCGCTGCACCCTGACATCGTCGACGGCGTCGAGCTTCCACAGTCGGCGGCGGAGTTCCACACCGACTACGACGACCACTCCGGCGATGACTCCGACGACCACTCCGGCGGCGATGGACAGCTGGTCTCCCAATCCATGAAATCTGAGTTAGTTTCGTTAGATCCATGTAGTGTATTGATTGTTTGAATGGTACAGGTGATAAGTGATTAGTTGTTTCATTTGTGCAAATGATTTCTTCTAGTAATCCGACTAGGGTTAGTGTTCGTGCTAATAATTCCTAGCCAGGGATAGACAATTGATTTTGAATGACCTACATATGTTTGTGCCATTATTTTCTTCAAGATTGGTCTGTACGTAGACGATTGTGCTTAAAAATCGAACCATAATCTCTTAATATGTATAAATAAATAGCCATAAATTCCTAATCCTACTTCACAACATGTAATCATTGATTTGATGCCAAATTTGTTTTACTATTTGTATAGGTGTTGTGTCGTGGTTTTGTCACGGCAGATGTCCTAGAGAAAGGACTTAGTCATGGAGCCATCGCGGTGGGTTAGCTTGAAGGGGTTAAAGCGAACACAAGGACGCAAGAGAGTTTATACTAGTTCGGCCCCTTCGATGAAGGTAAAAGCCTACGTCTAGTTGTGATGGAATTGATGGGTGTTTTGATGACTAGGGAGCAAACAAGCTTCGCCTATGTCTCGAGTTGTTGTCTGTTGTCCTTGAACCGCCGCCGGGTCGTCCCCTTATATACATGGGTGATGCCCGTCGGTTTACAGAGTCCCAACACCGGTTCATAGATGTGTCCGATTTGGTCTCTACTTATTCCTAACTTACAATACAAGTTACATATTGACGCCGGTTTACGGCTACAGGCTCTCAACCGATTATGGGTCTTGAGCCCTCATCTACCTTCATGGGCTTTAACATACTTAACTACTGATGAAGTTAACCCAACCCAGATAGGCCGGTTGATGCCCAGTAGTAATATCCCCAACATTAGGCCCCAGATTGATTTGAACAGGTTCATGTCAATCCTTAGCAAAAACTTCATCTTCAACATCTTCTTGTAGTTTGGTGAACCGCCGTGATGTCATCTTCTCTGATTGCTGTAAACCGGCGTGACGTCATCTGTCATCAAGAAACTATCCATGATGCCTTCTTGTTTAATAGATCTGCGATAATCGAGGCGACATCTCTGTTTCCAAACTTGCGGCCCCTTGATTTTCGCGCTTGACCCATGTCCCTTGCTTTATAAATAGGACCAAAGGGTCATTTCTTTTTCCCCTTCGTGCCCTTCTACTTCATCTTCCTCGCGTCGCCCAGCTTCGGAGCTCCGCCGCCGCCGTCGACCTCTGCACCAACTTTGGCCGCTCCATCAACCTGAGCGTACCAGAGCACCGCGGCGACCTTCCGCTCCTTCCTTAGCTCCGGTAATTCTTCTATCCTTTTCATCATAGATCTGTTCTAGGGTTTCCATGTTCTCTAGCATTCATCGCTTGCTTCTTGTTCATATGATAGATCCTTAAACGAGTCTGTGAATCTTCGCTCTGTGTAGCAGTAGTTTTTATCCTCCGTTTTCACTTTCGCATATTAAGACCATAGATCTTATCCGTACCTTTGCTTATTGATTCGGCACTGCTCCTTTTGGGCCTTGAATATTTATCTCCTTTATAAACATGTTCTAGATCCAAAGCTGTAGTATAATCTTGTGAAATCTGTTTTGGCGTACTTACTCATCTGCAGTCTTGACTGTTCAATGCTTAGATCAGGCGGTTTAACTTTGTAGAAAAATTTGACAAACCGGTATATACCATTAGTCCCCTTGTTGAACCACCAGATGCTGGTTGCTTCATGAAACTCCGGTTCAGATAGTTCTGTCTCCGATTTAACAGTGCCCATACCAACGTACCTTGATCAAATGCATTTTTGAACCGAGATCTTCTACCTTGTAGATTCCATCATGGCCAAGCAAGTATATGAGTGCAATTGGGTCCCTTCTCGCGTCACAGAGGATCAACTGGACGATTTAGTCCTGATTGGCGCCTTGGGCAGCAAAGATACCATCCATTGGAGGGCTCCTAGCAAAGAATGCCCCCCACACCTCGAGAAGGAGAGGTTGTTGTTTTCGTAGATCACTTAGCCCGGGGCTTTAAGCCGCCCGGTTCTAAATTTTACCGGGATGTTTTAGCCGATTTCCAACTCCATCCACAAGACACTGGCCCCAACTCTGTTACAGATATGTGCCACTTCCAAGTGCTCTGTGAGGTATTCTTTCAAGAGGAGCCCACAGTGGAATTATTCAGAGATCTTTTCCATCTAAACCGCCATACTGAGTTTACTGATGGCTCTAATACGGAGTTTGGTGGCATGGCGATTCAAAAAAGGAAAGAGGTCACATACCCTCACGCCAAGCTGCACAGTCACCCCAAGGAGTGGAATCAGACATGGTTCTACTGCAAAGACACCTCCCCTGCTGGTGAGAATCCCTTGCCTGGCTTTCGTCCGGAGCGGCTCAGCAATACACACCCTTTTCCTCAAAGATTGACTGCCCAGGAGAGAAGCAAATATGCTCCCCAGCTGTCAAAGCTCAAAGCCTTTATGGCCAACGGTTTAACAGGGGTTGATCTCGCTCGCTGTTGGATATCATGGAGCATACTGCCCCTTAGTCAGCGCTCCGGTTTGATGTGCGAGTATACTGATAGTGTTGATGACCCACTGCGACATTCAAAACTCCAGCTCTCCGGTGAAGAAATCACAGAGGCTGTGCGTAAGATACTGAATGAACCGGAACATGTCTGTGCTAGAACCGGCCTACTTCCCTTCTGTGCCACCAACAAACCGCCAGCTGTAAGACTTTGATTTTTCTCTTTGCTGAATCTGTTATTGATATGTCAGGTCATTGTTTTTAATATTAATGTCTGCATAATCAGGGCGATGATCCGTTTTGGAGCAAAAAGCTGCCGCAGGAGAAACCAGAGAAAACAGATAAACCGGAAAGAGCAACCTGGCAAAAGACTAAAGCTGTGAAGAAGACTGCCCACTAGAAAAGAACCACTGCGTCTTCTAATCCGGCCCCTGATGATGAGGTGGATAATCCGGACTTTGAGGTAGAGCTTGACTCACTTGGTTTATTTTTCATGCGTCTTATTGATGATGATATTTGTCAGGATGATGCCGAAGCCAGCCACGCGGATGTTGCAGAGGTAATTATCCTCTCTTCCGATTCAAAAACTTTGCCTTCACAAAAAATCCGTCAGGCAAACCGGAAAGTTAAATTTTCTCATCCTCTTGCTTATTTGGATCCTAAACTTCTTATGAAGACTCAACAACACGAAGCTCGCCGCACCACCCGGCACAGCGGCCAGGTAGTTACCTCCGCCGGTTTACCGAACAGTCTGGTTCGGAAACGTCATTCCGAGGTCTCTAATTCGCTTGTCAGTGCTTGTCCTAAAGCGGGCTGCTTTCGTCAACCTCTTAATCCGTCTGACTCCGATTACTAGGTTATTTCCCACTCATCTTCTGGCGAGTCATCGGCTACTCAGCTCCCACCGCTCAAAACGGTGCTTGGGTAAGCTATATTTATTGTGATGTTTGCAGTACATTGCCTTAGAACATATGTTGTATTTAATTTTGTTATTCTTCTCAGGGCCAAACCTAGGCCAAGCAAGAAGGCCCGCCTGGACAAAGCGGCCGAAGAAGATGTCATTCTTGAACCAGGCAAGACACCCAATCTTGAAGCGGCTATCTCTGAGGATATTCCCAACAATCCACCGCAGCCAGATGATGATCTTATTGCTGAAGAGAGACCTACTGATACCTCAGGTCCTATCCATCAGCCCACAGGTTCCATCCGAATTGAAAGCTCCACCGGTCCAGCAAAACCTACTGACAAGCCAACAGCTCCAGTGCAAACCGGCGGTACCAAGGATGATGAGGTTGTCATTACTGGCACTGGCCATACTGAGCCAAGCAATCCTGTCGCTTTATCCAAACATTCTGCCAAGGAAGAATTTGCTGCTTTTGGCAAAGGCAAGTGGAACGCTGATCTGACGACTTACGCTGCTCTGAACGCCCAAGATGTCCATTCCGGCTATCTGAACTGGCTGTATACCAACCGTGACTACGAAGCCGGTCTGGTTAATATGATGAAAGATAAATATGAGGTAACTTCCATATGCTCCTTCCTGCTTGTATGCTTCCATTCTTGCTGACTCTCCTAGCCCCCAAGGGCCAGTTTGAACTATTCTTTCAAACCGGGACTTAATAATATAAATCTTGATGCTTTGAAATTTGCTGATGTAACCCCCAAGGGCCGGTTCAACTTAGCGTAGTTAAACCGGTACTTTAAGTAATTGAAACTGCCGCATCAGAATACATATGATCAAATAGCCATTAGCCCCCAAGTGCCAAGTTGAATGCTTGTATTGATCTTGGGACTTTGTAAACAATTGAAAGATGAAGATCGAATACGCATTAGCCCCCAAGTCTAAGCGCATAACTTGTTATGTGGTTGGTACTTGAATCCTTCTACCGATTTGTTGAAACATATATCTGTATGCCTGCAGGCGGAGCTGAAGGCGAAAGAAAACCAAGTCATCGATCTGCAAGAAAACCTAAAAACCCAACAGGCTGAAACCTCCAAAGCAAAAGAGGAATTGGCCAGTGCCTTAAGCGCCATGGAACAACTTAAGGAGAACTTCAAGAAGAAACGGGCGGATTGGGCCACTGAAAAGTCCGCTTTAATCAAACAAACAGAGGATGCCGAGGCTGCACTAAAACCAGTGACGGGTGAACTGACCAGCATAAAGCGGCACGTTCATGCCATGACCACTGCTATCTTTGGTAAGCCAGCTTGCCTTCTGAATTGGTTCTTCCTTCTTACAGAGTCACTGGTTTATTAACCCTTTATGGTATTTCAGGGACACGCATTGGTCACTTGGGGTCAGATGTGCGGAAGAAATTGAAAGCCGCCTATACCTTGGTTGAACAATTGTATACTGGTGCCCAGCGGATCATCTGTAACACGTCTCATAACAAACCGGCGCCCACTTTGATTCAAGATACTCTAATGAAATTGTAAGTGCTTCCTGCCCGGGTTGAAGAGCTGAAGAAATCTGCTACTCGAACCGGTGCAATCAATGCTTTAATCCGAGCAAAAGCCTGGGTGCCGGATTTTGATCCTATTGAAGCGGCTCAGGGCTATCCCAGCTTGAAGGAAGACGGCTCAGAATTTGGTGAAGCGGATATGCGAGCAATAAACCGGGAGGTACGTCCGCTAGCTTGTCAACTGGCTAAGGAAGCAGACTTGTCTCATTATCAAGCCCAATATGACAGTCAGAACAAGCGAATAGCTGCACCAATCCATGAATCAGAAAATCTGATCCCTCCAATCCGTAAGCATACTTACGCTCCCGATATTGACCCGTCATTGCTAATCCATGATGAGGCTGTTTTTCAAGCATTAATGGGAATAGACTAGACAACTGTGGATTTCCAGCCACTGGGTAGAGAAATGGAAGCTGAAGCGGCGCAAGATGACCCACAACCATCAGACCAGGCTGGTGGCCAAGCTTAAACCAGAAGCCGGTTTAAAAACTGCCTCTCCTTTGTGAAAAACAATTATGTTATTATGGGCACCATGTTGCCTTGTAATAAGCTAGCTAGTACCTTTGATGTTGATATGCCTTCGTGCATAACTTGTTCTTCCTGTGGTAATGATCTTTCCAAAACACTTTCTGAAATAAGAAATTCGTCAAGTGCCACCGCGGTTGTACCGTCAGGCGGAGTATGATGTATGTATATATAAAATCAAAACATCCAAAACAAAATTTTAAGTATATGATCAAATTTTTGAGATACATAATACCTGCCATCATTGAGTGTGAAGTTGGCTTGGCCAACCTTGAAGCGGAGTTTTGCAAACCCACACTGTTGGAGGAAATAACAACTCCTGTATATATATATATATATATGTATATATATATATATATATATATATATATATATATATATATATATATATATATATAACACCGTGTTACTCCATAAGAGGATGTTAACAACAAGGATCAAACCGGACAAATAGTCTCCGGATTGACGTGAACTGTGTTCCGTCAATTGATTGGTTAAAAAAACTTTGTCGGTTTTAAAAACACAATGAAAAGCAAAAAAAACCCTTCAAAGAAAAGTGTGAAGCAAAAGCAACGACAAAAACGTTTGCCAAAAAAGATTTATTTAAGCTGATCAAATGGTGTTACCATGGCCAAACACGACCAAGCTCCCGTTAGGTGTAACTATGGTTCTAGTCAGCCAGGTCCCCAAGTGATTCTGTGGCATTTATGCCGACCAAATGGCGTGGTCATGGTTCGGGTTCGACCAAGCCCCCAAGTGATTCTGTGACCTTAGGCCGATCAAGAGGCATGACTGGTTCAGACATGACCAAGTCCCCAAGTGATCTGGTGGCTCTCGCCTATCAAGAGGCATGGTATTGGTTCGGACACGACCAATACTCCAAGTGATATAACACGATGCTTTTAGCAAAGCGAACTCAACGGGTAAACCGGAGGCCGCTTTAGAGCAACTCCGTGTAACCTCACATGATGTAAAAGAACGGATACCCCGCTTTAGCTGAGGTTCGGGTTTATTATATTTAATCATAATATATACATTGTCGTAATATGTACATAAGTATAGCCAATGGCTCAAGTATAATAAGGCCGAAGATGAGCTATATTCCACGGCCTGTTAGTCTCCTCCTCTGATGTACGTGAGTCCTTATGCTCTCGAATATCGATCAGATAGTACGGCCCATTGTGCAAATTCTTGCTGACCACAAAAGGCCCCTCCCAAGGTGGGGATAGCTTATGCATATCAGTCTGATCTTGGATGAGCCAAAGCACCAAATCTCCTTCCTAAAAGGCTCTGGTTCTGACTCGGCGACTGTGATAACGACGAAGATCCTGCTGGTAAATCGCCGATCGGGCGGCTGCGATGTCACACTCTTCATCCAACCGGTCCAAAGCATCTTGCCGTGTTGTCTCGTTGTCCGCTTCAATATAAGTCGTGACACGAGGTGAATCATGACGGATATCACTAGGGAGAACCGCCTCCGCTCCATAAACCATGAAGAACAGTGTGTATCCTGTTGATCTGTTGGGTGTTGTATTGATGCTCCATAACACAGATGGTAATTCTTCTACCCAACAACCCGGCGTTCTTTGCAAAGGAACCATGAGCCGGGGCTTGATGCCTCTCAAGATCTCTTGATTAGCTCTTTCTGCTTGACCATTGGACTGTGGATGTGCCACTGATGAAACGTCGAGCCGGATGTGCTCCCGTTCGCAGAACTCCTTCATAGCACCTTTGGACGAATTGGTACCATTATCTGTGATAATACTGTGCGGAAATCCAAACCGGAAAATCACCTTTTTGATGAACTGAACCGCCGTGGCCGCATCACACTTGCTAACAGGTTCTGCCTCCACCCACTTTGTAAACTTGTCAACCGCCACCAGGAGGTGGGTCTTCTTATCTTTGGACCTTTTGAAAGGCCCAACCATATCCAGCCCCCAAGTCGCAAACGGCCAAGTAATTGGAATCATTCTCAATTCTTGAGCCGGTACATGAGCACGTCTTGAAAACCTTTGGCAACCATCACATCGTCTGACCAGATCCTCCGCATCAGCATGAGTAGTTAACCAATAGAAACCATGGCGAAACGCTTTAGCCACCAGAGACTTTGAACCGGCGTGGTGACCACAATCTCCTTCGTGGATCTCACGCAAAATTTCATGGCCTTCTTCAGGAGACACGCAACGTTGAAAAGCTCCTGATACACTACAATGATGCAACTCACCGTTGATGACAACCATGGACTTGGATCGCCGGATTATCTGTCGGGCCAGAATCTCATCTTCTGGCAACTCGCCCCGGTTCTTGTACGCCAGGTAAGGAAGCGTACAATCCGGAATAACATGAAGAACTGCCACCAATTGAGCCTCCGGATCAGGAATAGCCAAATCCTCTTCACCAGGGATCTTCACCGACGGGTTGTGCAGCACATCCAGAAAAACATTGGGCGGGACCGGTTTGCGCTGAGAGCCCAGCCGGCTTAAAGCGTCCGCCGCTTCATTTTTCCGCCGGTCCACGTGGTCCGCCTGATAGCCTCTAAAATAACCTGCAACAATATCCACCTCATAACGATATGCTGCCATGAGTGGGTCCTTGGAGTCCCAAGTGCCAGACACTTGCTGAGCCACAAGGTCCAAGTCACCGAAGCACTTAACTCGACTTAGATTCATCTCCTTAGCCATCCGGAGACCATGGAGCAAGGCTTCATACTCAGCTGCATTGTTAGTACAAGGGAACATTAAACAGAGAACATAACAAAACTTATCACCTCGTGGGGAAGTTAATACGACTCCAGCCCCCGAGCCTTCCAACTGCCTGGATCCATCAAAATGGATGGTCCAATACGTATGATCCAGCTTTTCTTCAGGTGCTTGCATTTCTGTCCAATCATTGATGAAATCAACAAGTGCTTGAGACTTAACCGCTGTCCGAGGCACATACTTCACACCGTACGGCCCTAGCTCTATGGCCCACTTTGCAATCCGGCCAGTTGCTTCCCGGTTCTGGATGATATCTCCCAAAGGAGAAGAACTGACTACCATAATTGAGTGCCCTTGGAAATATTGTTTAAGCTTCCAGCTTGCCATAAAAACTCCATACACCAGCTCCTGCCAATGCGGATACCTTTGTTTGGACTCAATGAGCACCTCGCTGATATAATAGACCAGACGTTGAACCGGATGCTCCTTACCTGCCTCTTTTTGCTCCACCAAAATAGCTACACTGACCGCCCGAACATTAGCAGCAACATATAGCAGTAACGGCTCCTTGTCAATAGGAGCGGCGAGCACAGGCAGATTGGCCAATTGCCGCTTTAAGTCCTCAAATGCTTCATCAGCAGCAGAACTCCAGATAAACTGATCCGTCTTTTTCAACATCTAATACAAAGGGATTGCCTTCTCACCCAGGCGACTGATAAACCGGCTTAGCGCAGCAATCCGGCCTGCCAGGCGTTGAACATCGTTGATACACTTTGGTTTAGCCAGGGAGGTGATAGCCGTGATCTTCTCCGGATTAGCCTCAATTCCCCGTTGGACACTAGAAAACCCAATAGCTTGCCCGCCGGTACACCAAAGACACACTTGTCCGGATTAAGCATCATCTAGTATGTTCTCAGGTTATCAAAGGTTTCTCTCAAATCATCAATCAGAGTCTCCTTCTCCCTGGATTTAACCACGATATCATCCACGTAAGCATGTACATTACGGCCAATCTGCTTGTGAAGACAATTTTGTACACACCGTTGGTAAGTTGCCTGGGCACTCTTGAGCCCGAAGGGCATAGACACATAGCAGAAGGCTCCAAAGGGAGTTATAAATGTTGTCTTCTCCAGGTCCTTAACTGCCATTTTGATCTGATGGTAGCCAAAATACGCATCCAAAAAACTTAAACGCTCACAACCCGCCATGGCATCAATAATTTGATCAATACGGGGGAGGGCAAAAGGATCTGCTGGACAAGCTTTATTAAGATCTGTGTAATCCACACACATGCGCCAGGTGCCGTTTTTCTTGAGGACCAGCACCGGATTGGCAGGCCACTTAGGGTGAAAAACTTTAACAATAAAGCCAGTTGCTAAGAGCCTGGCTACCTCTTCTCCAATCGCCTTGCGTCTTTCTTCGTTAAACCGGCGGAGGAACTGTTTCACCGGTTTATATTTAGGATCCACATTAAGTCTGTGCTCAGCGAGTTGCCTCGGTACACCTGGCATGTCGGAGGGCTTCCATGCAAAAATGTCCCGATTCTCACGGATGAACTCGATGAGCGTGCTTTCCTATTTAGAATCCAAGTTGGCACTGATGCTGAACTGCTTGGACGAATTGCCAGGTATGAAGTCAACAAGCTTAGTTTCTGCTGCCGATTTGAACTTCAGGGCTAGATCATGCTCCGTAGTTGGCTTCTTCAACGGAGTCATATCCGCCGGATCAACATTGTCTTTATAGTACTTCAACTCCTCGATGGCATAAACCGACTCTGCATAAGCCGCATCTCCTTCCTTGCATTCCAAAGAGATTTTGCGGCTTCCGTGAACCGTTATTGTCCCCTTGTGACCCAGCATCTTGAGCTGCAAATACACATAACAGGGCCGAGCCATAAACTTGGCGTATGCCGGTCGCCCAAACAGGGCATGATATGGACTTTGGATTTTCACCACTTCAAACGTCAATGTCTCCGACCTAGAATCATGATCATCCCCAAAGGCCACTTCGAGAGCTATCTTACCAACAGGATATGCTGATCTGCCAGGCACTACACCGTGGAATACTGTATTAGACGGTTTGAGATTCTTATCTGTTAGTCCCATACGACGGAAGGTCTCATAGTATAGGATGTTAATGTTGCTCCCTCCATCCATGAGCACCTTGGTGAACTTATAACCTCCCACCTGAGGCGCCACCACCAGAGCCAACTGACCCGGATTATCGACCTGGGGTGGGTGATCCTCTCTGCTCCATATGATTGGCTGTTCAGACCAACGTAGATAACGGGGTATGGCCGGTTCAACAGAGTTGACTGCCCACCTCTAAACCTTCCGGTCTCACTTGTCCAAGCTAGTGGTGAAGACATGGTACTGCCCACTACTCAACTGCTTTGGGTTGCTCTGGTAACCTGACTGTTGCTGCTGTTGGTTGTAACCACCCTGGTTGTTCTAACTATTTTGACCATTATGTCCGCCCGGATGACCATTAAATCCTGAACCGGAACTTCCTCCACCGTAACCGGCCCGGACCCTGAGCCACCGCCAGATCCGTGATCATACCGGAAATTATTAGAATTCTTGAACTCCTGCATAATAAAGCAATCCTTCCAAAGGTGGTTTGCTGGCTCCTCCTTCGTCCCATGTCTTGGACAGGGCTGGCTTAGCAGATAGTTCAGGCGGTTTGGGTTAGGGTTGGGTGCTCCACTATGATTTTTCGGCCTATCCTGTGCGTTGGTATTAGCCACAAAATCCATGTTACCATCCGCTTTACGCTTGCCTCCTCCGCCATTGCCTACCCAGTGATGTTGCTGACCTTTGGAGCTATTGTTCTTCTTCCCTTTCCCTGTCTTGTCATCATCAGATTCGGGATCCTTGGTACTATCAGAATCAGGATATTTTACCAAAGCGGCCATGAGGGTCCCCATGTCGGTGCAATGACGCTTCGTCCGTCCCAATTTCAACTTCAGGGGCCCAAACCGGTAGTTGCCTTCTAGGGTTAATACTGCGGTGTCAGCGTTGATGCGTTCTGAGGAGTGCAACACTTGTGAAACCCGGCGCACCCAATGAGTCGTTGATTCTCCTTCCTCCTGGACGCATGCAGCTAAGTCCACTATCGACATAGGCTGTTTACAGGTATCCTTGAAATTGTTGATAAACCGGGCTCGTAATTGGGCCCATGAACTGATAGAATTAGCTGGCAAGCTTTCTAACCAAGTACGGGCCGTTCCTTCAAGCATCATGGTGAAGTATTTCGCACACGCCGTGTCATCCACATCCAGCATCTACATGGCCATCTCATAGCTCTCCACCCATGTCTCTGGAGGTTGATCTGCCGTGTAATTTGGTACCTTGCGCGGGCCTTTGAAATCCTTGGGCAGGCGCATGTTGCGTAGAGCGGGGATAAGGCAAGGCACCCCCAAAGAACTAGAAGTAACACCAGGTTCGATCGACACGGTCGGACGAACCGGCGTGAGCTGCCGAGCCTGATGCTGTGCGGCTAACTCGGCCTCCCTGCGCGCTCGGGCCCGGTTCACCACTTCCTGAGCGTCATCAGCACCACCCGTCGGGTTGTTGCCATGGGGTGCTCCACGTCTTCATTACTTAACACTGCTGGCTCATCCATATGTCTGCTATAGCTCCGGCTTGGACGGGGGGTCGAGTGGATCCGGTCGCGGCTGTACGAGTACGCTTCCTATTGGGCCAAAGCTGTCCTCGGAAGTTCCTTGACCCATCGCGTCTCTACTGCCTGCTGCGAGTCACCTTCAATTGGAATGGCCTCCAGTCATGCAGCAGCGGCAACAAGATTGTCCATTGGGTTGGAGTAGTGACCCGGAGGTGTTAAAGCATCCTGAGGTATAACGGTGTTATGACGAGGCGGGTCCATCTGACGGGGCTGAACCGGTGCACCGGTCCCAGGGGCTTCTGCCCGGTTCCCCTCCAGCGGATTGCCGGCTCTTGGTCCTGGAGTGTTGAAAAGGTCTCTGGCCTCAAAAACCGGAGGTAAGCGGGATCGGTGCTTCCTCCTCATGACTTCATGCGACGCGCTCTGGTCCAACATAAGCCCGTAGGCCTGTGCGTCTAAAGCGTCCCGCTCTGCGGCCATCCTGGTATCCTCAGCTGCCAGATCCGTCTTGGCCTGGGTGATTTGTTCCTTTACCTTTGCAATCTCCGTGTTGTGAACGTCCTGATCTGGCGGATTAACTTCCGCCATAAGCACAGCCAACGCATCAAATAGTTCTGATAGAACCTGAGCCGGCGGGCGCACAGGGCCTCCTGCCCCGGCAGCCGTCACCGCTGCTGAACCGGAGATCGTTGCCGCGGCTGTCGAAGAATGAAGCGCTGCTGGTGTTCCGGTCATGAATATTCCAACCCGGTTAGGCAGATCGGAGGGGTCCGAAATACTGTCGCCATCAGAACAGCTCTCAATCCGGCCATCTTGTAGCTGATAAAGAGATTCGGTTTCTCCGTCTAAGATTCGTCACCGGAACAAACGACAGTCGCCCCGCGAAGCTCCGATCTGTCCTCATAACTTCCTCCATGGATCACTCCCACGAAGGTATGCTTCATGGCCGGTTTAACCCGGGCGGATTGCGCACGCTGAGCTGTCTCGACGAGGTCGTTGCAGATGTCCGACTCAGGGCCCGGTTCTCCGATCTTGCCAATGAAAACGTGAATGCTACCAAAGGGGGCCCGGTACCCGTACTCAATTGAGCCGGCCTCGGGGGCCCAGCCTGCGTCGTCGATAGAGCTTGCCGCGACGACTCTTAGTCATCCGGCCTACAGCGTAGCCCTCGAGTCCTTCAAAGTGGCCCTCCAAGAATTGGAAACCATCGTGCGATAGCCCCACGGTGGGCGCCAACTGTCGTGGTTTTGTCACGGCAGATGTCCTAGAGAAAGGACTTAGTCGTGGAGCCATCACGACGGGTTAGCTTGAAGGGGTTAAAGCGGACACAAGGACGCAAGAGATTTTATACTAGTTCGGCCCCTTCGATGAAGGTAAAAGCCTACGTCTAGTTGTGATGGAATTGATGGGTGTTTCAATGACTAGGGAGCAAACAAGCTTCGCCTATGTCTCGAGTTATTGTCTATTGTCCTTGAACCGCCGCCGGGTCGTCCCCTTATATACATGGGTGACGCCCGTCGGTTTACAGAGTCCCAACACCGGTTCATAGATGTGTCCGATTTGGTCTCTACTTATTCCTAACTTACAATACAAGTTACATATTGACAACGGTTTACGGCTACAGGCTCTCAACCGATTATGGGTCTTGAGCCCTCATCTACCTTCATGGGCTTTAACATACTTAACTACTGATGAAGTTAACCCGGCCCAGATAGGCCGGTTTACGCCCAGTAGTAATATCCCCAACATGTTGTCTGACGATGTGGACAGCGAGGATGAAGATGGCCAGAGGAGGTACAACAGGCAAATCCCTAGAGAGCTTTATGCGGGAATGCATAACAGGCGTATTAGGACCTGGAAGGCGGCTATGGATGTCCATTTTGCAACCAAAAGCTTCATGACGCATATCTAAGTGTTCTGGCGCATGCAAGAGGACGGGCCGTTGGCTCCTTCAAGCAGAAGTATTCTCGCAGGGTGGCGCATGGCGTGTACGCTGAGTACCTAGAGAAGCTTCAGGATCGTGTCGGCTGCATGTGAGATGAGATGTGGGATGGATCGAACTATGTACGCTTGAGTATATATGCTTAATGCGGTTGAACTATGTACTTATGGTTGAACTATGCTTATGTACGTGTACGCTTATTATCTATGTCTGAGTATGTTAAATATTTGGTCAAAATTTGGTAAAAATTACAAACAGGGACCAATAAATCAGGACGGAGGTAGTACGTCAATTACACATGGTTCCCAAAATTGGAATCGTGTGCAATGACTTTCATTTTTCCTGTTGCATCAATCACACACAGTTCGCTCTAGCAAACCATCGCCCCCAAAATTCTTTGTGGGACAGAAAACCCTCACCACCCAATTCAGAAAAGAAAAAAGAAAACCCTCACCATCCCCACATCACCAAAACCCTCACCCCGCCCACCACCCCCTCGGCCCCTCCGGTACGTTCCCATTCACACCTGCACAAGATCCTCCGCGTCTATGCCATGGCACTGCCTATCGCGGCGGTAAACACTTAGCTCGCCGTCTGCCGCCGCCAGGCTGCCGGCAAAGCCCACCGCATTTCGCCACTTCCGCTTGCCACTGCCTATCGCCATCGACTTTCTCATGGACGACAAGGTAACTAATTTAACGAGATATTATCTCATCTCTTATCCCAGTTCATCTGCCTCCTTTAATCATCCGGTGGAAATCACCGTGAATTCATTTTTATTCGAGCTGATTTGAGGGTTTTCTTTCATTCATATAATGTATAGTGTGCCGACACTTCAGGACTTTGTGACCTCCACCAGAGATTTTCATCTCACCGTACCAGATAACTTGAGGATGCACGCGGTATGTTTAGTCTCACCCTAAATCGGTTGGCATGGCCTACTTTCCTGGACATATTCTAAATATTGCTACATTTGGATAAAAGGTGCCACATGCACCATATACGTCAAAGGGGATTTTCTCCCCTCTTATTTTTATATTAGGCAAATTAATGATGTATTGTTCTTTCGATTACTCTCATATTTCCATGACATCATGTTTACCCCATCTGTTTAATTATAGATTTTTGTCCTTCGATTTTAACTGCTGTACAATTCTTTCAATTTGGGCCCATATTTGCATGTTACCATATTTTCTTTAACAATCCTACCATTTTCTGCAGAACATCCCTTGCTATGCAACAGATTATGTAGTGCATAATTTTCCCTTTATATAGATGAAGGCTCCACGGATGTCATACTGCACACAAACCATGGATTTACAATCGTTGCTACTGTAAGACCTGATGAACATGGTGACTCCTATTTTGGCATTGGCTTTTGGAAAGAAATTGCAAAGTTTTATGTACTGAAAGTTGTCACTAAAATTGCACTACACATAAAAAGGCCTGGTCATGAGATATATGCTAACTTCCCCGACAAAATCATCCATCCAGACTTTGTTCGAAGTAAGATTTCTTTTCAACTATCTGCATGTTGACTTACCCAGCAATGTCAAATGAATTGTGTAGTATTTAAGCAACCAATTGTTATTCCCTTTTCTTACAATATTCCTACCTAATAACTTCTAGTTACCAATACACTTTTCCATTGCCCTGTTTTAACTAAATATTCCCTGTACTCCCATTTCTATCAGAAAGTGCCGCTGACAAGGAGACTCCGGAGGTGGAGAACGGGGCTGCCAACAAGCGGAGCCGGGGCGAGCTAGAACCACAAGCGACTCTAGCAGGCCTAGACTTCATCAGCAGCCTCCCCGATGATATGTTGAGAGTCATCATCTCCCTCCTCCCAATCAAATATGGGGCGCGGACAATCGTCCTTTCCCGCCGATGGTGCCCCCTATGGAACTCCAGCCCTCTCGACCTCATCAACACCCACGAGCTCTGCCATGGCTATCACAAAAGCTTGTATGCGTCATCCAAGATCCTCGGCAGTCACCTTGGCCCAACCAAAGGCCTTAGAATGGGCAAGTTCCGTTCCAACGGCAAGGACTGAGCCAAGCTTGATGACTGGTTCCGACCCCCCGCCCTAGATCAGCTCGGGGAGCTCACTTTTGGATATGGGCATATGTGGTCGCTGCCAACGTACGCACTCCGCCTCGCGCCCACGCTGCTCATCGCCAAGTTCAAGAACTGCCATCCCCCCCTTAATGATGCGCCCGCTCTTATTCTACCACGACTGAAGCACCTCGAGCTCGTCGTCATCTGCCTCTCAAATGGTGACATGAAGCGCCTGGTCCGTGGCTGTACTACACTCGAGTACCTTCGTCTTCAGGCGATCAATGGATTGAGTACCTTCCACATCACCTCCATGACTCTCCGGACTATTTATGTGTGTTGCTGGTGCGGCAGGAAGACGTCACAAGATGTGTACCACGGTATGGTCATTGAGGACACACCTGCACTTGAGAGATTACTTGTAGTTGATCAAGAAGGTCCAACAAGAATCAATGTCATTTCTGCGCGAAATTGACAGTGGTGGGCTACTCGTCTCACAAATACTCTGAACTTGTTATTGGATCCAGACCCGTTCAGGTACAACAGCCGCCTTCTACCTCTCCTTCTACAAATTAACATTATTTCTAATTTTGAAGATGTTTGTTCGTCTGTCATTCAGAAAATGATTCCGACAAGCTTGACCCCGAAACTGCGCACAGTGAAGGTCTTGGCACTAGAATCTATCGGCCCCAACTTGGAGCAAGTTGTCAGCTTCCTGAGATGCTTTCCATGCCTGGAGAAGCTATATATCGAGGTGATGTTCCTTTCCTATTAAATGTTAACCATAAGGGAGTTCAAGTTCTCTTAAGGAACTTTTCATCCACTCCAACCTATTGTGAAGAAGGCTACATTTTTCTAGAATGTAATCAAATGCCCATGTTAATCATGTCAGATCGAAGATGGCATGTTAGTGCATTTTACAAATCCTGCAAACCAAATAGGCATGTAGTAATGTTCAAAACTGCATGTAGGCACTAACATGTTTTCTTCTTTTGCAAATAAGATTAGGCCCAGTGGTGGACAATGTGATACAATATAACAATCACGTTGAATGCCTAGATCTGCATCTCTCAGAAATTACTTTGAACTCCTACTAAGGGACCTTACTGGAGATTATATTCGTCAGGTTCTTTGTTCTGATAGCAAGGGTGCTGAAGGAAATGAGGTTTGCCCTACATTTATTTCGCAAAAATGAATGATTTGTTCATCAGTGCTGGCGCCTGCGGCAGAATGGAGTAGGCTCCAAAAATGATGGATTTCATTTTGGAACTTCAGATGACAGAGTAATCGGAAGTCATCGTGTCAACTCCATACATGACTTCTCAGTGGCTGACCCCTTTGCAAAAATTGTGAGGTTTCGAAACCAGGCTTAGAAGCGGTGATATTAGTTTGAACCTCTTTGATATCCATGTTCAGAGGATCAGCGCGAGCGTTTGCAGCTGATGAGCTGAATTTCATTTCTAATATCAGTTTGAACCTTGTAATCTTCGAATTTGAGCCATATAACTCTGGAATTTGAACCTTGTAATATTTCGAGATTTTGTGGTACAATCGTTGAAATGGCTATGTTCAAAACTGCATGTAGGCACTAAGACTATTTTGACCTTAATATGCAATGGTCTTAGATATTATTAACCATTCTCGAATCAGTTTACCTTGTCGATCTCACATCACATGATCTTTATAGCTAACTCGATTGCGATCTTCGACATTATTGCACATAGTTGGTTTCTTCCATTGTGTGCACTATAGAGCGCATAATTAATTATCGCACTCGAGTGTCCATCATCACCCTTTTGTGTAACTTTGACCTCATCACCCATGGATAAACTTATGATCGAAGTCATTCCACACACTTCGTTTTTACAAAGCTTTTTGCCAATAAACACCGACGATTTGTCCCTGTTCTAGTAGACGCGTGGCCAAACTAGTCGGGCAGGAAGCTTGCGCGGTAAATAGCGCAGTAGCACGGGAACAGGCTCACCGACGATACATTTTGCGCCTATTCGAGCCCACGCGTGCAGTGCGGTGTTGTCAAGCATGCACTGGAATCCTCCGCTATGAACGCCGTGACAAGACGTGACGATTACAGGCCGGTTGTCCCCATTTATTACAGGGCCATTTAACCCTTGTGTCTCTTCAACCTTTAAATCGCGCCCCACCATTGCAAGAAGCACACCCACCACGAGAAATTCTTAGAGGGTAGCCTGCGCGGCTCCAATGGCGCTTTGAGCGGCTGCCGACGACGAGCAGCAGTTCACCATGCGTGCCGTGGTGGACACCCACAGAAGGTTCATGGACCTCTCGGTGGTGTACACCAATGACCCGGTCTGGGTGGGGCACTCCATCCACATCACGGAGCTGTTGCTTGCCCTGAAGAAGTACAAGGTTGTCGGGTTCGACCTCGAGTACACCCGCGCTCGTGCGGGGTCTCGTCCCAAGGTCGCCGTCACCCAGATGTGTGTGCGCCACCACATCCTCGTCTAAAAAAACCACTACTGCCTGGCCACAAGGCCTTGCGAGCGTTTCGCCAGGTTTGTCAACAGCCCCCACTACAGGTTCGCTACCGTGGACATCACCAATGATGTAAAGGTGCTCGAGAATTCAGGTATTGCCTGCCAGAATCTTGTCGACATCCAGGGCCAATACAAGATCTGCGACAGCAAGGAGCATGAGAAGGACTCACTAGTTCACCTCGTCGAGGCCATCATCGACCCCTAGTACAAAGACATGAAGGATTCATGCAACAAGGACAAGCGTGCCTGGCACTCGGCCTGGATGGAGAAACTCGACAAAGCTCACGTCGTGTACGCGGCCAAGGAGGCGTACACGAGCTATGACATGTACAGGTGGATCTTTGACATGAGGAAGTGCCTCCTTCCCAAAACGGCCAGGGATCTAGCCGGAAGCAGAGCAATGGCAAGCGTCGTTGCAACAATAAGTAGATGATTAGATCCTCGTTTCTCCTACTTTAGTATGCATGTAATTGCTTACTTTGGTGTGTGGAAATGTTATGTGTGTAGTCACTTGTGTGACTGTATGCTTAATTTGGTTATGCAATGCTGTCTTCTTAAGTATATATGTTGATGCTCTGTAGATATAGCATAGATGTTGTGCGGACAAAGAAAATCACATCACACACGGACTAAATAATGGAACCCGTCGGTGATGTTTTCATCAATCACTCATAATTGTATACCAGCAACCCTTTGCTCACAACACACACAGCTTGTTAGTAGTAATCGTTTGTGTTGTTATCGATCTTCACACAAATTTCTGATTACAAACATGTTTGCCTCGTATCACACACATCTTATTCATTTGAGCCATTTCTGCTCTCATGTCTCAACGCAAACAGTTCACCCGAGTGAACCGCATGTTGTATATCACACACACCTTTGATCTGGCTGACCGTTTCTTTTGTGTTACCTAATCACAAATAGTTCATCCGAGTGAACCGTATGCTGTACATCGCACACACCTTCAGCTGGCTGCCCGTTTCTTTTGTTCCTCCTCATTGCAAATAGTTAACGTATGCCCTGCATCGCACACGCAACTAAAATCTGAACCGTGTTTGATGCATCCTCCATCGCAAACATTTTGCACCTTTTTTGACAGTTTTTTACACCACCGTTTGCGATTATGGCATCACACACACTTTCGTCGAAGGGTCTTTGATCGTAGTGTCACGTTAGCAGCAACCTGTAGTAGTGCTTGTTCGCGTTGGGTGCAAGGATTTGGTATTTTGTGTGCAGGTACTGCTAATGTGTTGCGTGGTTCTCGTGCTGGATTGATAACGTTGGTTCTTAACTGAGGGAAATACTTATATCTATTGTACTGCATCATCCCTGAGGGAGTCCTGGACTAGGGGGTCCTCGGGATGCCGGCCCAATCTTCATGAGCCGGACAGTTGGGCCGCACTGTAGTTGCGGGAAGGCCGGACTATTATGCAGCATCGTGCCCGGACAGGAGATCCTTTGTATCTTGGTGTGTACGTCAGGATGAGAAGAGAAGAATTGGCATGTTTATCCTCTTGTTGTAACTTACATATGTAACCCTAGTACCCGTAGTGTCTATATAAACTAGATGGTTTAGTCCGTAGGGGCCATAATCACAACCATCATCCTACTAGTTTAGGGTTTAGTTCATCTGATCTTGTGGTAGATCGACTCTGCAATCCTCATATACACAAGCAACATAATGAAGCAAGACGTAGGGTTTTACCTCTTCGAGAGGGCCCAAACTTGGGTAAACATCGTGTCCCTAATTGTCGGTGTCAAAACCGGCGGATCTCGGGTAGGGGGTCCCGAACTGTGCGTCTAAGGCGGATGGTAACAGGAGGCGGGAGACACGATGTTTACCTAGGTTCGGGCCCTCTCGATGGAGGTAATACCCTACGTCCTGCTTGATTGATCTTGATGATATGAGTATTACAAGAGTTGATCTACCATGAGATCGTAGAGGCTAAACCCTAGAAGCTAGCCTATGGTATGATTGTCTATTGTCCTACAGACTAAACCCTCCGGTTTATATAGACACCGAAGGGGGCTAGGTTACACAGAGTCGGTTACAAGGGAGGAGATCTACATATCCGTATTGCCAAGCTTGCCTTCCACGCCAAGGAGAGTCCCATCCGGACACGGGACGAAGTCTTCAATCTTGTATCTTCATAGTCCAACAGTCCGGCCAAAGGATATAGTCCTGCTGTCCGGAGACCACCTAATCCAGGACTCCTTCAGTAGCCCCCAAACCAGGCTTCAATGATGATGAGCCCGGCGTGCAGATTGTCTTCGGCATTGCAAGGTGGGTTCTTCTCCAAATTCTGAATATCTGCTGAGTAGTGTCCGGCTCCTCATAAATGTTGCACTTCTTGGCTTCCGTGCCCAATAAGGGCTATCTTACACGTGTCGAGCGAATGCGAGGAGATAGGGCATTTTTACATTTTCCACCCTAGCCATATAAGTAAACTGTCTATTAAAGAGACTGGGATTCTTAGATCCATACCACACCATCCTCCCACGGCGAGTATCCATCGGAGCGCGCTCGGAAAAATCCATTCCAACATGGTCGGCCATCGCAGCTCCTCCTCCCGCTCCCGTAGCCCTAAGCCCGATGATTGGGAGAAGTGTTCCGTCCCGCACAGCCAATTAGCACAGTTACAGACCCATGGATTTCTCCCTCCAGCGTATATGGTCCACATTCGAGCCGGGCTTGCCACCTATAATGGCGGGGAGCAAGTGGAGAGCTTCCCCAATCCCTCCAAGGGGGAGCGGGTATGCCTTGTCCCTTATTTACTCAGAGGACTTGGATTTCCAATCCATCCGTTCCTCCATGGGCTCCTAGAGTTTTATGGCCTCCAGTTGCATAATTTCACCCCCGCTTCCATATTACACATCGCTAGTTATGTTGCCCTTTGTGAGTTGTTTCTGGGTTGCGAAGCTCATTTCGAGATGTGGAAGAGGCTATTCTGCCTTGTGCCCCGTACACAGAAGGGGTCAATATATCAAGTGGACGGAGCCGAAATATGGCGCATCACCGGGACCGGATACCTGTCTGGTACCCCGAACAAGACGTCTGAAGACTGGCCTTCGGAGTGGTTTTACCTGGAGGACGTACCCCTTCCAGATCCTATTCGGATGGGTCTTCCCGAGTTCGACAATGCCCCTTTGAAGAAACACCAAAGTTGGCGCCCACGGAGCCCTCAGGAGGAAGATAACGGAGAAGTCCTTTACCTGATGGACCGGATAAAAGTGTTGGCTCAATCAGGACTGACAATAATCGAGGTTATGTCAATATGTATAGTGCGGGGGGTGCATCCACTTCAATATCGAGGGAACCCCATTTGGCGCTTTAACGAGGAAGATGATGCCACCCACTGCGGGCGTAAGGGACCGGACTCAGCTACTGCTCTAGCAAAAATTCTGTCCGATTTGTTCAAGGGAGAGGAAGAGGAGTTCATCCGTATTAAGCCACGGGATGGATTCTCCATGTACAACCCTCCAAGCTGGGTGAGTTGTCACTTTTTACTCCCAACCTTCCCGCATTCTTTGTCATAAATACTCACCTTTCCGTTTCATGGCAGGAACTGCGAAAAGCTGTAAGGGAGGTCAACAGCCCACCTCCACAACCGGAGGACCCTGACCGGGCCCTCGATCCCGGACTCGAAGAGGATCCGGACATATTTGTGGAGTTGATTGACAGGACATTCTATCAATTGAGATGCGACGATGCCATGGTGGCCATCATAGCCGACTATCCTGGGCTACTCCCTGCATCGCATGTAAGAAAAACCAGAGTCCCAACTTCCGAGAAGGATCCCCTTTTTTGCACTTCACCTACCGTACACCCATGGTGTTTTACAGGGAAGGCCCTCGGGACGCCATGCCGAACCCGCAGTGACTCGCCAACAAGGGACACCGAAGCCGGATAGGCCAAAAAGGAAGGCGGTCAGGACTGAGACGTTGGCGCAGAGGTATGATACAGAACCTCGCTCCGTGGTTGTCGTCTTTCTTAAAATATAATGATGTCCATGTTTCCTAGTAGGAAAAATGCTCGCCGGACTATATCCGGAGAGGTTGCCAATCATGCCTCCACCAGTCGGGCTCCGGGGTCGGACATAGAGGTGAAAGCTAACACGGGGTGAACGCCGGATGCTCCTCCTACAGAGGATGCGGATAGACTATCCGCTACAAATTCCTAAGTGGAGAGCGCCATGAATCACAGGCATTGCCGGGCCGTACTCTGTGACGCTTGTTTCTCCCAAGAGGCGTTCGATGCCTTTAACTCAGGAGATGTGTACATCCGTGCTGCTCAAAACGGTCTTGCCAGAGCCACGGACCAGTATGTAAAGGATATACGGGTAAGAAAATCTGACAATTATATATATCAGTAGCCCCTGAGACTTGAAACAGTTGACACAACTGATTTAAGGATCATTATGTGTGTAGGTTCTTACAGAGAAGAATACCCAATTGTCTCAAGAGCTGGAAGAGTGCAAAGCCCAGCTACGGGCCACGGTTCCGTGTTGAAGGAGTCCGAGAAGGCCCCCTCTGGTAACACTTGTTTCCATTACAAAGAATGATAGGTACCAGATAGTATGCGGCATGCATGCAAATCTAACAATAGATGTTGCAGATGACTTCGGAATGAATCCGGAGGCCGTGGCGGAGAATGCGCAATGTGCTAATCGACGGCTAAATGTTGGCGAGGGCGTGCTTACGTGGGTCAGGCAGGAGAAAAATAATCTCCAGGACGCCAATATCTAACTGGGCGTGGAACTGAAAGATGTCCGAGCCCAGCTTGCGGACTCCGTGAAGGAGAATAAGCGGATCTGACGCGGCATTTTCAGTAAGTGCTTGAACGAACTTTTGAAAGAGTTCGGTGAAGAAGCCGGCTAACAGAGTTATGTCTACAGGTATGCTGACGGGTCGTCCCGCAGAGGAGATGCCCGGGTCTACGGGTGATCTTCTACCAGAGCTCACACAACTGCACGAACAAGTTCGGTAGGTGATGCAGGGTATTGCCCAAGCCTTGTGGCCATCCGCATCCCCACCAGGAGGCATGGGGGTGCTTATAGAGAAGCTCAAGGGAGCGCGGCGGCGCTTCTGATTATGGAAGATATTAGCCTGCCGACAAGGTGCAAGGGAAGCCTGGGCCATGGTGAAGACGCGATATACCAAAGCTGACCCAAACCACATGGCCGAGGTCGGACCTATGGGGCCCGATGGGAGAGAGATCCCCGTCAGTTTGGTGTATGACCAAGTAGAATTAGCCGCGAAGTATTCCCAACAGGATTGTAGGCTAGACAGCCTGTTGGATGGTATAGAGGAAGAATTTAGTCAGTCTTAGTGACTGTGTACTTCAAGTGACATATATAATGTCCCTAGCCGGATTGTAAATCATTTGTCATGGTGGACCTTTTCGCTTCGACCTCTGGACCCGATAGTCCGGAGTGTATCCGAATACCCGCTCGGTTATGTAAAAACCGAGGTATGCGTGGAAACCAGGCGTAGGGGTCATAAGTGCTTGAACAGACAAGTACCCAACTAGCTATGTTATATTACATGGATAGTAAGAAACATCTTCCAGGGAGAATAGTTCCGTTAAGGGTTCCTTTCCCTGGGTACGCATCCCCTAATGTGCATGTCCGAATTACGAAAAGAGACGCAGGCTAAAAACATCTGGGGGCATGTATCAAAAATAAATAAAAGTCATCTTTTGTTCACCGACCGAATATTCCCTTAAGAACGCTAGCTTTCGGCTTCACCCAGTCTGAGGTACACATCCGGCTGACCCAGCAGTAATAATCACAGAGGTGCTCCCCTTATGCCCTAGCCGAATTAACGGGAATGTAGAGCATAAATACAAGAGCTAGGCAACCCATCTTGGCCAAAACTTAAGTCATATCGATGCATATAATGGAGAAAAAAGGTACATGTGGAAGAGCAACACATGTGTGGGGCATAAAGCATAGTAAAATAATTATATTAAGCTTCTGTATAAGAAGCCCCCAGGTATAATGAGCACGGTTAGCGCGTCAAGATTGTGTAGTCAAGACACAAGTTAGCCTTTTAAGGCCTTGAGGAGAAGAAAAAAGAAGAGAGAAAAGACAGATAACGGATATGCAAAAAATTGACGGGGGCAAGGAGACAAACATAGAGTCCGGCACTAGGCATAGAATCTTTGGAGTCTGGCTGCGTTCCATGGGTTTGGCTCGAGTCGATTGTCTGATGCATCCCACACACGGTGCGCTCCACCGGTCAGAACCTGGTCAATAATGAAGGGACCTTCCCATTTGGGCTTGAGCTTGTTCTTTTTCTTCTCCGGCAGGCGTAGAACTAGTTCGCCAACGTTATAGGTTTTGGCCCGTACTTCTCTGCTTTGATACTTTCGAGCCTGTTGCTGATAGAATGCGGAACGGGATTTTGCCACGTCGCGCTCCTCCTCCAGGGCGTCCAAACTGTCCTGCCGATCGAGCTCGGCCTCTTTTTCTTCGTACATGCGCACTCGAGGTGAGTCATGAATTATGTCGCAAGGCAGAATCGCCTCTGCGTCGTACACCATAAAGAACGGTGTGTATCCGGTAGTGCGATTCGGTGTCGTCCGTAGCCCCCATAGTACGGAGTTGAGCTCCTCTACCCAGTGTGTGTTCGATTCCTTTAAGGACCGCACTAATCTGGGTTTGATGTCGCTCATGATAAGACCATTTGCTCGCTCGACTTGATTGTTAGTTTGCGGGTGATAGACAGAAGCATAATCGAGCTTGATGACCATGTTGCTACACCAAAGTTTTACCTCGTCGGCTGTGAAGTTCGTGTCGTTGTCAGTGATGATGCTGTGGGGGGTGCCATAACGGTGTACAACCCCAGATATGAAGTCTATCACCGGTCCGGATTCAGCCGTTTTAACGGGTTTGGCTTCTATCCATTTGGTGAATTTATCCACCATGACCAATAAGTATTTTTCTTATGGGTTCCCCCTTTGAGGGGTCCGACCATATCAAGCCCCGAGACCGCAAAGGGCCAAGTAATGGGGATTGTTTGGAGAGCGGTAGGCGGCATATGGCTCTGGTTTGCAAAAAGATGGCAACCGACACAACATTGGACCAGATCCTGTGCATCTGCTCGGGCCGTCGGCCAATAGAAACCTGTACGGAAGGCCTTGCTTACAAGGGCCCGGGCTGCCGTGTGGTGGCCGCCGAGTCCAGCATGGATTTCTGCCAAAAGCTTCCGCCCTTCCTCTTCAGAGATGCACCTTTAAGGACTCCGATAGTGCTTTTCTTATAAAGCTATCCCTCATGGACCTTGTAGGCTTTAGATCGCCGCACTATGCAGCGTGCCTCTTTTTGGTCCTCGGGTAGTTCCTGCCTGGTTAGGTAGGCCAGGAATGGTTCTGTCCATGGGGCGATGACAGCCATTATCACGTGGGCTGAAGGTGTTATTTCGATGGCAGAGCCTCCGATTGTGTCAGAATGTTCGGTATCTGGTGTTGTGGCCGGGTCCGGACTATTGTTACCGGTGTCCCCTTCCCATACCACGGATAGCTTAAACAGCCTTTCCAAGAAGATGTTAGGTGGGACAGGATCGCGCTTAGTGCCGATACGGGCGAGGATATCCGCCGCCTGATTGTTTTCCCGAGCCACATGGTGGAATTCAAGCCCCTCGAACCGAGCTGACATTTTTTTGACAGCAAGACTATAAGGGAACCCCCTACAGTATAATTGGTGCAACAAACCTAAATTGCAAGTACCATGCTTTGAACCTGGGTGGGTGGGAACCGAGATGACATTTTGAGGACGGTGTTGCGATATGCCGCCATTTTTGGATCCTTGGCATCGAAGTCTCCATTTAGTTGGGATATTGTGAGGTTCGAGTCCCCACGCACCTCCAGGCGTTGAATGCCCATGGAAACTGCCATCCGGAGACCATGTAATAGGGCCTCGTATTCGGCTGCATTGTTGGAGTCTATGTATAGTATTTGGAGTACGTATTGGACTGTATCTCCGGTGGGGGACGTCAGGACGACGCCAGCCTGTAGACCAGCCAGCATTTTAGAGCTGTCAAAGTGCATGATCCAATTGGAGTACGCGTCGTACTCTTTAGGGAGTTCGGCTTCTGTCCACTCGGCGACGAAATCGGCCAGTAGTTGCGACTTGATGGCTCGCCGTGGTCTATATGTTATGTCGAACGGGAGGAGCTCTATAGCCCATTTGGCAATCCGGCCCATGGCATCGCGATTGTTTATTATGTCGTTGAGTGGTACTTCTGAGGCCACCGTAATTGAACACTCTTGAAAGTAGTGCCGTAGTTTCCGGGATGCCATGAATACCGCGTATGCTATCTTTTGATAATGTGGGTACTGTGATTTGCATGGAGTGAGGACAGTGGATACATAATATACCGGCTTTTGAAGTGGGAATTTATGTCCGTCTGTCTCTCGTTCGATGACGAGCACTGCGCTTACAACTTGGTGAGTTGCTGCTATATATAACAGCATTGGTTCACCGACATTTGGCGCGGCCAAGATTGGGTTGGTGGCCAAGATGGCTTTTATTTCTTCCAATCAGGTCGTGGCTGCGTCCATCCACTCGAAGTGTTCGGTGCCCCGAAGAAGGCGATAAAGGGGGAGTGCCTTTTCTCCTAATCGGGAGATAAAGTGGCTTAAGGCCGCCACACATCCAGTTAACTTCTGGATTTTCTTGAGGTCAGTTGGGATAGCCAACTGCGGCAGAGCTCGTATTTTAGCCGGATTTGCTTCAATTCCTCTACTGGAGACGATGAAGCCCAGGAGCTTTCCGGCGGGTACGCAGAAATGCATTTTCGGATTGAGCTTACTGTTATATGTTCGAAGATTGTCGAACGTGAGCCTCAAGTCGTCTATTAAGGAGTCGACATGTCTGGTTTTAACGACCACATCATCTACGTATGCCTCCACTGTTTTGCTGATCTGCTTTTCCAGACATGTCTGAATCATGCGTTGATATGTTGCGCCGGCGTTTTTGAGCCCGAAGGGCATTGTGTTAAAACAGAAGGGCCCGTATGGAGTGATAAATGTCGTTGCGGCTTGATCAGACTCCGCCATCTTGATTTGGTGGTAACCGGAGTATGCGTCGAGGAAGCACAATGAGTCGTGTCCTACGGTGGCGTCGATAATTTGATCGATGCGAGGGAGGGGGAAGGGATCCTTTGGGCAGGCCTTATTAAGGTCCTTGAAGTCGACGCATAGGCGCCAGGATTTTTCCTTCTTTGGTACCATTACCAGGTTTGCTAGCCAGTCCGGATGTTTTATTTCTCTAATGAATCCGGCCTCCAGTAACTTGGCTAGCTCCTCTCCCATGGCTTGTCTCTTAGGTTCGGAGAAACGCCGAAGAGTCTGCTTGACCGGCTTGAATCCCGTTAGAATGTTAAGGCTATGCTCGGCCAGCCTGCGTGGGATTCCTGGCATGTCTGAAGGATGCCAGGCGAATATGTCCCAATTCTCGCACAGGAACTCCCATAGTGCGGCGTCTACAGCGGGGTTTAATTGTGCCCCGATGGATGCTGTTTTTGTTGGGTCCGTTGGATGGACTTGGAATTTGACTATTTCATCCGCTGGTTTAAAAGAGGTGGACTTGGATCTTTTGTCGAGTATCACGTCGTCCCTGTCCACTATGGAGCGTAGCGCGGTTAATTCCTCCGCCGCAAGGGCTTCGGATAATGCCTCGAGGGCCAGTGCGGCTGTTTTGTTCTCGGCGTGGAGTGCTATGTCCGGATCACTAGCTAGAGTGATGATTCCATTGGGCCCGGGCATTTTGAGCTTCATGTACCCGTAATGGGGTATGGCTTGGAAGATCGTGAATGCCTCCCGCCCTAGAAGGGCGTGGTATCCGCTACTGAACGGGGCCACTTGGAATGTAATTTCTTCGGACCTGTAATTCTCCGGAGTGCCGAATACCACATCTAGTGTGATTTTCCCAGCGCAACATGCCTCCTGGCTGGGGATGATTCCTCGGAAGGTCGTGCTGCTTTGCTCAATACAGTTTCTGTCTATTTCCATTTTTTGAAGAGTCTCCTCATAAATGAGGTTTAATCTGCTGCCGCCGTCCATGAGCACTTTAGTAAGCTGAAAGTCGTCCACAATTGGACTGAGGACCAAGGTGGCTGGTGCTCGGGCTGTTCGGAATTTAGGTTTGTCACTGGCATTGAAGGTGATAGCTGTGTCGCTCCATGGATTTATTGCTGCCACGTGGCAGACTTCGGCAAGGCTGCGGAGTGCTCGCTTACGCCTATTATTTGAGGCGAAGGTCTCGAAGACTGTCAATACAGTATTGTTATCCACAGGATGGTGCTCTGCGGTATTTTGAATGGGGAGATCCTCACCACTCTTGGCCACCAGCCGGAGTACCCAACATGCTCTAAGGCTATGTGTTGGTATGGTATCCGTTGTACTATGAATTTTGCAGGGCCCGTTAAGCCATCCCTCCAATACGGTTCCATGCCCTGTAGTGGGCTTTTGCTTCTTTGTAATTGAGTCAGGCGACTTATGAGAGTGCACCCTTTTAATTCAGACTGGGGGGGTTTCAGAGCCGGATTATCCCAAAATTTTGTTTGGGTTTTCCCGGCGTTTTCCATCGCATAGTACTTTCGTACTATAGCCGCCAAGTCAGCGAAGTGTGCTATGTCACGGCGACTTATGGCGTTGAGGATTCCCTTGTCTGTGCAATTGTTGCAAAAGAACGAAATTGCGTCTTCCTCACGACAGTCCTTGACCTTGTTCATTACAAGGAGGAATCTGGCCCAATAGTGATGTACTGTCTCTTGGGGCTCTTGCCTAATGTGGGAAAGATCGTTTATATCTGGGTGGGTGGGTGGATTTAAGTCCAGACCTTGACCCAATCTGAGACCCAGGGGCGGGGGAGTTTCCGATCTTGGAAGTTCGGGCTCCGGGATGTTGGCCCGCAGGTTTGGTATGCCGCCTGATTCTAGGTTCAGGGTTAGGACGATGTCCTCCTGTGGACGGGTATCCGGCTCGGAGAGCTCGGGAATCTGGACATAGTTCATCCTCAGGATAGAGGAAGAATCGCCGCATTGCTCCTCCACCATCGCTATCTGATGGGTGACCGACGGAGAGTTAATCTCCCTTTGGTCGGGTTTAAGCCCAATCCGATCGTAGTCTGTAGCGCCTCCTAGAGCGGCGATGCGATCCAAGAGCTCATTCAAAGAGGATCCATCTGCTCGGCGAATTTCAAGCCGATGTGGAGGATATTTTCGATGACCCGAGAAGTCATCGTCGGTGCAGCGGCCAAGCGGGCGGTCATGACAAAGCCGCCTAGTCGGAGAGTTTGGCCTACAGTCAGGGCTCCCCCAGAGGTGATGTTGTTCTTGACAATGAGACGAGCCATCCCTCCTTATGATGACGACAAAGTGGAACTCTCAATGAAAGAACCAATGTCGGTGTCAAAACCGGCGGATCTCGGGTAGGGGTCCCGAACTGTGTGTCTAAGGCGGATGGTAACAGGAGGCGGGGGCACGATGTTTACCCAGGTTCGGGCCCTCTCGATGGAGGTAATACCCTATGTCCTGCTTGATTGATCTTGATGATATGAGTATTAAAAGAGTTGATCTACCACAAGATCATAGAGGCTAAACCCTAGAAGCTAGCCTATGGTATGATTGTCTGTTGTCCTACAGACTAAACCCTCTGGTTTATATAGACACCGAAGGGGGCTAGGGTTACACAGAGTCAGTTACAAGGGAGGAGATCTACATATCTGTATTGCCAAGCTTGCCTTCCACGCCAAGGAGAGTCCCATCCGGACACGGGACGAAGTCTTCAATCTTGTATCTTCATAGTCCAACAGTCCGGCTAAAGGATATAGTCCGGCTGTCCGGAGACCCCCTAATCTAGGACTCCCTCACTAGTCCCTTGTTCCCCATTGATCCAATATCCACAGCCCAGGACCCCCTACCCGAGATCCGCCAATTTTGACACCGACAATCCCCTCCTCTTTGGGGAAATCGCAACACAGCTCACAAGTAGCACCCGACAACGTCGACCAAGGGAGCACCCGCATGCTGCAACTGCGACAACCACAAGCTACAGTTGGCGCCGACCACTGACACCACACTGGGAAGGGTGTCCACCAGTACTACAATCGACGCAGACCATTGATGGGAACAAAGGAGGACAAGGGCTGCGAGAAGGGAGTGGGCTCTGCAGCCTCCGATGCAGGCACGAGGATGACCCCGAGGATGAGCGTCGGTGCTGCGAGCATGAAGGCGTCGGAGTTGTGGGCTCCTGCGAGTGGTGCAAACGAGGTAGATCGAACGGCCCATAGTGATGCAATCCTATAGTATGGGAGGTGACTGGTCAAGGCTTCCGTCGGACGACCGGCTCCTAGTGCCGCCCCTTGTAAAAGGGGACATGATTCTAATCAAAACTTAAGAAACAACAAGGAAATTTTTTTGATCCAGTTGGCTGGCTAGCATTCATTAATTTAGCAGGAAGCAATGGATAAGATTGTTTATTGCTACCTCTTGAGCTTGCGTTGGATTTCCCCGAAGAGGAAAGGATGATGTAGCAGAGTAGCGTAAGTATTTCCCTCGGTTTTTGAGAACCAAGGTATCAATCCAGTAGGAGGCCACACTCAAGTCCCTCGTACCTGCACAAAACGATAGCTACTCGCAACCAACACGATTAGCGGTTTTCAATCCCTTCACGGTCACTTACGAGAGTGAGATCTGATAGATATAATATTTTTTGGTATTTTTGGTATAGAGATGCAAAGTGAAAAGTAAAAGGCAAAGTAAAAAGCAAAGCAAGATTAAAGTGATGGAGATTGATATGATGAGAGTAGACCCGGGGGCCATAGGTTTCACTAGTGGCTTCTCTCAAGAGCATAAGTATTGTACGGTGGGTGAACAAATTATTGTTGAGCAATTGACAGAATTGAGCATAGTTATGAGAATATCTAGGCATGATCATGTATATAGGCATCACGTCCGTGACAAGTAGACCGAAACGATTTTGCATCTACTACTATTACTCCACCCATCGACCGCTATCCAGCATGCATCTAGAGTATTAAGTTAAAAACAAAGTAATGCTTTAAGCAAGATGACATGATGTAGAGAGATAAATTCATGCAATATGAAATAAACCCGTTCTTGTTATCCTCGATGGCAATGATACAATACATGCCTTGCTGCGCCTTCTGTCACTGGGAAAGGACACCGCAAGATCGAACCCAAAGCTAAGCACTTCTCCCATGGCAAGAACTACCAATCTAGTTGGCCAAACCAAATGGAAAATTCGAAGAGACTTGCAAAGATAACCAATCATACATGAAAGAATTCAGAGAAGATTCAAATATTATTCATAGATAGACTTGATCATAAACCCACAATTCATCGGTCTCAACAAACACACCGCAAAAAAGAAGAAGATTACATCGAATAGATCTCCACGAGAGAGGGGGAGAACTTTGTATTGAGATACGAAAAGAGAGAAGAAGCCATCTAGCTAATAACTATGGACCCAAAGGTCTGAGGTAAACTACTCACACTTCATCGAAGAGGCTATGATGATGTAGAAGCCTTCCGTGATGACGGCCCTCTCCGGCGGAGCTCCGGAACAGGCCCCAAGATGGGATCTCGTGGATACAGAAAGTTGCAGCGGTGGAATTAGGTTTTTGGCTCCCTCTCTGTTCGTTTGGGGTTACGTAGGTATATATAGGAGGAAGAAGTACGTCGGTGGAGCTTCGGTGGGCCCACGAGGGTGGGGGCGCGCCTGGGGGTGTAGGGCGTACCCCCTACCTCGTGCCCACCTTGAAGCTTCCTTGGTGTAGGGTCCAAGTCTCCCGGGTCATATTCGTGAAGAAAATCACGTTCCAAAAAGGTTTATTCCGTTTGGACTCCGTTTGATATTCTGTTTCTACGAAACACTGAAATAGGCAAAAAAACAGCAATTCTGGGTTAGGCCTCCGGTTAATAGGTTAGTCCCAAAAATAATATAAAAGTGGAAAATAAAGCCCAATATAGTCCAAAAGAGTAGATAATATAGCATGGAGCAATCAAAAATTATAGATACGTTGGAGACGTATCAGGCATCCCCAAGCTTAATTCCTGCTCGTCCTCGAGTAGGTAAATGATAAAAAGAGAATTTTTTATGCGGAGTGCTACTTGGCATAATTTAAATGCAAATCTTCTTAATTGTGATATGAATATTCAGATTATAAAGATTCAAGACAAAAGTTTATATTGACATAAAAATAATAATACTTCAAGCATACTAACAAAGCAATTATGTCTTCTCAAAATAACATGGCTAGAGAAAGTTATCCCTACAAAATCATATAGTCTGGCTATGCTCTATATTCACCACACAAAGTATTTAAATCATGCACAACCCCGATGACAAGCCAAGCAATTGTTTCATACTCTAACTTTTTCAAAACTTTTTCAATCTTCACGCAATACATGAGCGTGAGCCATGGATATAGCACTATATGTGGAATAGAATGGTGGTTGTGGAGAAGACAAAAAGAGGGGAAGATAGTCTCACATCAACTAGGTGTATCAACGGGCTATGGAGATGCCCATCAATAGATATCAATGTGGGTGAGTAGGGATTGCCATGCAACGGATGCATTAGAGCTATAAGTATATGAAAGCTTGTCAAAAGGAACTAAGTGTGTGTGCATCCAACTTGCTTGCTCATGAAGACCTAGGGCATTTTGAGGAAGCCCATCATTGGAATATACAAGCCAAGTTCTATAATGTAAAATTCCCACTAGTATATGAAAGTGACATAACGAGAGACTCTCTATCATGAAGATCATGGTGCTACTTTGAAGCACAAGTGTGGTAAAAGGATAGTAACATTGTCCCTTCTCTCTTTTTCTCTCATTTTTTTTATTTGGACCATTTCTCTTTTTTTATGGACTCCCTTTTTTTCTTTTTTTTCATCCGGAGTCTCATCCCGACTTATGGGGGAATCATAGTCTCCATCATTCTTTCCTCACTTGGGACAATGCTCTAAAAATGATGATCATCACACTTCTATTTTTCTTACAACTCAACAACTCGATACTTAGAAGAAAATATGACTCTATATGAATGCCTCCGGCGGTGTACTGGGATATGCAATGAATCAAGAGTGACATGTATGAAAGAATTATGAACGGTGGCTTTGCCACAAATACGATGTCAACTACATGATCATGCTAGCAATATGACAATGATGGAGCGTGCCATAATAAACGGAACGGTGGAAAGTTGCATGGCAATATATCTCGGAATGGCTATGGAAATGCCATGATAGGTAGGTATGGTGGCTGTTTTGAGGAAAGTATATGGTAGGTGTATGATACCCGTGAAAAGTGTGCAGTATTAGAGAGGCTAGCAATGGTGGAAGGATGGGAAAAAGTGCATATAATCCATGGACTCAACATTAGTCATAAAGAACTCATATACTTATTACAAAAATCTAGAAGTTATCAAAGCAAAGTATTACGCGCATGCTCCTAGGGGGATAGATTGGTAGGAAAAGACCATCGCTCGTCCCTGACCGCCACTCATAAGGAAGACAATAAATAAATAAATCATGCTCCGACTTCATCACATAACGGTTCACCATACGTGCATGCTACGGGAATCACAAACTTTAACACAAGTATTCTTTAAATTCACAACTACTCAACTAGCATGACTCTAATATTATCACCTCCATATCTCAAAACAATTATCATGCTTCAATCTTTTCTTAGTATTCAATGCACTCAAAAGAAAGTTTCACAAATCTTGAATACCAAGCATGTTATTATTAAGCAAATTACCATGCTATTAAGAGACTCTCAAAATAATTTAAGTGAAGCATGAGAGATCAATAGTTTCTTTAAAACAAATCCACCACCGTGCTCTTAAAAGATCTAAGTAAAGCACATAGAGCAAAATTATAACGCTCAAAGATATAAGTGAAGCACATAGAGAAAAACTACATAGCTCAAAAGATATAAGTGAAGCACATAGAGCAAAATTATAACGCTCAAAAGATATAAGTGAAGCACATAGAGCAAAACTACATAGCTCAAAAGCTATAAGTGAAGGACATAGAGTATTCTATCAAATTTTAATTCATGTATGGCTCTCTCAAAAGGTGTGTACAGAAAGGATGATTGTGGCACACTAAAATACAAAGACACAAATAATTCAAGACGCTCCAAGCAAAACACATATCATGTTGGTGAATAAAAATATAGCTCCAAGTAAATTACCGATGGAAGTGGACGAAAGAGGGGATGCCTTCCGGGGCATCCCCAAGCTTTGACTTTTTGGTGTCTTTAGATTATATTGGGGGTGCCATGGGCACCCCCAAGCTTAGGCTCTTGCCACTCCTTGTTCCATAATCCATCAAAAGAATTCACCCAAAACTTGAAAACTTCACAACACAAAACTCAATAGAAATCTCGTGAGCTCCGTTAGAGAAAAAAAACAAAAGACCACTTCAAGGTACTGTAATGAACTCATTATTTATTTATATTGGTGTTAAACCTACTGTATTCCAACTTCTCTATGGATTATAAACTATCTTACTAGCCATAGATTCATCAAAATAAGCAAACAACACACGAAAAACAGAATCTGTCAAAAACAGAACAGTCTGTAGTAATCTGTAGCTAGCGCAAGATATGGAACCCAAAAAATTCTAAAATATATTGCTGGAAGTGAGGAATTTATCTATTAATCATCTGCAAAAATAATTAACTAAATATCCCTCTCCAAATAAAAATGACAGCAGTTCTCGTGAGCGCTAAAGTTTCTGTTTTTTACAGCAAGTTCAACAAGACTTTCCCCGAGTCTTCCCAACGGTTCTACTTGGAACAAACACTAATTAAACACAAAAACACAACCAAAACAGAGGCTAAATAAATTATTTATTACTAAACAGGAGCAAAAATCAAGGAATAAAAATAAAATTGGGTTGCCTCCCAACAAGCGCTATCGTTTAACGCCCCTAGCTAGGCATAAAAGCGAGGATAGATCTAGGTATTGCCATCTTTGGTAGGCAATTCTTCAATGAGGCATATATCTTTCTTAGAAATTTCTTCCTTTCTAGTAATTATCAAACTTTTAGGCACAAGATCAAAAAATTCATTCGTAGCATAAGGTTCCTTAATGATAGCAAAAATATCGGGATGAATGCTTATAGATTTAAGATCCGCAGTTTCCTTACTAGATGATTCACCCTTATTCTTAGGAACATACATAAGCTTGGTAATTTTAGTGGGAGGACTAGAAGTATTCTTTACGGAAGAAAAAGCGGTTCCTAAGTTGGTAATGATACCCTCAAGTTTATCGATTCTAGTGGAATCTAGATTTATTTTCTCATTAACCATGGGTTCCTTTTCCTTAATATTTTTCAAAGTCATTCCTACCTTAGATCCATATTGGGTAATTTGATTATGGATCTTTTTATCTAGATTATCAACTAATTCAATGGTAGCAACTTTGTTTTCAATAATTTCAAGCCTTGGCATAACATGCTCCAAAGTTAACATAGTTCCATTAACCAAAAGAGGTGGTGAGCCAAATAAATCTATCATAGCATTATAAGAATCAAAAGTGTGGCTACCCAAGAAATTCCCCCCGGTAATGGTATCAAGGATATATCTATACCAAGGACTAGCACCTACATAAAAATTGCGAGGAAGGACTGAAGTAGATTGCTTCCTAGTAGATCTATTTTGAGCATTGCAAATTCTATACCAAGCGTCTTTCAGATTTTCTCCCTCCCTTTGTTTAAAATTTAGGACTTCATTCTTGGGAAATAACAGAGAAGAGATAAGATTAGCCATGACGACAAGGCAAGCGAGAAAAAGGCAAATGGGGAAAGAGAAGGAAAAGGAGATTGAGAAAGAGAGGGGGAATAAAACGGCAAGGGTGAAGTGGGGGAGAGGAAAACGAGAAGAAAATGGCAACAAATGTAATGTGAGAGATAGGGATTGTGATGGGTACTTGGTATGTTGAATTTTTGCGTAGGCTCCCCAGCAACGGCGCCAGAAATTCTTCTTGCTACCTCTTGAGCTTGCGTTGGATTTCCTCGAAGAGGAAATGATGATGCAGCAGAGTAGCGTAAGTATTTACCTCAGTTTTTGAGAACCAAGGTATCAATCCAGTCGGAGGCCACGCTCAAGTCCCTCGTACCTGCACAAAACGATAGCTACTCGCAACCAACGCGATTAGGGGTTGTCAATCCCTTCACGGTCACTTACGAGAGTGAGATTTGATAGATATATTATTTTTTGGTATTTTTGGTATAGAGATGCAAAGTGAAAAGTAAAAGGCAAAGTAAAAAAGCAAAGCAAGATTAAAGTGATGGAGATTGATATGATGAGAATAGACCCGGGGGCCATAGGTTTCACTAGTGGCTTCTCTCAAGAGCATAAGTATTCTATGGTGGGTGAACAAATTACTGTTGAGTAATTGACAAAATTGAGCATAGTTATGAGAATATCTAGGCATGATCATGTATATAGGCATCACGTCCGTGACAAGTAGACCGAAACGATTCTGCATCTACTACTATTACTCCACTCATCGACCGCTATCCAGCATGCATCTAGAGTATTAAGTTAAAAACAGAGTAACGCTTTAAGCAAGATGACATGATGTAGAGAGATAAATTCATGCAATATGAAATAAACCCCTTCTTGTTATCCTCGATGGGAATGATACAATACGTGCCTTGCTGCCCCTTCTGTCACTGGGAAAGGACACCGCAAGATCGAACCCAAAGCTAAGCACTTCTCCCATGGAAAGAACTACCAATCTAGTTGGCCAAACCAAACGGATAATTCGAAGAGACTTGCAAAGATAACCAATCATACATAAAAGAATTCAGAGAAGATTCAAATATTATTCATAGATAGACTTGATCATAAACCCACAATTCATCGGTCTCAACAAACACACCGCAAAAAAGAAGAAGATTACATCGAATAGATCTCCATGAGAGAGGGGGAGAACTTTGTATTGAGATCTGAAAAGAGAGAAGAAGCCATCTAACTAATAACTATGGACCCGAAGGTCTGAGGTAAACTACTCACACTTCATCAGAGAGGCTATGATGATGTAGAAGCCTTACGTGATGACGGCCCTCTCCGGCGGAGCTCTGGAACAGGCCCCAAGATGGGATCTCGTGGATACAGAAAGTTGTGGCGGTGGAATTAGGCTTTTGGCTCCCTCTCTGTTTGTTTGGGGGTAAGTAGGTATATATAGGAGGAAGAAGTACGTCGGTGGAGCTTCTGTGGGCCCACGAGGGTGGGGGCGCGCCTGGGGGTATAGGGCACACCCCCTACCTCGTGCCCACCTTGAAGCTTCCTTGGCGTAGGGTCCAAGTCTCCTGGGTCATATTCGGGAAGAAAATCACGTTCCAGGAAGGTTTATTCCGTTTGGACTCCGTTTGATATTCCGTTTCTTCGAAACACTGAAATAGGCAAAAAAACAGCAATTCTGGGCTGGGCCTCTGGTTAATAGGTTAGTCCCAAAAATAATATAAAAGTGGAAAATAAAGCCCAATATAGTCCAAAACAGTAGATAATATAGCATGGAGCAATCAAAAATTATAGATACGTTGGAGACGTATCATTGATCAAGTGATCAGTGGGTTTTGAGAGAGAAAAATAAAGGAAAGGGAGGGGCAAAAACCCTAGTGATTTATGTCCCAGTTACATCCCCAAAAGGGGTCTCAATTGCTTTCGCTCCGGCTAGCCTCCACTACTCCCTGTTTTGCCTGATAGCATGAACGACGTCACTTACTCTTGACAGTTTTCCACGGAATATGTAGTTGTTTCTTTCCTTTCAGATCTCCGTGTGATCATCGAAATCATGGTTTTGATCTCCTTCTTGGACTCCTTGCTTGTCCCCCGTAGGATGGCCTGGATTGCATTAGTCAATTGGCCGTATCCGTTTTGAATTGCACCCATATAGTTGCATCCCGCCCAGGTTGCTACCTTCTGCCAGATTTCTTTTGACATGAACTGAAGTCTCCAAGTTACACAGACGGAGTAGGGTGGGGGCATAAATAAGCATTTGTTCATCCTCTTCGATGCAACCGATCATTGCATCAGAGACGGTTTAGTTGTAACAACTAGCTAAAGATCTTCACTTTACTAGGAGCCCAGGCACGCTAGATCGTGCTCTTGAATTCGGTCGCCAGCGCATACCTGAACTGAAGTTTGCACACTAAGATGGTGGAGTAACATCCGTTGTTGCCGCTTTTCCAAACAATCATGTCTGCTTGTTGGTCATCCAAACCCCCGGCGTGGTGTCGATGAGGTGCAGCCTAACATACTCTATGATGACGTCATCCCTATTCCCATGGCTTTGGTCCTTGATCCACTGATCACCAACCAGCGTCGCCACAACAGTTCTGTTCTTACGCATCGAGTGTTTGTATAAAGCGGGGAACTGAGTGCACTGAGGGTGCCTAACCATGGGCATTTCCAGAAGATAGCCGTCTTTCCATTGCCAATGATGACTATCGTGGCCGAGGCGAAGAGCGCGCGATCAGCTTCGTCGTAGGGCATCGGGAATGGCAGCCATGTGTTGGGGAACGCAGTAATTTCAAAATTTTCCTACGCACACGCAAGATCTATCATGGCGATGCATAGCCACGAGACGGAAGAATGTTGTCCACGTACCCTCGTAGACCGTAAGAGGAAGCGTTATGACAAAGCGGTTTATGTAGTCGTACGTCTTCACGATCCGACCGATCCTAGTACTGAAAGTACGGCACCTCCGTGATCTGCACACGTTCGGCTCGGTGACGTCCCACGAACTCTTGATCCAGCTGAGTGTCGAGGGAGAGCTTCGTTAGCACGACGGCGTGATGACGGTGATGATGAAGCTACCGACGCAGGGCTTCGCCTAAGCACTATGACGATATGACCGAGGTCGATTATGGTGGAGGGGGGCACCGCACACAGATAAGAGTTCAATGATCAACTTGTGTGTTCTAGGGTGCCCCTTGCCCCCGTATATAAAGGAGCAAGGGGGGAGGCCGGACGGACCTTGGGGCGCGCCAGGAGAGGAGGAGTCCTCCTCCTAGTAGGAGTAGGATTCCCGTTTCCTAGTCCTACTAGGATGGGGAAAGGAAGGAGGAGAGGGAGAAGGAAAGGGGGCGCCTGTTGGGGAATGTAGTAATTTCAAAAAAATTCCTACGCACACGCAAGATCATGGTGATGCATAGCAACGAGAGGGGAGAGTGTTGTCTACGTACCCTCGTAGACCGAAGCGGAAGCGTTGACACAACGTAGAGGAAGTAGTCGTACGTCTTCCCGGTCCAACCGATCCAAGCACCGTTACTCCGGCACCTCCGAGTTCTTGGCACACGTTCAGCTCGATGACACTCCCCGGGCTCCAATCCAGCAAAGCTTCGGGAGGAGTTTTGCCAGCACGACGGCGTGGTGACGATCTTGATGTTCAACCGTCGCAGGGCTTCGCCTAAGCACCGCTACAATATGACCGAGGTGGAATATGGTGGAGGGGGGCACCGCACATGGCTAAGGAACGATCACGAAGATCAACTTGTGTGTACTAGGGTGCCCCCCTGCCCCCGTATATAAAGGAGCCAAGGGGAGGGGGCGGCCGGTCAAGGAGGGCGCGCCAAGGGGGAGTCCTACTCCCACCGGGAGTAGGACTCCCTTCTTTCCTAGTTGGAGAAGGAGAAGTGGGAGAGAGGAGGAAGAGGGAAAGGAAAGGGGGGCGCCGCCCCCCTCTCCTTGTCCTATTCGGACTAGGGAGGGGAGGGGCGCGTGGCCACCTCTTGCCTCCTTTCCTCTTCTCCCTTAGGGCCCATGTAGGCCCAATAACCCCCGGGGGGTTCCGGTAACCCCCCGGTACTCCGGTAAAATCCCGATTTCACCCGGAACGATTCCGATATCCAAATATAGGCTTCCAATATATCAATCTTTATGTCTCGATCATGTCGAGACTCCTCGTCATGTCCATGATCACATCCGGGACTCCGAACAACCTTCGGTACATCAAAATACATAAACTCATAATGAAATTGTCATTGTAACGTTAAGCGTGCGGACCCTACGGTTCGAGAACAATGTAGACATGACCGAGACATATCTCCGGTCAATAACCAATAGCGGAACCTAGATGCTCATATTGGTTCCTACATATTCTACGAAGATCTTTATCGGTCAGACCGCATAACAACATACGTTGTTCCCTTTGTCATCGGTATGTTACTTGCCCGAGATTCGATCGTCGGTATCTCAATACCTAGTTCAATCTCGTTACTGGCAAGTCTCTTTACTCGTTCCGTAATACATCATCTCACAACTAACTCATTAGTTGCAATGCTTGCAAGGCTTATGTGATGTGCATTACCGAGAGGGCCCAGAGATACCTCTCCGACAATCGGAGTGACAAATCCTAATCTCGAAATACGCCAACCCAACATGTACCTTTGGAGACACCTGTAGAGCACCTTTATAATCACCCAGTTACGTTGTGACGTTTGGTAGCACACAAAGTGTTCCTCCGGCAAACGGGAGTTGCATAATCTCATAGTCATAGGAACATGTATAAGTCATGAAGAAAGCAATAGCAACATACTAAACGATCGGGTGCTAAGCTAATGGAATGGGTCATGTCAATCACATCATTCTCCTAATGATGTGATCCCGTTAATCAAATGACAACACATGTCTATGGTTAGGAAACATAACCATCTTCGATTAACGAGCTAGTCAAGTAGAGGCATACTAGTGACACTTTGTTTGTCTATGTATTCACACATGTATTATATTTCCGGTTAATACAATTCTAGCATGAATAATAAACATTTATCATGAAATAAGGAAATAAATAATAACTTTATTATTGCCTCTAGGGCATATTTCCTTCAGCGTCGTCCCCCCTTCCCTAGTCCAATTCGGACCAGAGGGGGTGGGGGCGCGCGACCTACCCTGGCTGCCCTCTCTCTCTCTCTCCACTAAGGCCCATGTGGCCCATTAGTTCCCCCCGGGGGGGTCCGGTAACCCTCCGGCACTCCGGTGTTTCTCCGAAATCACCCGGAACACTTCCGGTGTCCGAATATAGCCGTCCAATATATCAATCTTTATGTCTCGAGCATTTCGAGACTCCTCGTCATGTCCGTGATCATATCCGGGACTCCGAACAACCTTCGGTTCATCAAAACATATAAACTCATAATACCGATCGTCACCAAACGTTAAGCGTGCGGACCCTACGGGTTCGAGAACTATGTAGACATGACCGAGACTCATCTCCGGTCAATAACCAATAGCGGAACCTGGATGCTCATATTGGTTCCTACATATTCTACGAAGATCTTTATTGGTCAAACCGCATAACAACATACGTTGTTCCCTTTGTCATCGGTATGTTACTTGCCCGAGATTCGATCGTCGGTATCTCAATACCTAGTTCAATCTCGTTACCGGCAAGTCTCTTTACTCGTTTCGTAATGCTACATCCCGTAACTAACTCATTAGTTACATTGCTTGCAAGTCTTATAGTGATGTACATTACCGAGAGGGCCCAGAGATACCTCTTCGATACTCGAAGTGACAAATCCTAATCTCAATCTATGCCAACTCAACAAACACCATCGGAGACACCTGTAGAGCATCTTTATAGTCACCCAGTTACGTTGTGACATTTGATAGCACACTAAGTGTTCCTCTGGTATTCGGGAGTTGCATGATCTCATAGTCATAGGAACATGTATAAGTTATGGAGAAAGTAATAGCAACAAACTAAACGATCATCATGCTAAGCTCACGAATGGGTCAAGTCAATCACATCATTCTCTAATGATGTGATCCCGTTAATCAAATGACAACTCATGTCTATGGTTAGGAAACATAACCATCACTGATTCAACGAGCTAGTCAAGTAGAGGCATACTAGTGACACTCTGTTTGTCTATGTATTCACACATGTATTAAGTTTCCGGTTAATACAATTCTAGCATGAATAATAAACATTTATCATGATATAAGGAAATATAAATAACAACTTTATTATTGCCTCTAGGGCATATTTCCTTCACCATGCACATAGGGGAGCTTGCCAAGCCAGCCACAACCATCGAGGTCGTGGTGCTCACCCAAATTTGATCAAATCGGGGATGCCAAGACCACCCTTTTCTAGCAGTGAGCACACAGATTTCCAGCTCACCTTGCACTATCTATCGGAGAGCTCCACGTCGTGCACCCAGGGGAAACGCCAGTGTTACTTATCAATCTCCTTAATGAACTTCTTCGGCATGCGGAACACGGTCATTACAAAGGTTGTAAGCGTGAAGAGCACGCACCAGAACCCTTCGGCCCGCCATTGATAACAACATCCCTTTCCAACCAGCCAAGCAAGCTTTAATGCGACCCAACACGAACTGCAGCTAGGCGTAGTCGCGATGTTGTGATTGGTAATCCCAAGTAATTGGGAAACCAACGATCTTTCCATCAAAACTGGCCATCGCGTCTTGCAAATCTACGTCTTCACACTTGATCAGTGCCACTAAACTTTTTTCTATGTTGAGCAGGAGCCATGTTGCATGTCCAAACAGCTGCAATATATTCGTTAGTGCTTGCACTTCCTCTCTTGTTGGGTTTGCGAAGATCACCATGTCATCTGCATATAAAGTAGTCATCATCCTGATATCTCTGCCAGGAAGTGTTTTGAGCTCGCCATTATCGGTTGCCCTGGCCAACAAGTGGTGAAGGGGGTTGATGGCCAATATGAACAACAGGGGCAAAATTGGGTCCCGGTCTGAGCCCTCTGCAATATCTGAATTTCTGTCTATCTACTCCGTTTAGCAAGCATGAAGATGAGGCTGTGGACGGTAGCATTGCTATCCGGTCTCTCCAACGTGCGCTGAAGCCCAGGGCCTGCGACATCTCTAAAATACATTCCCAGCATATCGAATTGAAGGCTTTGGCTATATCTAATTTGAACAACAGGGCCAGTTTCTCATTCCTATGAAAATATCGGACGCAGCCTTGAACATAGATGAAATTATTATGGATATATTTGGTCTTCTTAAATGCACTTTGAACCGGGGAAACGACTTCGCCAATTACCGCAGCTAACCTCATGGACATCACCTTAGAAATTGGACGCTGATAACGTCTACACATGTGGTGGGAGCAACACCCGCCCACATGCCCTATAACACACTTGCGCCACGTCACCGCATGCATGCATGTGGGAATCTTTTTGGATTTCCAATTTTTACACTACTTAATCTCTTAAATGAAAAGTCCGATTGAAGATCCGTTTTCACCATTAAATTCATCGTGACGAGATCTTCGAAACTAGATCTCATATCAATATATTTTGACGACTTTTTTTGGGGTTAAAAGTTACCATGTATATTGCACATGAATTGGCATGGTGTTTATACTGAAGTTGCCATGATATGTTTCAGCTATTTTTTCTTCTATCTTTAAAAGTAAATTTTGACATATTATAAAATGGGGAATTAAGAAACTAGACTTGGCATGAGCCATAAACTAAAATTGCCATGGTGAATTACTACATGCACTTAAATTTGCCATGGTTCATAAAAAACTAATTTCCATGGTCAAAGTACTGGAATTGCCATGATCAAAATACTGAAATTGCCATGATCTATAAACTAAATTTGCCATGATGGATTACTAAAAATTGCCATGATCCATGCATTAAATTTCCCGTGGTTAATTACTAAAAATTGTCATAAAAAGTAGTTGAAAATACAACGGTAGCTCTAAATCTAGAAGAAAAAATAGATAAAACATGTCATGGCAACTTTAGTATAAACACTACGGGAACTACAGTGTAAACATCATGGCAACTTTTGGCCAAAAAAATTCATCGAAACATATCAACATGTGATCTAGTTTTGAAGATCTCATCGAGACGGATTTAATGGTGAAAACAGATTTTTAATTGATTTTTTTAATTAGGAGATAAAATATTTTTAAGCCGAAAACCAAAAAGATCATCAATGATGTCATTTGTTTTGACGTGGCAAAATGGATGATAATGGAGGCGTTTGGACCATGTTGCTTCATGCCATACGTGTGGGCATTAACACTAACGTAGAAATTTTCTTGGCAATAGAGTGGATTAGACTTATAGGCCTAAAGTGGTTGAGCTCGGTGGCGCCACCCTTCTTGGGCAGGAGTGCAATGAGTGCTTGGTTAATCTCAGTGAAATTTTCCCTCCCCAGATGATAAATCTTTTGAAACACAACCATGCCATACGCCTTGATGATTGCCCAACACTTTCTGAAGAAAAACAATGCAGAACTTAAGTTCCAATTGTTATGCTTTATTCGAATTCGAAAGGGAGTGCCACAGACGTAGTCACTTCCCCCAAAACACATAAAACCATACGTGACTCGTCCATATCAAACCAGTTTTCGCATCGGGAGCGTATCGTGGATGGGAGCTCCGTCATGTTAGCGCGGGCCCGTGGATACTAATTGGCTCAACACGGTTGGCTAACCATGTCATCCAACCATCTAAAACAACTTTCATACAAGTAAAAAATATACTCGACAGAGTAGTAATCCTACATGAGATTGTTCACGAGATGCACCCGAAAACACATGAATGGAGTAATTTTGGAGATTGGCTTTGAAAAGGCTTATGCTAAGGTCAAATGATCATTCTTTCAACAAGCCGTGAGAATGAAAGGCTTCCCCGATAAATGGCGCCGGTGGATCCGAAATTTTGTTTCTACAGGCTGTCAAAGTCAATGATGATGCTTTATGCGATTGTTGATGCTTTATTCGAATTCGATAGTTAGTGCCGTAGACGTGGTCACTTTCCCCCAAAACACATAAATCATACGTGACTCGTCCATGCCAAACCAGTTTTCGCGTCGGGAGCGTATCCTGGGTGGGAGCTCCGTCATCTAGTGTTAGGGCGGGCCCAAGGACCTGGAGAGATTAAACTAGTGGGGACATGGGCGGATGGTGGTGGTCTGGTTGGACCCCTACGGATTAGTATAACGCAGAAAAGAGCAGACGCCGGTGGAGCCTAGCAAGTCATACGCTGAGCAGTGCCTCGCCTCGCCTCGCCGCCAGATCTCGCCTCGCCGTCCACGCATCGTATGCTCGATGCTGGTGGACAGGGCTGCAGGATACAGAGGGAGAACGACGGGGAGACCGTGATCTGTCCGTGTGACACAGTCATCACAGATGATGAAAGTGAGCTGTTGAGACAATGGAGTTGTTGCAAACGATAGGGTCTCATCTGAAAAAAAGCTGAATGGACCAAAGGTAAAAACAGTCTCTCCTGTAGAGCAGTATCTGCTTTTGATGTAGCAACAGTCGGCCAAGCCTCAACACCAACACGTCGCCGGCTATATTATTGGTGGCCACCAGCATTAGCGATTTAGCATATGCTCTGCTGCTGTCACAGTGATCGGGCCTGCTTTCCCGCCGATACCATACATGGTTCACACACGAAGGTTGGGAGCAATGCAGAAAGGGGCGTGTGGCGGGGCCCGTGCAAGCGAGCAACTTGTGGCCAGGATGAGTCCAGAGACATCGGTGCACGGGGCGCAGCCAAGTTGCGCGTTCCCGTCAGTCGACTCGGCTGGGCATCACCACGTCGCCGTCCGGCCACTGCTGATTGCGGTACGTGCAAGTTGGCCGCTGGCCCCCCGTTCCGTCGGACCTTTCAAAGCCAGCGAAGCCGAGCCGAGCGCCATGCATTCCAGACCCACAGACGACCGCGCGTGATTAATGGGGGAGGCAACCTTGTCCTTGGGCCTGAACAAGGTCGAGTACCCGAGGGTGGAGGCGGCGGATGCGGCTTTGGCCTTCACTCTGAGCACCGGCGGCGGCGGCGGCGGCAGCTGGGTGGTGGAGATGGAGAAGACGATCGGCGACATGAACGTCGACCCAGCGGTGGAGATGGCGCGCTGGAAGCGCCACTCCGTCTACCGCGTCCCGGAGCGGATCAAGAACCTGCACAACAGCAAGGCGTACCAGCCGGAGCTGGTCTCGCTGGGGCCCTTCCACCACGGCGACCCGGAGCTGCTCCCCATGGAGGAGCACAAGCGCCGCGCCGTCGTGCACCTCGTCAAGCGCTCCGGGAAGCCGCTGCGGGAGTTCGTGGCCGCCGTCGCCGAGGTGGCCACGCAGCTGCTCGACGCCTACAAGGACCTCGGCGACGAGTGGCGCGGCGCCGACAACCGGGAGCGCTTCGTGGAGCTCATGGTCACCGACGGATGCTTCCTGGTGGAGGCCATGCGGATGGACGCGCTGCGGGGGAAGGTGCACGAGGACTACGCGCCCAACGACCCCGTCTTCAGCAAGTACGGCTACCTCTACCTCTGGAACTACATCCAGTCCGACATGGTCGTCGTGGAGAACCAGCTGCCGCTGCTCCTCCTCCAGAGGCTCCTCGTTGTCATGGACCATGACAGATATCAGGTACCGTGCTACTACTACACTTTATCTCATCGATCCATAAATTTTCAACGCTCATTCGGTCTCTAACCCACCCCCTTTAATTCCCCCGGGCCCGTAGTTTATCAATCAATTACGATCGGCCAGATTCAAACCGGCAATAATCACTTCAGTAATAGATTTAGGAGTACATTGCAGATACTATCTGCCTTTTTTTGCGGGGAGATAATATCTCCATTTTAATTGGATTCAGTGGTTGGCTTCACTGAATTGGCGCCGGCTTCAGTTTAATTGGCGTACAAGGCATGGCTGAGCTAGTGTTCTTGCATGCCGACCTCGACGGCGACAGATGAAAGAGACATGATAGATTGTCGGCAAACTTCGTGTGAAAGTGACACCCGGCTGCTGTTGGAGCGTCGACGGCGGCTCCGCCACGCGCCAGCCTCCACTACACCTCCAGCGACGATGCCTATGGCATCGAGCTCGCACACTGATGGATAGAGTGAATAAGGGGAGGCAAATGACAAAGTTTCAGTAAGAACAATTGACTGAACGAAATGAAAATAACTGCCTGTCGAGTTAAATTTTCTAGCCGATTTTACAAGACGCTTTTGTGATTAGATTGTTATCATTTCTCAGCGAGTTTTCCGTACATCAAGCTTGATTCTAAACACTAACTAGTGCGTAGTACACTGACTTAGAAACCAGTTCTGTTAAATTCATATTCCAGTTTGGCGAGTTGTATGGCTGCATGCATCTCCCAGATGAAGAGACTGGGGTTATCCTCTTTTTTTTAAAAAAGTTTGGCTAGTTGTTTTTTCAGTGCTTATAGGAATGCCAGCATGTTTGCTCTAAGAAGTTGAAAATTCATGTATTCATCGGGGAAAAAAAATAATAACAGTACAGCCGGCCTCGAGGTGGGATAACTAGTATATACATTGAACCTGTGAATCTTTATTGAAAATATATGGTCAATGGAGACCGAGGCAACCATGTTAGTTCTAACTGATTGCTATAGAATGCTTCAGGAGTGAGCAGGTTGGTGCTGGACTCTCTCTGCCCATGGCGGCGGCACCTGGTGGGCATCAACCACCTCGGCCTCCACCCGCTCGACATCCTGTACACGAGCCTCACCCACGGCGACCACCAGGAGCGCACCGGGTCGACGGCGTACGTGATGCCGTCGGCGATGGAGATCTACGAGGCCGGGATCCACTTCAAGGTGAGCGACACCGACAGCCTCCTGGACGTCCACTTCGAGCACGGCGTGCTGAGCATGCCGGCGATCAGGGTGGACGACCGGACGGAGAAGAAGTTCCTGAACCTGATGGCGTTCGAGAGGCTCCACCCGGGCGCCGGCAACGACGTGACGGCGTACGTGATCTTCATGGACAACATCATCAGCTCCGCCAAGGACGTGGCGCTGCTGCGGTCCAAGAACATCATCGAGTGCGGGCTGGGCAGCGACGAGGAGGTGGCCAAGCTGCTCAACAACACGCTGAACAAGGGCGGGGTGATGAGCCCGTCCAGCAGGCTCCACGACGTGCAGCGGCGGGTCAAGGCCCATTGCCGGATGAGGTGGAACAGGTGGCGGGCCAACTTCTTTCAGAGGTACCTGAGGAACCCCTGGGTGTTCATATCCCTCGTCGCCGCCGTCGTCCTGCTCGTGGCCACCCTCTTGCAGACTGTGTATACCGTTTTGCCTTTTTACTCTAACACTTAGTACTACCACTTTTTTCTTTCTTTTTGCGGGTAACACTTAGTACCACTTGAATGTACACTGTAATTTTTCTAATATTGATTAATGCATACGCTTTGTCCTACTTGGTTCATGGAGTCTCTCTGCCTGGTTTGTTTATGAGTACTTTGTCGCATAAACTGTGGCCATATGCAGGCCACTGGCCAATTTTCTGTCTTTCGTATGAAAAGGCAGAGCTCCTATCCGCTGCTCATAAAGAAAAATATATTACTTCCTTTGATCCAAATTAATTGACGCGGCTTTGTACTTTGTTTTTAAATATAAGCTTTTTAAAGATTTCAATAAACATTATATACGGATGTATATAAATATAGTTTAGATTCATTCATTTTGCTCTGTATGTAGTCAGTATTAGAATCTTTAAAAAGATTTATATTTAAAAACGGAGAGAGTACACGTTTAGTTCGGGAATAACTGACGTAGGTTTTATTTCTCTACGGAGGAAGTATACAAGTATACGCCACGACAACAAAGGCACTACGGGATGTGGTTTTAGTTATTTCTGATGGAGAAAGTATATGCCATGATAACAAAGGCACTATGGATGGAGTGAAACACACACACACACACACACACACACACACACACAACCCATGACCTAAACTCATCTTCGTCCCTGCAAAAAAACTCATCTTGGTCGCTTGACTTCAATATACCCTAAATATGATCATTGAAGTGGTTTAAATTGCATTCAATGATCATGGTTGAGTCTTTCTACCGCATTGTGTTCCCAAGGCATACGGTGGGCTAGTTCGACTGCTCATTGGATGACACCCGAAGAGATAGAGTGACACGTGAAAGTTTCAGGTGATACGAGGCATCCAGTGCTCCCATGATACGGGCTCTCGAGAGCCTTGGACCTGAGATCCAACGGCCAAGGGCCAAGAATGTGGACTTGTGCGTAAATATCAGATTTCGGGGAACATTTTCGCAATCATGCAGGAGCTCAATATGCGACAGTTGAATCTCAGATCCATGGGCTCTCGGAAGCGTGTATGATGGGAGCACGCCAAGCAGTGGCGGAGCTACGTTGGTTCCTGCAGGTGCCGTGGCCCCCCCCCCCCCAGCCTTGGTAAAACTACATGGGGAATTTTTTAGGGAAGATTAGATTAAGAAAAATATTGTCTTCTGCCCCCTGCAAACACCCTTATTTCCTGTTTGGCCCTCCCAACGCATCTTGCCTAGCTCCGCCAATGACGTCAAGCTTCGTATCACCTGATATTCTCCCAGAGTGACACATACAAAGCGCTCAACGTACATGAATTTACAGGAAAAGATATACCAATATTAGTCTACTTCAATCGAAAAATGTCATCCCCCTTCGATAAATTGGCCGTCATCAACCTATGGACTAGATGTACCCACTCCATCCACTTGAGTTATTGATGTTTTTCTTCACTTGTTCGCCCTACTGATGATTCTCACCTCCGTGGCCTGCAAAGTGAAAATAAAAATAGTACTCCTTGTAGCGTGCATTGGTTTCACAAAAGTCAACGGTCACAAACTTTGAACAAGTTTACTGAATAAGTTATCTATATATATTTACAACATCAAACATATACCATATTAAAAACATACTTCATGACGAATCTAATGGTATTTTTTTGAAACCTGTGACAGTGGGAGAGGCTCCCACTGTGATATATTACTTTTCAAAATTTACATAATACATTGTACAAGAGGTATACATAGGGCACCCCTTACCACTTTGTGGTTTTGGGGGGAGAAAAGACTAGAAAGCAAGACTAGTCAGAAGGTAGGGAGTCTAGGAGTAGGAGGATGAAATCCTTCATGTTATCTTTCACTCTATACTGAAGTAAGCCAAAATCTGTTTTGAATCTAGCTAGCCAGGAATTGTAGGAGGGGCTGATATTTCTGAAAAGCTTGTCATTCCTCTCCTTCCATATACTCCAAGATGCTTGTAGAAAGGCCTCCATGAACATGGGTTTGTGCCAATTGCGTTTGGCTGTTTCCAACCAAGCCAGCCGTGTGGGATGATGTTCAGGGTTCATCCCAAGTTTTGACCAACAGTACCTGCTGAATCTAATGGTATTGATTCGGTATTATAGACATTAATGATTTTCTCTATAAATATGATCAAAATTTACAAGGTTTGACATAAAAATATACTCTTGTAACTTTTTATAAGACGTTTTTAGAGCACATGACAATGTTCAAAAACATTTTATATTAAGTTATAGAGGGAGTTAACCCACCCTATTTTAGACGAAAAAGGGTTCCCCAACCATCATCGCATTACATCCGAGAGACCGATACAAACTCACGTCACCTCCGCACGCTACACACACACCCAAGGCAAGGTACATAGGTGTCGGGCACTGACACACCACCCCACCGACCACCAAGCTAACTAAAGATATGCGAAGAAGACCGCTTCAAGCCATCAGAGACCTTCATCATGACAATCCACAAATGGAGAGATGAAATGGACAACGACAAAGCCAGGACTCCAGAGCGGTGCCTCCCAGAAGGGTACGGGCACAGATATCCGTCACCGTCCAATCACGCAGATCAAGTTTTCACCCAGTGTAAGACAAAATGAGTGGGAACACCGCGACGGAGCCTTTAGAAAGGATATGACATCCACGGATGCCGCCACCGTCGGCCAATACACGAATTGGGCAAGTGATGTACCCTAGCGCGCACACTCCTCCATCGGACCCTAGCTCCGACAACCACCCGCAACCAAGCCACCCGCGCAGCCATGGTTGTCCGCCCGCACCTAAGACGCATGCAGGCACGCTCCGCCCATAGACGGCACGCCTCCTGTCGCTATGGCGGCTGACCAACATCCAGACACCCTCAAGACCATCCCAAAGAGGTCGACTTTGGTCAAATGGGGACACACACTCAACCGACGAAACCGCGGCATTCGTCCCACCTCGAAACATCACCGGAGCGGCAATCGCCCGCACACGGTCGGGGAAAGGGAGAGGTGAGGGAGCAGACACATCCACGACCGGCACACCCGCGTGCCAATGACGGGTGGCCCGAGCACGTCAGTGCCGCCCATCCCTCCAGCCAACCTCTCCACCGGAAGCCCCCTATGTCGTCCCACATGGTGGCCGGTTCTGAACCACACGAGGCCATCAACAAAGACTCGTCCAACGGCAAGAGGAACCCCAAGGATCGCCACCCATCGCAAAGAGAGCTCACCGAGGAGCCCATCCGCGGCGGCGCCGCCGTCCAACCACCAAAACCCCTAGA
>NC_041392.1:558691528-558733293 GCF_002162155.2 Triticum dicoccoides | reverse complement strand
GATGCGCCTCCTCCCCTCCTCCACCACCAGCCACTGCCACGGTAGGGACGGACGCCCACATCTCGCGCCGCCAGGGCCCAGATCCGGCCGTGCCGCCGCTGTCTCTGGCATTCAAGGCATACCAGTCCACCGGCCGCATGCCACGGAGAAGCAGAAGCGCCGAAGCGCCGCAACCACCCGTCGTGACGCCCGGCCCTGCGCCACGTTCCGGTCGGGGGGGACCCCATTCGAGCGGGGTGACCCAGAGTGCCCGCTGCCGCCGACGACGGCGGGGCTTCGCCCGGCCGCACCCTCGGGTGCCCGTGAGGAAGGAGGAGGAGAGGGGAAGGGGGGAAGGAGATCAGCTTACCCGTGTTGGTCAATAGGATCCATGCGAGAGGGAAACATCTGAACCCATGGGCATATGCACCCACTTTTCAAAAAATGCATTTTAAGCATGTTTTAAAATGTCAAAAATTCAAAAGAAAATATCACGCATACATGTTCGCAAATGTGTGTACGCGGCACAAAGTTTTATGAAAAAAATGTCTTTTTGTTTTGCCTCAGCAAAAAAGACAAATTTCAGTGCTTTTAAATAGTGTTCCGCGACATAATTTTTTGTCTTTTTTGCACAGGCCACAAAAAAATATATTTTTCGATGAAACTTTATGCACGCACATAGAACATAGAGACGTACCCGTGCAATTTTTTTCAGATTTTTTTAAATGTGTTTTCCAAAATGGTTTCATACGCACTTGAGTTCATCCATGTACTTCTCGGATCCGCGTACCCTACCACTTGGTGTACTGTATACTCCATGTAGAGCTGTTTGCTGCTGCCTAACATGGTGTGCCGAACTTATTCTAGGAGTCGTCACATCAAACTATTAGTCGCGAAAAGATAGATTCATCTTCTCCAACTGCCAATTTTGATCCACTAGCCGGATTCAAAGCGGAGTGGGTTCAAGTTCCCTCGCACTTCCGTCGCGAGAACGCGAGTGAGTAGTGACAAGAGCAGTAGCCCCTACCCCATAGCAACTTGCTCGAGTGCTGCATGTAGATAGACTGGTTTACCTGTTGCTCTGGTCGATGATAGTACAGCGTCTTGGCATGGACTGTCGGGCACGGGGCACACAGTAGTAGTCCTACATCACGAGTGGCTTGTTGTTAGGGTTAGCCGCTGCATTAAACATGATCATCTGCTTCTTGGGGTTAACTGTAGGCTCCCGTGAGACGTACGTACAGATCGGAGTAGGGGAGACTTCTCCCTCCGTTCCAAATTACTTGACTTGGATTTGTCTAGATACAGATGTATCTAGACTCATTTTAGTGCTAGATACATCCGTATCTAGACAAATCCAAGACAAGTAATTCGGAACGGAGGGAGTATAAAGCTAGGGCTACTCTAGCTCCTGTCGCCGGCCTACGATCAGCGACGCATGCGGCTGCAGGGATGGACGACGTGATGCGAACGCAAATCCAACTTTTACATGGGCAAAATGATGCTTATCGACAGATTGATCACGCATCACGGCATCAGGATCATCGCTAATGATATCAAGGAGACGGCGTCGTTCTTCTCCGTTTGCTTTAGTCATGTAATAAATCGTTAGTCGAATGTCGCGGCACATATTCTAACCAGATCTTCTAAGTCCACTAGTGACTCTATTTTTCATGTAACCCTGGATTGTATTGAGGTTCCCTCTCTTGATCAATAAAGCGTGATATTCCAAAAGAAAAAGACTGACGCCGGTTTCGGAGGTTCCCTCAGGCGAACAATTTGTTTGCTAGGGAGGAACGATCCACCGAACGAGATGCTCTTTCTCGAGCATTCACTTTAGTGGGGGATCTAGCAATTTCATTTCTTTTTGAGACAAGATCCAGCGAATGAGACGCCTTTCCCGAGCGTTCGCTTTAGCGGGAATCCAGCGAATGAGAAGCCCTTTCCCAGAGGCCTAGATAACTGCTTGTTTACAAAAAGAAAAATTGCCATCAACAAAGAAATTATTTCTTATACAGATGAAATTTACAATTACCATGCTTTAATTTATAAAAATTGCCATGATATACTTTATAAAATTATCATCCTCTAATTTTTAATTAATAATGGTATAACCAAATAAATGTGCCATGTTATCTGGAAAAGTAAATTTGACATGCCATAATTTATAAACAATTGGAATATAATGGTCCAATGGCAAATTTAACAGAAAAAATGTTTATCTAGATCATGCAAAAAAGATAAAAATTATGGGTGATTAACATGGCAAACTAAGAAAAGATTGGCTTCTCTAAAAATCATAGAAAATTTATAAAAAAATTATAGTGTTCACATGGCAAATTCTGTTTCGCAAAAAAAGTTTGTGCTCGTCAGAAGGTCGAAATTCGCCATGTCAATAAATCTGATAGTACATAAAAAATAATTTACCATGGTATGTTAAACATATTTTCCATAGTAAGTCCAACAAATTTTCCATGGTCCAAAATAAAAAATAGTTGTAAGATAAAGAAAATTATCATGGTCTAATTAATAGAAATTTCATGGTCTAAATAATAAAATTGTCATGCTACCTACAATAGAACAACCATGGTCTAATTAACAAATTTGTCATGATCTGAAGAATAAAGTTGCCATGCTGCGTACAATAAAACTACCATGGCCTAATTAATAATTTGACACTGTCAAAATAATAAAATTTCCATGGTCTGAATAATAAATTACCATGCTACCTACAATAAAACTACCATGGTAATAAATTTTACATGGTTTAAATAGTATAGCTGGCATGCTACCTGTAATAAAAATTGCATGTGACAATTTTACGAATTTTGTTATCTAAAAAGACATGCCAACTTTTCGAATTTGTAACAGGTGCATGGAAACGTTAGGGATTTGTTTCTTTGAAAAGATGGCAACTTTAGGGACTTGCCATGGGCGCATGTCATTTTTTTACTGATTTTGTTCTCTAAAAACATGGCAAGTTTTTGAAATTTAAAATGGGTAGATAGCAAATTTAGGAGATTTTTTTTAACAAAGATGGCAATGTAGTAAATCACCATGGGCACATCGCAAATTTAGGAGATTCGATTTTTGAAAAAGATGGCAACAATTGGAATTTGCCATGCCCACATGAAAAAATTAGGATTTTTGCCATGCTATAGATGAAAAATTTGCCATGTGTTCAATAAAGAGTGTGCCCCATAATATTCAGGTTAAACTTGAAGGCCTAAGAAAACATAACCATGCAATGAATCAGATGACCAATTTTTTTTTTGCCATGATGTGGTAAAACTAAAGGTTTTCTACTTTTCAAAACATTTTGAAAATTTGCCATGTTTTAGAGAAGACAATTTCGTAAAAATTGCCATGCGACCAGTCCAATCATTTTTACACAGAAATGACATGTTCCATAGATCATTTTCTCATAAATTTGCCATGATGTAGGAGACAATTTTTTCTACAAGTTTCCAAATGTAAAACGTGTATAAAATGTTTTTATGCATATAGAAAATATACAGTGTGTACCAAAAAAGATAGACATCAAAAACCGAAAACTGAAAAACAAAGAAATAGAATAATAAATAAAATAAAATCATTGAAAAGCAAGAAAATAAAAAAACAAAGAAAATTGAGAACAATAATGAAAATTGCAAAGTTTAACAAGGTAAAACCCAGAAGACCGATGAAAAGGATAGCAAATTGAAGTATACTGAAGAAGCGAAGGACCGATGAAGAAATAAAGAAACCCGAGGAAAAAGCAAAAGAAAACGAAAAATAGAAAGAAAGAAAAATGAAAGAGAACTAAATTAAAGAACAGAAAAGGTCCAAAATAAACCTTGAAGTTGTAGACGAAAGTTAGATCAAATCCTGAACTTTAAATCCCGGAAATCGACACTTTGAACTTGTAATCCCGGTCCAATTTGGACCCTAGAGCTGTTTGCCAGACCGGGAACACTACAATCCCGGCCGGGATAACCAGCTTTTTTGAAAACTGCAAAGTTTAACGAGGTAAAACCCAAAAGACCGATGAAAAGGATAGAAAATTGAAGTATACTGAAGAAGCGAAGGACCGATGAAGAAATAAAGAAACCCGAGGAAAAAGCAAAAGAAAATGAAAAATAGAAAGAAAGAAAAATGAAAGAGAACTAAATTAAAGAACGGAAAAGGTCCAAAATAAACCTTGAAGTTGTAGACGAAAGTTAAATCAAACCCTGAACTTTAAATCTCGAAAATTGGCACTCTGAACTTGTAATCCCGGTCTAATTTGGACCCTAGAGCTGTTTGCCAGACCAGGAACACTACAATCCCGGCCGGGATAACCAGCTACTCTCACGCACAAGAATTTGGGCCGGCCCACTATAACACAACAAGAATTTGTACAGTTTAAAAAATGTTCACACATTTCTAAAATTGTTCAGAAGTTAAAACATGTTCCTGTTTTATATTTTTTGCACAAATTCAATTTATTTTTCCTTTTCTAAATTAATATTTGAAATTCTGAAATTATATTTGCATTTTAAAAAACTGCTCGCTATTTCAAAAAAACCACATTTGTCAAAAAATGTTCAGAATTCCAACAGTTTTTCACATGCTATGAAAATTGTTTCGGATTTTCAGAATTATGTCACGTTTTTTAATAATGTTTTTGGAATTTAATAAATTATTTTGTAAATAATGTTTTTAAAGAATGTTTCAGATTGTTGGCTGCGGACACGACTGGGCCAGCCCACTAGACATAAAGTACGAACACTTTTTGTACAATCTAAAAAAAATAAAGTGCGAACATTTTTTGTAAAATGTTTCTGAAACATAATTTTTTTCTAAAACCTGAACAAAATTTTAAAATGCGAACACCTTTTGTACAATGTAGAAAAATGTTTGTGTGTTGTAAAAAATGTGTCATAACCTTAACAAAATATACGTGACATGTGTTGGAAAAAAGTGTATGCAAATTTAAAAATGTTGAACCATGTACAAGAGTGATCGTGTAGTTTTATAAAATGTTTATTGTCAGTAAGAAAATGTAAAACATGTATTTGGGAAAATATTACCATGTGTTCAAAAATATTTTGAAAACATTTAATTTAAAATGTTCATAATGTATTTGAAAGTATCAAAAGTTTATCAAATATTTAATGTGTGCATTAGAAATGTACATTCGGTACTTAGAAAATTAGACATCTGTAAAAAATAAAAAAATAAAAGACAACATAAAAGAAAAAACAAATTAGTGCGCACGCGTGAGCGATTGCGCTACTGGGCCGGCCCAATTCAGCAAATACCGGCAAAGTCCTTTGAAGGTTTAAAATAGCGAAATCACTAATTAAGGAGTACTCGTTGCAAAGAACACTTCATTTTTCCAGGTCGCGACAAGTGACGCACATGCAGCGCACCACTTATCGCAACCTGAGAGCCTTTTTTCGTAGATCCGTTTATTCAAAACGTTTTATCTTTTAAACCGTGCGTTCAAATCTCGAACCATTTTCACCATTGGATTCTCGCATCGAGATCTTCAAAACTAGATCCCATGTTGATAGGTTTTGATGAACTTTTTTTTTCACAAAAAACCGGACAAAAAAACCGAACCAGAAGCACGGTTTTTCCCTTTCCGAAAGAGGCACGCCCGTGCCTCTCGCGAAATCATGCCCGTGCCTCTCGTGGAAGCAAAACCGTAACTCTCGTGGAAGGAAAAAAACAGAAATCACGTCTTTTTTCGTTTCCGAGAGGCACGGCCGTGACTCTCGCGAAAGCACAACCGTGCCTCTCGTGGAAGCAAAATCGTGACTCTCGTGAAAGAAAAAAACAGAAAACACGTATTTTTTCCCTTTCTGAGAGGCACGGCCGTGACTTTCGCAAAAGCACAACCGTGCCTCTCACGAAAGCAAAACCGTGACTCTTGCGAAAGAAAAAAAACAAAAAACGTGTTTTGTTTTCCCTTTCCGAGAGGCACGACCGTGACTCTCGCGAAAGCACAACTGTGCCTCTCGCGGAAGCACAACCGTGCCTCTCGCGGAAGCAAAACCGTGACTCTCGCGAAAGGAAAAAAAACCGAAAACGCGTTTTTTTCATTTCTGAAAAGCACAACCGTGACTTTCGCTAAAGCACAACCGTGCCTCTCGCGAAAAAAACCATGACTTTCGCGAAAGAAAACAAAAGAAATTTTTGCGCGAATTTTTTTTCTATCGAAAAGCTAAGGAAGACCGGGGAAAACCAAAACGTCAAAAGAACCCGAAAAAAACGTTTAAAAAGCCGAAAACGCGTGCGAAAAAATAAATAAATAAATAAGTCCGGAGGGAGCGTCCAGAGTGCGACACGTGGCGAATGATTGAGAGCGCGCCAAATGACGTTGATCGTTGCAAGGCTCCCGAAGGAGCGCTCGTAACTAGTTGCTCCCTTAAAATAGACCGGGATTAAAGAGTTTGGTGTGTTAATTTAAGGGATTAAGAGTTCAGGGTTTGGTTTAACTTTCGCCTATCAATTCAAGGTTTGTTTTGAACTTTTTTCTTAAAGAACCAGCTAAGCAACCATGAGTGACCAAACAAATGGGCTGGCACATTACTGTAGCGTACAGGGAAATCCTCCATGTGAGAGCTTCCGTTTTGCTATAAGCTGAGAATTCCTAATTGGCGTGTTAAATTTCTTTTTCTTAGAGACAAATTTGGCGTGATAAGTAGCGCTCACGCAGTAGTAGATGGGTCAGCTCAGTTTTTTTCTTTCAAAAATGGTTAACAGGTGGGCCCGCAACTGTTGACCGGACCACCAACGACCACTGACCATTGACCGTGGATTGACTTTAGCAAAAAGGAAAAAGTTCTCAAAAATGAAAAAAAAAGTTTGAAAATTTGAAAAAAGACTAACAAATTCAAGAAAAAGTTCAAGAAATTTGAAGAAAGTATATGAAATCTGAAAGAAAATAACAAATTTGAGAAAAATGGACATTTCATAATTTGGAAAAAGTTCACAAAAATGAAAAAATCTCATGAATTTGAAAACAAATGTTCACAAATTATTTGAAAAAAGTTTGTAATGTGAAAGTTTAGCAATTTGAGAAAATAAATCATGAATTTAAGAAATATAAAGTTTACGAAATATTGAAAAAGTTTTCAATGTGGAAATAAGATCACGGAATTTGTGAAAAGTCAACGAAATTGATAAAACAAAAAACAAAAAAAGAAGGAAAAACAAAAAAACGATAAAGAAAAAAGTAATGGAAATGGTAATGGAAAAAACGAGAAACCGGTAAAGAAAATAGATGAACCGGCCCAGTTAGCTACCAGTGTGCGCGGCTTTGTTGAAATGCTTTCCAGTGACGCAACACACAGTAAATAGGATTGGTGCATATAGCTGGCCAATCCTATTGGGCGCAGGGATCATTAGTGACCGCCCTCCCCTCCCCTCACCCTGCTCCCACATATACATTTTTTAGCCGGCCTAGTCTTTTTCCTGGTTTTGAGAAGGTTCTAAAACGTTCTCAGACCAGGTTTTATGACTTTTATTGTGTTTTTTCTGCCTTTTTTGTTATTTTCTTGATTTTTCGTTTTCGTTTTATATATCTTATGGTCTTTTTTATTTCTTTTTTAAAACTTGTTTTCCTTTTCTTTTTTGAACATCTTTTTCTAAATTTCTGAACATTTTTTCTGAAATCATTAATACACTTTGAAATCATGGATATTTTTCAAATTTGTGAATATTTTTTATGTATTCATGAACATTTTTCAAATTCACGAAATTTTTGTACAAATTCATGAAGCCTTTTTAAAATCATTGGCATTTTTTGAATTACCGAACACTTTTTTTTTCAAATTGTGAAGATTCTTTCAAATTTGTGAACAATTTTTAGAATCTGCAAAAAAAATTGGAATTGTCAGAAAAAAGGGTGACATTTTTGGTAATGCATGATTTTTTTCGAATTGATGAACATTTTTTGAATCAACCAACATATTTTGGATCGATGAACTGTTTTATAATTCATGAATATTTTTCTGAACATTAAAAAATTCATGAACATGTTTGAATCTGCAAACATTTGTTCATTTTTTTGAATTTTTATTGAATTCGTGGATATCTTGGGAAATCATGAACATTGTTTGAATATGTGAAAAAACATCAATCCTGAGAACATTGTTTGAATTCAAAAAAAATCAAACTCGTGAATATTTTTTGGAAATTCGATTTTTGTTTTGGAACCCCAAGCATTATTTTAAATTCAGAACTGTTTTTAAACCCTGAACAATTTTATACAAGGAAAAAAACACAAAATGAAACAAAAATATAGGGGCTCCTCGCTCGCCCCCAATATGAGTCAGCTAGGTTGCTACCCAACGACCTGCACACGTAATAGGAGCTTCTCGCGGCTGTATAAAGCTTTTGCGCCTTCCGATGCGGTTAGTGTGGCAAGGTTCACTGGGCTGTGATCCCGACTTATATTGCATTTTTACATGTGATGTTATAGTAACTAGCTAAGTTACTCAAACTACTTCTTTTTTCATTAATTTATTGTCACATAAGCAAATTTACCGAGTTAGACTCAATGTTATTGCTGAAGTTACTTCCATCCCATTATGGCTAGTCTTATCACCTGTTAAAAAAAAGGTGCAGAAGAAGCCAGCACTTGAACCGTTGGTCGTAACACTTCCTCATAAATCCGTCGTTTTTCGTGTCTGTGGACCTGCTCGACTCCGCGTGGAAGAGATGATACTGGGAGGATCGACCTGCTGCTGCTTCACCCAGCTGCATCCCGCCGCCACCGCCGCCAGGCTGCGCTTGCCGCCGGCTCGCGCCGCGAACACCTCCTCCGAGCCGGCCGCCGCGCGTCTGAGGGCGGTGCTCGAGCAGGTGGACGACGAGCTGCGGAAGGGGAACGACGAGGCCGCGCTGTCCCTCGTGCGCGGCTCGCAGGGGGAGGGCGGCGGGCTCCGGTGCTTTGGCGCCGCGAGGCAGGTTGGTGTTCTCCTGATGCTGCGTATCATTCCTCGAGGCCTCGTCTTGCCTTTGCTCTCAACGCAATTGTTCACGTCCGATCGTCTCCGAATTAGAATGGGGATGAACTGATGAACAGAGGGTGTGAGTCAATAGATGTGAAAGATGTTAATGATTTTTTTCAGAGATGATTTTACTTGTCTATACCACTACTAGGTATGTGCCCGTGCGTTGCTACGGGAGCCAAATCTTGTAATTATGATGATTGCAATTTTTAAGGGAAGGTGTAACGTCTCGGGCATATAATTATGATGATTGCAATTTTTTAAAGGGAAGGTGTGACGTCCATTTGGTCATGTAATTATGGTGATTGAATCGAACCGTCACTTGCGAACCGGGGAAAAAAGATGGGGTGGATGGATGAAGGTGGACAGAACACGGTCCGTCGGCAGGAAAAGGAACCTTAGGTTCTTTTTAGATAGTATAGTAGAGATATAGTAACTTTGAATATTGGCTGTTGGGTGAAGCCAATCCTGCGGCAGAGAATTGGCAAATCTGAGCATTGTTGGCCATTGGATATCCTCTTCACCACACTAGATTCTGACACGTGTACTATCTAGATGACTCCATGGCTAAGGTTAAGCATAATGCACTATATACACGAAACTAAAAACATAGACGTCTCTCTTTTGTTCTAGAATCTTTCGGACTTTCTGCTAACTCTTTTCTTCTAAATGAATTCTCATTCCTTTTCTCTAAGCACATGCATTTCACATTTATTTTAGATTCTTCCATATTTTAGTTGTCTAAGTATTTTTTTGGCTCTAAAAGAATTGCCATTCATTTTTTACTTTATTTTATCTTTTCTTCAAGACTCTCATAGTACTTTCATAAATTTAATTTTGACTGGGATGGACTACAAGGACTAAATCTGCATCTTATACTTCATACATATGTGACTAAATTTACATGTTTACCTGTTATAATGTGATATGTCAATATTTAATCATACTTTGGTTATCTAAGCCTGACGTACAATGCACGTGTACCTTACCAGTATGTTTAGTGTGCAGTTTATTCGTAGTTTGGTTGACGTAATGATCAGTTGCATATGCTTTAAGTTTAGAACCACCATGATTTTGGATAGTTTCAAACTTAAAACAAATGTGTGGAGTACTATAGGGCTGTTTTGTTGGACGGAATTAGTAAGAGGTTTTACGGCCCATGATTTGGATATTGGGCATGGGAATTTGAGGTTCCAAATCTTACAGAAAAAATTCCGAAGCCTTGTCACGTAGCAGGGGCCTCCTGCATCTGCATACCAAAAAAAAAAGAACTGATCCTTTTTTACGAGGGAAACCGAACCTAGAAACCACACAAGGCTAGGTTTATTACAGAAAACCGAGTGAAAACTACCACAACTCCATGGGCCGTGGCCACACCACCTACCCATCGCCTATAAAGTCTGATCTAGATTTTTTTCCCATCACTGTACGGAGGGCATTTGCGAATATTTCTACACCGTAGAGTATATTAAAATTACATGGAAAAACTATTGATGGTGTCTGGTGCCAGTCTGCTACATATTTGGCTAGCAAACAATGCAACTTTAAACTAAATTGACTGACGACAATGCAGCTTTGCTAGTATTTACTAGCAAACGGAGCAACTTTTTAAAAAATGTTACAGTTACTTTAATGGTGATAAACCAATGTGAACAATCTGCATGAATGTACGATAAGAATATTTTCATGCTATCATTTATCCAAACTAATGCTCGAAATATTCTCCACCATTGCATGGCAGGCAACTGCAAGTATTTCTATGTTGAAGGTTATATTCAAAACAATTACATGGAAAAACTGTTGTTGATCTTTAGTGCCAGTGCACATATTTGACAAGCAAACACTTCAACTTTGCTCCTTTGTGCTGTGTCATTTCCACCTGTTAGAATGTGCTACATTTTGATAAGGAAGAAAGTGAAGCTTTACCTTTATCCTTTTTTTAGAATGTTATGTAGCATACTAACTCTGCTGTTTTATACCAAAATCTCTATTAGGTACCTCAAAGGCTTTATAAACTAGATGAGCTTAAGCTAAATGGGATCGATACTTCTTCTTTCCTATCTCCTGTGGATCAGACTTTGGGATCAATTGAGAGAAATCTCCAAATTGCCGCGCTTCTTGGAAGTCTTTCTGTTTCATTTGCGTTTGAGCTTTCTCAACTCCAAGCTCTGCTTACCTTTGTCGGCCTACTATTCGTGTGGTCTGTTGATTTGGTGAGTTACTATTTACTTGACTACTCGGCCTTGTAGATCATCAGTTACATATCTTGTTGCTAACCATTTACTTGACTACTCGGCCTTGCGTATCATCTGTTACATGTCTTGTTGCTGACTGGCTGTTGAACTGTTACTATTCGCGTGGTGTTGTTATTTCAAAGCATATGCTTGGGCCATGTGTGCTTTGCGGCTACCTTTTTGCAGTTTTTAACAACAATCTTTAACTTTTTATCTCCATCTCTTGGAGGAAACTCAATTATCAAAGGTAGTGAATAGATATTCTCTGCAGTACCGATCTGATCATCTTGTTGTGTGCTTCTTTGGTGCCAATGACCTTGAGTTTTTGTTCAATTTCGAATAAGCAGTCCTATTAGTTTGCATTCATACACATCCAACATCATAGCTTCCTAGTATGTTTCTTGGAAGTGTGGTTGATTCAGCTAAGTTTATACGTACTTGCAGCCATCACTTAGAGAAAAATCCATATAAAAATAATGTACTCCCTCCGTCCCATAATATAAGACATTTTTTTACACCACAACAACAACAACAAAGCTTTAGTCCCAAGCAAGTTGGGGTAGGCTAGAGGTGAAACCCATAAGATCTCGCAACCAACTCATGGCTCTGGCACATGGATAGCAAGCTTCCACGCACCCCTGTCCATAGCTAGCTCTTTGTCGATACTCCAATCCTTCAGGTCTCTCTTAACGGACTCCTCCCATGTCAAAATCGGTCGACCCCGCCCTCTCTTGACATTCTCCGCACGCTTTAGCCGTCCGCTATGCACTGGAGCTTCTGGAGGCCTGCGCTGAATATGCCCAAACCATCTCAAACGATGTTGGACAAGCTTCTCCTCAATTGGTGCTACCCCAACTCTATCTCGTATATCATCATTCCGGACTCGATCCTTCCTCGTGTGGCCACACATCCATCTCAACATACGCATCTCCGCCACACCTAACTGTTGCACATGTCGCCTTTTAGTCGGCCAACACTCCGCGCCATACAACATTGCGGGTCGAACCGCCGTCCTGTAGAACTTACATCACACTAGTGTCAAAAAACATCTTACATTATAGACAGAGGGAGTAGAACATTAGTCCTAAATTTTCCCACGGAAATGGTATAATCACTTGAGTCAGCCATCTGTTGCTTGAACTTACATGGCTACAGCTTTCTAGATATATTACAATGGAGGGGGGAGAAACTTGGTTCTTGACACAATTGCTCACAGTCTCAGCGAGAAGTACCACAACAGAGTTATTGAGGTATACAAACCACAATTTCAATAATATTCCATACTCGAACAAAATTTCAATAATATTCCATTCTTGAACAAACTTTCAATATATGCCATTCTTGAACAATGCGAGCAATCATAATTCTAAACAATTAATATCCTATATATGGAATATGTGAAGCATGAAGCTGGTCACTTCTTGATAGCATACTTGCTTGGAGTGCTTCCGAAGGAATATACTATCACATGTTTAGATACACTTATGAAACAAGGATCACTGAACGTGCAAGCTGGGACAGCTTTTGTGGATTTTGAGTTTGTTGAAGAGGTTAGTTTTCTAACTCAATTCTTAATATTGTAATAATCTTTGAAGTATCTTATGTATGCACCAGTCTAATGGTTATTTCCATTTTCAGATCAATACAGGCAAATTGTCTGCGAAGGTGAGAGTCTCTAAATTATTGTTTTTTTGCAAAGCACGCAAAAATGATGTAATATGTTATTCATTGTTCGTCATGGTCTAGTTTCAAATCCCGGCAAAAAATAAAGGTCTAATTCCAACTGAAAATCGGCATCGGCGTCAGAACTCAGAGCTGCCACAATGAATATACTGATTATATGCTTTCACCGAAGTTAAACTGAGATCTAATTAAACTAGTGTTGGATCATTGAAAATATGGATAAGTTTTATTGATATAAAAACACACAGTAGGCAACTAGTAATCCCCATTCCAAAGCTCTCTGCTTGGTTTACTTCGACCTAAACTGACTGCCATTTTAACACATAATTAGCATATTCTGGGAAGGGCGCAATTATTGCCACCCCATGAACTACTGCTTCTTCAGTGAATAGATATGTACAAAATCACAAGGTATTACACAATTTATTGTCTCCCGATAGCAATTCAGATTTGTGATTGACCTGGCAATAAGTTGGATCTAATGGCAGATGCTGAACAAGTTCTCATGTATTGCACTGGCCGGAGTAGCAACCGAGTATCTTCTGTATGGATACGCCGAAGGAGGACTAGATGACGTTAACAAGGTTTTCCGGCATTTAGTTTACTTACGTTCTAAGTTGACAAAACATCATGTAACCCAATCCTCTAATTATCTGCTCTGCACTTTCGTGTTTCTTCCATTAACAGCTGGATGGACTGTTCAAGAGCCTGGGATTCACCCAGAACAAAGCTGATTCACAGGTGAGGTGGGCTGTGCTAAACATCGTTCTGATCCTGCGCCGCCATGAAAAAGCTAGATCGAAGCTTAAGGAGGCAATGTCTTCTGGGAGGTCAGTTGGATCTTGCATCGAGGTCATAGAAGAGAACATAAACCCCGAGGATATTTGATAGCTGGTGGGAACTCTGAACACTGAAGACAGTGCACACTGGTGCTGACCATACAGATTGCAGCGGTATAAACCTTTGTGGTGTATTTGTCTTTGTACTGTATATTCAGTTTGTAATTTGACAATGAAGGCTGAGTCTACAATTTTTTGGCCTCGACTACAACGCAGAAATACAGTTGGTAATCGGTGCGACGCTGTAACCCCCCAAAGCATTAACCAAACGGAGGTTGGACTTGATTTTCAGATAACAATTCTAATGTAGTACAGTTCCGTTGACACCCGGAAATGTTTGAATTGAAGTTAATCGCCAATTCTACTTCTCATGGGACTGCAAAATGGTGGTGGTGAATTCCATTTTATCTATGGTTTAAGGTGTTTTCAGTGTAGACTGTGTTGCAGTGACAACAATAGTAGTAGACAATAATTTGGGTATCTGTGTTGCAGTGACAAAAATAGTAGGCAAAAATTTGTGCTCTTAGCCTCACCATTTTCGGATTGGTGAGCAGAAGATGGGGGAAATAATAACGTACAACAAAGGGGCAACCATAGTACAGAAGCAGCGGAGCAATGATCATTTTCTAAATTTCTAAATGTTAATGTTCTTATCCTATATTATTATGCAAAGAATAGACATGAAATATGTTTGTTGAACGTTCGGTTTTTAGTCGCTGTGTGGCAAGCTGCACACCATCAAATGCGCCGTAATCTGTTGCTTGATGTGGCACGTCCTGCATGATCATTGTTGTAGCTGAACCACCAGGGCGTCGCGCTTCACATAAATCGCAGGGACATGGCGCATCGAAGAATAAATTGTATAACAGCACATGATTTGGAAACCTTTTAGATTCTCTACCATTTCTTGTGGTGTATGTAGTCTCTGTATGCTGAATCAGGTACGTAACTGAGCATGCATCCTAATCCTGATCATGGCATTGGAGAAGGCTCCTTTGAGCACTTCGGCAGGTTGAATTGTACTCTTCGCTCCGCAAAGTCTGGTGGCCGCTGGTATACAACTGAAGCCGCATGAATCAAGATGCCGGCAGTCAGACCCCAGATTACATACGTCTTGTCACCTTTCTCATAATCAAAGTGGTGAAGTGTGAACGCCTGCCCCATCCATTCTCGCTCCTCAGATCTCCTGCGCTCATCCTGACAAAGGGATCCAAGGGAAAACGGCTTTCAGTACATTCTAAGATTTCAAGAAAAAAATAAGAAATTTCTTGTGCCACTACTGCTGCGTAAGATCTATCATAGTTAGCTACTATGGCTAAGTATTTTTCAGTATACATATTATTGTAGCACAATACATCACACAGCATGGTAATTCATGTGGTTCACTTCTTTCCAGTTGACTGGTCATTTTCGCGGTAAATTGCAAATATCATGAACATGCAACCCAGGCTTACATAAGTACCATAGCCTAAAAGCCTAAATAAAGATTGTATATAGCCCATTAATTAGCATGTGAAAACATACTGATAGCACTGACCTTGAGGAACATCTCTAGGGGTACATCAAAAATGTCGTCCACCTCATCAACATTAAGGACAGGTTTGAAAGCCTGTATATCTGAGAGTATGCCAACAACAGGAACAACTACCAGAAGATGCTGCCAAAGAAATGGAGAATATTAATCTGATGGAAGTCTATCACTTCAAAACACCAAAACGGTGAGAGGGCACGAGACAAAACAAAGGGAGCTCCTGGCCTAAGGCCTATGTCTTAGCCATTTTACTACAATGAATTCAGTGATAAAACCAGGCTTCCTCTGCAGCAGGTGATATGCATTTCAATTCTATATTATTCATCAATAAATTAGCATTATTTTCTTCTATATATTTCACATAAACGTCATGTAATGAAATGGCAGAATTAAAGTAATCTTCAGAGGCATGTGACAAGTGCGGTGAAAGGCAACATGTGTTACATAACATCAAAAACAGTGCCTAGATTGTAACGCAATCCTTAGTGCAATCAATTCCTAAACAAGACCATTAAGAATGCAAAAATGATCACGTGCACCACCTTGAAAAGCAAAAGATAACATATACGACCTAAACAAGCTGCCTAGCCCCAAGTTAAATTGTGGTACACTTTTGGTCCATTTCAAATTAGTCAATTTTTTCATCTTTCAGATTAATGTTTCACTTGCTATGCAACTTTCCAAGAGAGCTCGTGACATTAATTTTGAGATATGAAAAGGACAAAAAGATAACATTCTATTTGACAAAAGAGGACTGTAAAGAACAGCCTGCTACATGACCCTCAAGACATCTATAAGTAATAAGCATATCCTAAATCTTAGCTGCATGCATGCGTTTTTTCGAAGTCTAAGAAGAAGGAAAAAAACTAGCATGCGTTTCAGTGATGCACTTAAATAATCTGTCCTGCTGTACGATGTGATCTTTTTAGTAGGGGTATAAGCGAGAACCCATTGACATTTTACCTTGGACAAGAAGTGCTCAAGCGAGGAGACGACAGTGACCAAGGCTGGATCAAGCCCAATCTCCTCCTTTGCCTCCCTTAATGCCGTTGCTGCATCATCAGCATCACCCTCCTCTGCCTTTCCTCCGGGCAATGCAACCTCCCCTGCAAATCTCAATTGGGGAAAACAAAATCAGACAGGGTTTATCAAGCTCGTGTCTGGGTTGGCATCCATTTGTTAACCTGATTGTTCAAATATAAAAGCTAAGACAAGCCAAACCAGCGCTGAACAGAGAGCTAGGTTAAAAATCTAAATTTTCTTGTAAGAATATTGGGTATTCGTAGGAACCTTTAGATTTTTGCAGTATATTATGGAACTTGTAGCCTTTTCTGGGGGAAAATTTTCATATACACTAAAATGTATCAAATGACGACTATTAAATTAGAATGATGTAGAATGCATATTTACCAAGGGACTATCAGATTTTATATACCAAGGGATTTCTCCAAATCGCTCCGCGCTGACCAAAACCTCAAGACCAGCATACGTGTGCTTAGCCCATGTACATAACAAGTTCTGAATATAGGCCACTGTACTTACCTGGTCTAATAAGAGACAAAACATCATGGTAGCATAAACTAACTGAACACCATGGTAGCATACCTACTCGCAAGGAATAATTTTTAAGAGCTTGCTAGAAGAACCGGGAGCCAATGAATTAAGATTGATGATAAACAACAGTCGTTACACACAGTTTACTATATTAAAACCCGTATGGGCTCAGCAGTACAAACATCTGAATTCTGAATGCTGCTAAACACCAACGCTTTCTACTAGATTCTGCTTCAACTTCCAACCAGAAGCCGAATTCTTCACTTGAATTCCCCTTGATAAAATTCGGAGAAGTACAAAAGCGAAATAGCAATTCAGGCACCTATGGGCCGTAAAATGGAACCTGAAAGCGAAATGTAGGATGCTTCAGCCCCTGAAGCCCAACTTGCGCATACACCGACATTCCCCTAAAATTTTTTACCGGGGCGCCACGATTCGGATCGATCAAAAGCTGCCACGAAGAAGCGAGCGAGCTGCTCACCGGAGTGGGTGGAGAGTGAGGAAGCGCGCTTGGTGAGGAGGACACGCAGCTCGCCGGCAGCGTCGTGGAAGAGGCAGACCAGCACGGCGGCTCTCCGCGGCTGAAACAGGTTGGCTGCGGCGGGGGTCGCCGCTGTGGAGGGATCGCCGGAGTAAGGGGAGGGAGGCGCCTGGTGGAGCCTAAGCCGTCGGATGAGAGCCTCGATGCTCGTGCCTGGCTCCTTCTCCATGGAAGCTTTGAGGGATAGATCGGAGGTGTTGGGCCGCTTGAGCTTGCTGCTTTTTTTCCTCACAAAAACCCGCAGCGCGTTTGGTTGTTTAAGGGAGGGATTGGGAATTTATGAGAGGGAGTTGTATAAGGGATTATGCTTGGCAAGTGGACTATTAGTTCTAATCCCACGTTTGGTGTGGGGTGAAAATTATATGTGGGAATAATTCTAATGAACAATGGAGAAAGAAGGGGACACGCAAATGTTGAAACAAAATCGTAACATGTGAAGGCAAAAAAGAGAGTAGAAAAGGGAAATAGATCTGCATCGGTTTGTGAAGGAAAGATAAACGAATCAAACTTTATTACGTAGCAAAATCAGATGGGCTACACGCTGCTGGCTGCCCCTCTTGCATGAGATGTGCTTGTGCTTGGCATTGCATCTGCAGATTAGTAAACAGTTAGAGCTGGCCGATTTATTTGGAGGAAAAATAATGTCGCTGCAAGTAGGATTTCCGTGGAGTTTTTTCTTTCTTTGTGGGAGGTGGGCCAATAAATCTGTAACAATTTTCTTCCAGGCGCCAACTCCCATTCCTTTGCGGAATTACCAGGGTCCCTCCAAGGAAGAGATCGATGGGAGTTGGGCCTCCTAATTCCCCTTCCCCTTACCTTGTTAATTCCCAAGTCCATGAACCAATCAAGAGATTTTTAGACCCAGCCACCTTAAATTCCCATTCCCTAGCTCCAACTCCCCCCAAACAAACAGGCTGACGAAACACAAGCGAGCACTAATCCAACGCACATGAAAAAAATTGCTAGATGTAAAATTTACATCATTATACATCATTAAAAAACACCAAACTCCAAAAACTAGTGCTCCAATAGATGATGTAAAACTAGTTCAACTACTACATCATTGCAAACATAATTCAAACATAGCAAATTCATTTGAAGCAAACACAGTTTAAACTATTTTTTTGTTTTGGAAATGAAGACGTACCCTCGGCCTCTGCATCATAATGATGCATGCAACAATCTTATTAATAATTCACGAAGTAGCATAAAGTCATAAAAGTATTACAGCTCGCAAGTGGAGTGAAACAAAATAAAAAATAAAAGTACATGCTGACAATCACAACCGATACTGCAATATGAAGGATAATCTTCCTAGACTCCTATCCTATTATGCGACCGCCATCCGAACCGGTTGAATATAGCCCGTGCTACCATCTCCAACTGGTTGCACCCAGTAACCAAAGGCTCCTTGGAGTCCATAGGAGTAAGGACCACGCACGGATCCATGCGGTAGCTCTGAAGATAACCTGCAAGAAAGTTAAAGTGTGTTGTCTGTTAAAAATCATACCATTCCTACAGTTCCATATAACCCACATAAGTGCACATATTCCAATCCGAATACAAGCGGCGGTAGTATGCTCAACCCTAACTAACCACGTTCCAAACAACGACTCAATGTCAACCGGAGGATTAATGTTGAAGACTATATGAATCGTTCTCCAAAGCAATTTGGCGAGTGGACATTCAAGGAATAAATGTTGTATTGTTTCATCATGATCACAAAAACAACACCGCGAACTACCTACTCATCGCCTCTTGATTAAGTTGTCCTTGGTGAGTATTACTTACTTGTGGACGAACCACATAAAGATTTTAATACGCAAGGAGACCTTAACCCTCCAAATATGCAACGATCTTGAGATTGGACCAAAATTAATCAAATCCATATAAAAAGATTTCACCGTAAACACCCCATTTTTGGCTAATTTTCATTGCGTCGAATCGGGCTGGTCGAAGAGTTGAACATCTATCAATCTCCGAACCAAGTGCATCCAGGCAGTCCATCGCTCATCAACTAACGCAGGTCTGAACTGAATATTCAAGGGAGTCGTTTGAAAAACTGCGCCTACGTAATCCTCCTTACATTGCACAATGTTATAAAGGGTGGGATATTGTACGGCCAGAGGCATCTCTCCTAACCACGTATCCTCCCAAAATCTTGTTGACATCCCATTGCCAACCAAGAATTTGACCCTACGAAAGAACAAGTCCTTCGTTCTCATAAGTCCCTTCCAAAATGGCGAGTCAGTTGGTCTCATGGTAATTTGGGCGACCGTTTTCGACTGTAAATACTTATTGCGCAGAATTTGTGCCCACATGCCCTCTGACTCTATCGCTAACCTGTAGAGCCATTTGCTCATAAAGCATTTATTCTTAATTTCTAAGTTCTCAATGTTGGGGAACACAGTATTTCAAAAAATTTCCTACGATCACGCAAGATCTATCTAGGAGATGCATAGCAACAAGAGGGGAGAGTGTGTCTACGTACCCTCGTAGACCGAAAGCGAAAGCGTTAAGTAACGCGGTTGATGTAGTCGAACGTCTTCGCGATCCAACCGATCAAGTACCGAACGCACAGCACCTCCGCGATCTGCACACATTCAGCTCGGTGACGTCCCTCGAACTCTAGATCCAGCTGAGGCCGAGGGAGAGTTTCGTCAGCACGACGGCGTGTTGACGGTGATGATGAAGTTACCGACGCAGGGCTTCGCCTAAGCACTACGACAATATGACCGAGGTGAAAATCTGTGGAGGGGGCACCACACACGGCTAAAACAATTGTCAACTTGTGTGTTTTAGGGTGCCCCTGCCCCCGTATATAAAGGAGCAAGGGGGAGGCTGGCCGGCCCTATAGGGCGTGCCCAAGGGGGGCAATCCTACTCCTAGTAGGAGTTGGATTCCCCCCTTTCCTAGTCCTACTAGCAGAAGAAGGAAGGAGAGGGGAAGGAGAAGGAAGGAGGGGGCGCCGCCCCTCCCCCTAGTCCAATTTGGACTAGGACCATGGGGGGGCCAGCCCTTGGATGCTCCCTCTCTCTCCCTTAGGGCCCAATAAGGCCCATAACTCCCCTGGTGGTTCCGATAACCCTTCGGGCACTCCGATATTTATCCGATGCCCCTCGAAACTATTCCGGTGTCCGAATATAGTCATCCAATATATCAATATTTATGTCTTGACCATTTCAAGACTCCTCGTCATGTCCGTTATCTCATCCGAGATTCCAAACTACCTTCGGTACATCAAAACACATAAACTCATAATACAGATTGTCATCGAACGTTAAGCGTGCGGACCCTACGGGTTCGAGAACTATGTAGACATGACCGAGACTCATCTCGGTCAATAACCAATAGCGGAACCTGGATGCTCATATTGGTTCCTACATATTCTACGAAGATCTTTATCGGTCAAACCGCATAACAACACATGTTGTTTCCTTTGTCATCGGTATGTTACTTGCTCGAAATTCGATCGTCGGTATCATCATACCTAGTTCAATCTCGTTACCGGCAAGTCTATTTACTCGTCCCGTAATGCATCATCCCGTAACTAACTCATTAGTCACATTGCTTGCAAGGCTTATAGTGATGTGCATTACCGAGAGGGCCCAGAGATACCTCTCCGATATTCGGAGTGACAAATCCTAATCTTGATCTATGCCAACTCAACAAACACCATTGGAGATACCTGTAGAGCATCTTTATAATCACCCATTTACATTGTGACGTTTGATAGCACACTAAGTGTTCCTCCGGTATTCGGGAGTTGCATAATCTCATAGTCATAGGAACATGTATAAGTTATGAAGAAAGCAATAGCAATAAACTAAACGATCATAGTGCTAAGCTAACGGATGGGTCAAGTCAATCACATCATTCTCTAATGATGTGATCATGTTCATCAAATGACAACTCATGTCCATGGCTAGGAAACTTAACCATATTTGATTAACGAGCTAGTCAAGTAGAGACATACTAGTGACACTCTGTTTGTCTATGTATTCACACATGTACTAAGTTTCCGGTTAATACAATTCTAACATGAATAATAAACATTTATCATGATATAAGGAAATATAAATAACAACTTTATTATTGCCTCTAGGGCATATTTCCTTCACTCAATACCAAGACCCCCCTGGTCTTTTGGTCGGTAAAGGATATCCCATCGCGCGAGATGGTATTTCCTTTTGGCCTCATTAGACTGCCAGAAGAACCGAGATCTGAAGAAATCAAGTCACTTCCAAACCCCTTTCGGAATTTCGAAGAATGATAGCAGGAACATCGGCATACTAGTCAGTACCGAGTTAATCAACACTAGCCGACCTCCATATGACAAAAGCTTGCCCTTCTAGTAGCTAAGCTTTTTTTCAATTCGATATTTGATACACTTCCATTCTTTATTGGATAACTTACGGTCATGAATCGGTATGCCCAAATAACTAAATGGTAGAGAACCTAATTCACACCCGAACAATTGTCTATAAGTGTCTTGCTCGTCTTTGGCCTTCCCAAAGCAAAACAACTCGCTCTTGTGAAAGTTTATCTTTAAACCAGACAATAGTTTGAAGAGACATAAAATAAGTTTCATATTACGCACCTTAGCAATGTCATGTTCCATGAATAAGATAGTGTCGTCAGCATACTGTAAGATGGATACTCCTCCATCGACCAGGTGAGGAACTAACCCCTCCACATGACCATGCTGCTTGGCCCTGCCAATAAGAATGGCCAACATATCGGCCACTATATTAAACAAGAGAGGAGACATGGAATCCCCTTGTATCAACCCCTTGTGTGTCTGAAAGTAATGACCGATATCATCATTAACCTTGATTCCGACACTACCCTTCTGGATTTGGGAACCCACTTGGTTCCGCCAGGCCTCACTAAATCCTTTCACGCGCATTGCCTGCTGGAGGAAAGGACACTTAACTTTATCATATGCCTTCTCAAAATCCACTTTGAAGATAACCCCATCTAGTTTCTTCGAGTGAATCTCATGTAGCGTTTCATGCAAAATGACCACCCCTTCAAGTATGTCTCGCCCTGGCATGAACGTTGTCTGGCTCGGTTGTACCACTGAATGAACAATTTGTGTCAATCTGTTGGTACCAACCTTTGTGAATATTTTGAAACTCACGTTAAGAAGACATATGGGCCTGAATTGTTCGATCCGAACTGCCTCTTCTTTCTTTGGCAACAGCGTAATCATACTGAAGTTAAGATGAAACAACTCTAAATGACCGTTAAAGAAATCATGAAACATAGGCATAAGATCATCCTTAATAATATGCCAACATTTCTTATAGAATTCAGATAGAAACCCATCTGGTCCCGATGCTTTATTCGATTTCATTTGTGAGATTGCATCCAGAACCTCTTTCTCAGTAAACGGTGCAGATAGAATATCATTCTCCTCTGCCTGTATTCGAGGTATATCTCCAATAACAGATTCATCTAGAGCCACCGTGCTTGTTTCTGGAGGCCCAAAAAATTGTTTATAGTAATTAGAGATATAGGCTTTCAAATTCTGATGCCCCACAATTGTCCCCTCGTCCTGTTCAAGATGTATGATTTTCTTCTTCCTATGTTTACCATTCGCAATCATATGGAAGAATTGTGTATTGTCATCCCCTTGGACAACCTTAAGCACTTTAGCACGCAATGCCCACTTGAGCCCCTCCTCTCTTAGGAGAGCTCGTAAGCCTTACTCAGCACCGGACTTGGAGCTTTGCTCATTAACCATAAGAAGGTTACCTTTAGCTTTTAAATCTAGCGCTTCAATTAATTGAGTGAGTCGCTCTTTTTTTGTTTGTATATCCCACTCTCGTTTCTGGCCCAACCTCGCAAAAACTGTCTGAGATGTCTAATTTTATTTTGCCATCTCTCAATACTAGTTCTTCAACTAACAGGCTTCGCCCATTCGCGTGCAATGATCTCCAAAAAGTTTTCTTTCTCGAACCAACCTAGTTCGAAAGAGAAAGTATTTTTGTTCGCAACATGTGTAGCCTCTCCCGAGTCTACAAGAAGTGGTGTGTGGTCGGAGATCGCTCTCTGCATCACATGAACCGACACCAAAGGGTACTTTTGTTCCCATTCCACACTATCGAGTACCCTATCCAACTTCTCATAAGTCGGAGTGGGCAACGAATTGGCCCATGTAAATTGTCCATCGGTGAGCTCAATTTCTTTCAAATTAAGACCCTCGATAATCATGTTAAACATCATAGACCAACATCCATCAAAATTGTCATTATTCTTTTCATCTCTCCTCCAAATTATATTAAAGTCCCCACCGACTAGGATTGGCAGAGTTTCATCTCCACAGATCCGCACGGATTCGGCTAAAAAATCTGGTTTGAGTTTAGGTTGTGCTGCCCCATATATAGCCACAAGAGACCATCGGAAACCATCCAATTTTGATCTCACCCGAAACTTGACCGCTAAATCTCCCCAAACCATGTTAATCACCTCAAGTGTTTCACACTGAACCCGTAGTAATATCCCACCGGATCTTCCTCTAGGAGGTAAGACGTGCCAGTCAAAATCAATTCCTCCGGATAGAGTTCCAAGGAACGGTGAGGTAAAGTTATATCGTCGTGTTTCCAATAGCGCAATAAAATCTAATTGTTACTCTATCGTTGTCTCCGCCAAGGACCTTCGTTTAGCCAAGTCAGCTAGACCTCTGCTATTCCAAAAGATTCCTTTCATAAGTCATCATGGAATTTTTTCTTAAGCTTAACCCTAGCACTTCTACGAACCGCCGAAGCAGGATAAATTTTCCGTTTGCAGGGTCGCTTGGGCTTCTCCCCATCACCGTTCGGGAACGTTGGATCGGCAGAACATGAGACAGTACGCTCCATCATTAGAGGCTCTACAGTGTTCGTAGTCTTCGGCCCCTCCTCATCTTCGGCCTCCGCACTAGGCAAGAGATTATTACAAATGTTTTCAAGAGCAACCATTCCTAAATTTTTCATGTCATCGTCATTCATAGGTTTGACAGATGCAAGATTTCGAATTATTTATGAAGCCCGCTCCGCTTCCAAGTCTAAAAGATCATTTATGGATTTCGCAACCTCCTTCTCATTTGAACCCAAAGATATACCTAAGTCGTTTGCCTTATCAACTAGTTCATGCTCCGTGAAATGCATAATTGAACAACTCTTATCGAACGACATACATGTAGTTGCCTCGACATCACAAAGCATGGCCGCCCTCTTGGCGCATGCAAGCTGCAGGTCATCAGCATCCGACTGTCCCTGGATCCAGTTGCTGACGCGCCTGCTAGCCGTCACCGGATCCGTGATCCCACCGAAAGCGATAAGCTCCTCCGCCGTCCTCTCCCGAGGCGTATGCACCGACTCCCACACCCTTCCCTTAGTGTCGGTGAAGAAGGGCAGGGCACGGTCGAGCGGGTATCGCCCACGGTAGTAATGGGGGAAGGAGATCGTGGAGCCACCTGCTTGATAGTCCCACTCCCCCTCACCATCACAGCGGCGTGGCCTCCGTCCGTGCTGCTCGGCGGAGTCCTGCGAAGAGGGGAAGTCGCGGGCCTCCTGCCCGCGCCCCTCCCCCGGCTCCCTCTGAACCTCCAGAGGAGAGAGGGCACCGCGGACCACCTGTCCGGGCCCTTCCCTCGAGAAGCTCGAGGCCATCGCATGTGAGCGGGCGTTACTATCCTCCTGCCCACGCCCCCACTCACGGCTAGCTCGCTAGTGCCCACTGCTACCTCTTGAGCACTGCGTTGGTTTTCCCCAAAGAGGAAGGGATGATGCAGCAAAGTAGCGTAAGTATTTCCCTCAATTTTTGAGAACCAAGGTATCAATCCAGTAGGAGGCTACGCGCGAGTCCCTCGCACCCGCACAAAACAAATAAATCCTCGCAACCAACGCGATAAGGGGTTGTCAATCCCCACACGGCCACTTACGAGAGTGAGATCTGATAGATATGATAAGATAATATTTTTGGTATTTTTGTGATAAAGATGCAAAGTAAAATAAAAGCAAAGTAAAAAGCAAAGGAAATAACTAAGTAGTAGGAGATTAATATGATGAAGATAGACCCGGGGGCCATAGGTTTCACTAGTGGCTTCTCTCGAGAGCATAAGTATTCTACGGTGGGTGAACAAATTACTGTTGAGCAATTGACAAAACTGAGCATAGTTATGAGAATATCTAGGTATGGCCATGTATATAGGCAAAACGTCCGAGACAAGTAGACCGACTCCTGCCTGCATCTACTACTATTACTCCACTCATCGACCGCTATCCAGCATGCATCTAGAGTATTAAGTTAATGAAAAAAAGAGTAACGCCTTAAGCAAGATGACATGATGTAGAGGGATAAACTCATGCAATATGATGAAAACCCCATCTTGTTATCCTCGATGGAAACAATACAATACGTGCCTTGCTGCCCCTACTGTCATTGGGAAAGGACACCGCAAGATTGAACCCAAAGCTAAGCACTTCTCCCATTGCAAGAAAGATCAATCTAGTAGGCCAAACCAAACTGATAATTCGAAGAGACTTGCAAAGATAACCAATCATACATAAAAGAATTCAGAGAAGATTCAAATATTGTTCATAGACAGACTTGATCATAAACCCACAATTCATCGGTCTCAACAAACACACCGCAAAAAGAAGATTACATCGAATAGATCTCCACAAGAGAGGGGGAGAACATTGTATTGAGATCCAAAAAGAGAGAAGAAGCCATCTAGCTACTAACTATGGAGCCGTAGGTCTGAGGTGAACTACTCACACTTCATCGGAGGGGCTATGGTGTTGATGTAGAAGCCCTCCATGATTGATGCCCCCTCCTGCCGAGCTCCGGAACAGGCCCCAAGATGGGATCTCATGGATACAGAAAGTTACAGCGGTGGAATTAGGGTTTTGGCTCCGTCTCTGATCATTTGGGGGTACGTAGGTATATATAGGAGGAAGGTGTACGTCGGTGGAGCAACAGGGGGCCCACGAGGGTGGAGGGTGCGCCTGGGGCGGTAGGCGCGCCCCTACCTCGTGGCCTCCTCTTTCGTGTCTTGACGTAGGGTCCAAGTCTCCTGGGTCTTGTTCGTTGAGAAAATCACCTTCCCAAAGGTTTCTTCCCGTTTGGACTCCGTTTGATATTCCTTTTCTTCGAAACCCTAAAGCAGGCAAAAACAACAATTTTGGGTTGGGCCTCTGGTTAATAGGTTAGTCCAAAAAATAATATAAAAGTGGATAATAAATCCCAATAATGTCCTAAACAGTAGATAATGTAACATGGAGCAATCAAAAATTATAGATACGTTGGAGACGTATCAAGCATCCCCAAGCTTAATTCCTGCTCGTCCTTGAGTAGGTAAATGATAAAAACAGAATTTTTTATGCGGAGTGCTACTAGGCATAATTTTAATGTAATTCTTCTTAATTGTGGTATGAATATTCAGATCCGAAAGATTCAAGACAAAAGTTCATATTGACATAGAAATAATAATACTTCAAGCATACTAACTAAGCCATTATGTCTTCTCAAAATAACATGGCCAAAGAAAGTTCATCCCTACAAAATCATATAGTTTAGTCATGCTTCATTTTCGTCACACAAGAATGCTCTCATCATGCACAACCCCGATGACAAGCCAAGCAATTGTTTCATACTTTAGTAATCTCAAACCTATAAACTTTCACGCAATATATGAGCGTGAGCCATGGACATAGCACTATGGGTGGAATAGAATATAATGAGGGGGTTATGTGGAGAAGACAAAAAAGGAGAAAGTCTCACATCAACGAGGCTAATCAATGGGCTATGGAGATGCCCACCGATTGATGTTAATGCAAGGAGTAGGGATTGCCATGCAATGGATGCACTAGAGCTATAAATGTATGAAAGCTCAACAAAAGAAACTAAGTGGGTGTGCATCCAACTTGCTTGCTCACGAAGACCTAGGGCACTTGAGGAGGCCCATTGTTGGAATATACAAGCCAAGTTCTATAATGAAAATTCCCACTAGTATATGAAAGTGACAAAACAAGAGACTCTCTATCATGAAGATTACAGTGCTACTTTGAAGCACAAGTGTGCCAAAGGATAGTAACATTGTCCCTTCTCTCTTTTTCTCTCATTTTTCATTTTTTTATTTGGCATTTCTCTTTTTTATATATGTCCTTTCTCTTTTTTCTCTTTTTTTATAATTCCTCACTTGGTACAATGCTCTAGCAAATGATGATCATCACACTTCTATTTATTTACAACTCAATGATTACAACTCGATACTAGAACAAAAGATGACTCTATATGAATGCCTCCGGCGGTGTACCGGGATATGCAATGGACCAGGAGTGACATGTATGAAAGAATTATGAATGGTGGCTTTGCCACAAATACTATGTCAACTACATGATCATGCTAAGCAATATGACAATAATGAATGTGTCATGATAAACGGAAAGTTGCACGGCAATATATCTCGGAATGGCTATGGAAATGCCATAATAGGTAGGTATGGTGGTTGTTTTAAGGAAGATATAAGGAGGTTTGTGTGTGAAAGAGCGTATCATATCACGGGGTTTGGATGCACCGGCGAAGTTTGCGCCAACTCTCAATGTGAGAAAGGGCAATGCACTGTACCGAAGAGGCTAGCAAGGATGGAAGGGTGAGAGTGCGTATAATCCATGGACTCAACATTAGTCATAAAGAACTCACATACTTATTGCAAAAATCTACAAGTCATCAAAAACCTCGGCCCTACGCGCATGCTCCTAGGGGGATAGATTGGTAGGAAAAGACCATCGCTCGTCCCCGACCGCCACTCATAAGGAGGACAATCAAATAACACCTCATGTTTCAAATTTGTTACATAACGTTTAGCATACGTGCATGCTACGGGACTTGCAAACTTCAACACAATCATTTCTCAATTTCACAACTACTCAACTAGCACGACTTTGATATTATTACCTCCATATCTCAAAACAATCATCAAGCATCAAACTTCTCTTAGTATTCAAAACACTCATAAGAAAATTTTACAAATCTTGAATACCTAGCATAATAGGATTTTAAGTAAATTACCATGCTATTTAAGACTCTCAAAATAATCTAAGTGAAACATGAGAGATCAATAGTTTCTACGAAACAAATCCATCACCGTGCTCTAAAAGATATAAGTGAAGTACTAGAGCAAAACTATATAACTCAAAAGATATAAGCGAAGCACATAGAGTATTCTAACAAACTCCAAATCATGTATGGCTCTCTCAAAAGGTGTGTACAGCAAGGATGATTGTGGTAAACTAAAAAGTAAAGACTCAAATCATACAAGACGCTCCAAGCAAAACACATATCATGTGGCGAATAAAAATATAGCTCCAAGTAAGGTTACCGATAGAAGTAGATGAAAGAGGGGATGCCTTCCGGGGCATCCCCAAGCTTTGGCTTTTAGGTGTCCTTAGATTATCTTGGGGGTGCCATGGGCATCCCCAAGCTTAGGCTCTTTGAGGGAGTCCTGGATTAGGGGGTGTTCGGGTAGCCGGACTATACCTTCAGCCGGACTCCAGGACTATGAAGATACAAGATTGAAGACTTCGTCCCGTGTCCGGATGGGACTTTCCTTGGCGTGGAAGGCAAGCTTGGCGATGCGGATATTCAAGATGTCCTACCATTGTAACCGATTTTGTGTAACCCTAACCCTCTCCGGTGTCTATATAAACCGGAGGGTTTTAGTCCGTAGGACAACTTCATCATACAACAACCATACCATAGGCTAGCTTTTAGGGTTTAGCCTCCTTGATCTCGTGATAGATCTACTCTTGTACTACCCATATCATCAATATTAATCAAGCAGGACGTAGGGTTTTACCTCCATCAAGAGGGCCCGAACCTGGGTAAAACATCGTGTTCCTTGCCTCCTGTTACCATCCGTCCTAGACGCACAGTTCGGGACCCCCTACCCAAGATCCGCTGGTTTTGACACCAACATTGGTGCTTTCATTGAGAGTTCCTCTGTGCCATCGCTTTTAGGCCCGATGGCTCCTTCGATCATCAACAACGATGCAGTCCAGGGTGAGACTTTTCTTCCCGGACAGATCTTCGTCTTCGGCGGCTTCGCACTACGGGCCAAGTCGCTTGGCCACCTTGAGCAGATCGAAAGCTACACCCCTGGCCATCAGGTCGGGTTTGGAAGCCTAAACTACACGGCTGACATCCACGGGGACTTGATCTTCGACAGATTCGAGCCACAGCCAAGCGCGCCGCACTGTCTCGATGGGCATGATATAGCTCTGCCGCCGAACAGCGCCTTGGAGGCCGCACACGCATCGGTTCCGACCATTGATTCGGAGCCTACTGTGCCGATCGAGGATCAGCGGTTGGACGCTGCCTCAGGGGCTACGATCTCAGAGGCGATCGAGCCGAACTCCAGCCCCGCACTCCGCATGTCCCGTGACTCCGAGGAGCCAGATTCCTTTCCGAACTCCGAGCCCCCCGTGCCCCTGCCGATCAAATCCGATTGGGCGCCGATAATGGAGTTCACCGCCGCAGACATCTTTCAGTACTCGCCCTTCGGCGACATCCTGAATTCGCTAAAGTCTCTCTCTTTATCAGGAGAGCCCTGGCCGGACTACGGTCAGCAAGGATGGGATTCGGATGATGAAGAAATTCAAAACCCACCCACCACCCACTTCGTAGCCACTATCGACGACTTAACCAACATGCTCGACTTCGACTCCGAAGACATCGACGGTATGGACGATGATGCAGGAGACAACCAAGAACCAACGCCTATAGGGCATTGGACAACCACCTCATCTCACGATGTGTACATGGTGGATACCCCTAAAGGAAGCAACAACGAGGAAAACGGGGATGGAAAGAGGGATCGATCTCTCAAAAAACAATCAAAGCGTTGGCGTAAACGCCGACCCAAGCCCTGCCTCGATAAAGACCCAACCATAGAGCAGGATGAGCCGGTAGACGACGAGCATGCCTTAGAGCAACCGTCCCAATAGGACAACCCGGATAGAGAAACCGAACATCCCTCCCCTGGCGAAAATGGCATTCCGGACGACCCTACACCGGACAAGCCCACGAAGCAGAAGAACCTCCACAAACGGCTCGTTGCAACCGCACGCAGCCTGAAAAAGCAGAAGCGGAAGCTAAAAACTGCGGAAGATGCACTCAGGATCAGATGGAGTAAAGTAATCAATACCGCAGACAAATACGGCGATAGTCGCCGCACTAAAAGCTATCCAAAGAGAAAGCTACTGCCTGAATTCGACGAGGAGGCCTTAGAGCCCTCGCATTCCAAAAGTGAGAAAGCCACACGGTCGGATAGATGACCCCATGGCCAGCATAAAGCGGCAAGCAGCGCCGCACTTAAGCCGGCATGCGACCCACTTAAGGATTCGCATCATGGCCCAGCCAGGTGCATTTACAGGCCAAGAAAGCAAGCTCTCGTAAGCAATGCGATAAAGCCATTATCAGAATAAGGCACACCCAAATACAGGGGTGCCACACACCCCCTTGTTTCACTGATGAGGTCCTGGATTATGAATTTCCAGCGGGATTCAAACCCGTAAACATAGAGGCATATGATGGAACAACAGACCCTGGAGTCTGGATCGAGGATTATATCCTCCACATACATATGGCTAGAGGAGATGATCTCCACGCCATAAAATACTTACCCTTCAAGCTTAAAGGGCCAGCCCGGCATTGGCTAAAAAGCCTTTCTGAAAACACAATCGGAAGTTGGGAAGAGCTCGAGGACGCTTTCCGAGCAAATTTTCAAGGGACCTATGTCCGCCCTCTGGATGCAGACGATCTTAGTGACATAACTCAACAGCCCGGAGAGTCAGCTCGACAATTCTGGAATAGATTTATTACTAAAAAGAATCAGATAGTCGACTGTCCCGACGCTGAAGCCTTAGCGGCTTTCAGGCATAATGTCCGAGACGAATGGCTCGCCAGACACCTCGGCCAAGAAAAGCCAAGAACAATGGCTGCACTAACAAGCCTCATGACCTGCTTTTGCGCAGGAGAGGACAGCTGGTTGGCAAGATGCAGCACCAGTGACCCAAGTACATCCGAAACTAGGGATGGAAACGGAAAACCGCGACGCAATAAGTACCGTCGCCGGACTAAGGAAAAAAGTCCGAAGAGCACGGCAGTCAACGCCGGATTCAAAAGCTCACGACAGAATCAGAAAAAGCCGCCCCTCCAAGATAACAGGGACGACCTATCCAACCTAAACAAAATCTTGGATAGGATATGTCAAATACACAGCACTCCCGGAAAGCCTGCTAACCATACCCACAGAGATTGTTGGGTTTTCAAACAATCCGGCAGACTCAACGCCGAACACAAGGGGCTCGACACACCAAGCGAAGACAAGGACGAACCCCAAAAGCAGAGTACCAGGAAACAAAAGAATTTCCCACAAGAAGTAAAAATAGTAAACTTACTCCACATAACAAAACGTGTGGCGCCCATAAAGGTATGCGCCCCACGGCCTATCCCAAAGGAATCCCGCCACTGGTTGTCAAAACCAACCATCTTCGATCATCTGGATTATTCTAGAAGTGTCAGGAACCCAGGCTGGACTGCCCTGGTACTCGATCCAATAATTGGCGGACTCCAGTTTTCAAATGTCCTTATGGACGGTGGCAGCGGACTCAATCTGATATATCAGGACTCAATCCGCCACATGGGGATCGACCCAAAAAGAATTCGCCACAGCAAAACCTCCTTTCAAGGAGTAACGCCAGGTCCGAACACCCATTGCATGGGTTTTCTCTGGCTCGAGGTTATTTTCGGCTCTGCCGATAACTTCCATCGCGAAAAGCTGACTTTCCACATCGTCCCATTCTCAAGCCGCTTTCAAGCACTACTGGGACACGAAGCTTTCGCCCGCTTTAACGCAATACCGCATTATGCATCTCTTACGCTTAAGATGCCCGGTCCACGCGGCATCATCTCCTTAAAGGGGAAGCAGTGAGAACACCTCCCCCAAGCGGAGGATTGTGTGGCCGCTTTAACAGCCCCACAATACAATGGCTTCACCAGCCAGAACATCGGAATAGGTCATTAAGACCACGGACACGGATAGACGAGTCCGGCACAAAAGTATCGTTGATAAAGGCTTAGTGGCCATATACCCCTGCACTAGGGGCTTCACACGTATAAAATAAAAGACAATAAAGCTCAATTTTTCATCTTTTACTTTACACTTTGTTTATTTCATATAACTTTTGTTCGGCACGCCCCTTTTTCAACTTAGTTGCTCTCTTTTTACAGATGAACGTCGTGCTGCGCCCGTCCAGGATACGGCACAACGGAGACACAGGCGCAGACGTGCAGTAGGGATCCGTTCCAAGGATTCTTTTCAGATTAAGACCCTGCGTAAACCTTTTTTACTGTCTCTTGTTGATACACATCCCCTGGTTCTATGACCAAGGAGGAGGCTGGCGTCTTGGCATGTGGCCACGTCAGAATTCTTGCGCGTACCTGGACACTAGGGGCTTATACCTCAGAGCGTTACCTCGCCCGCTCTCATAAAGACCGAATACCTTAGGGAGTGTTCGGCGTCGCGAGTTTGGCCTTATATGCATCAGCTCCGAGTCATGATTTTGGTCAAATGTTGGGTTGCCCGGCTCCTGTGCTCGGCCGCCTTACGTTCCGCTCTATCGGCTAAGGCGGCACCAGGAGAACTACTGCGATTGTGCCCTGGTTCGGCCAGGCGAGCACCTCAGTAGAGAAAGCCAAAAACCGACTGCCATGATATGGCGTGAGACTGGTCAACCACTCGATGACTCTCCGGAATCTGTAGGATTCCTCCGCATTAACGAAGGGTCGTTTCCCAGCCAGGCACATACGCCCCCCGAATTCGGGCGAGCGCAGTCGCCACCAGGGGCTACCTAAATAGTCCCATTGTCAAGCTCCTATGGCTAAGTGAAAGTGTTAAAGCATTATAGTCCGGTTGCCTAGCTCGCTGCGCTATCACCTCCTTTGTAGGACCAAGACGTTGGATTAAGTGTGAAAATGCGCCTTCTGCGAGCACCCCCGCACTATGTGCGTGGGGGCTGAAGCCAACGACTGCAATCTTTCAGATTTTGTATATATATCTTAAAACGGCCGCACAAGAGGTGTTCCAAATACTTGAAGGCACAAGTATAAAAGGCTACTACAATTCATCAAAATATTGCTTTATAATTACATATGCTATCAGAACATAGCATCCTTCGAGCACTGCATCTCTATTACACGAGCGCCTTCAAGGACTTCCTGAAAATAGTGCTCGGAGGGTACTCGGCTTTTGTCCGAATCTCGGGACGCAACAACGGTGGTCTCCATCTCTGCCCAGTATGTCTTGACACGGGCAAGAGCCATCTGTGCGCCCTCTATGCATGCTGACCTCTTCATCGCATTGATACGTGGCACCGCGTCAAGGAATTGCTGCACCAAGCTGAAATAACTCTTCGGCTCCGATCTCCCCGGCCACAGATGACCCATGACGTACTTCATGGCGAGTCCGGACAATCTATTCAGTTCGGCCCATTGAGCCAGACGATCGTCCACTGCCAGTGGATGCTCTGGATTCTGGAACTGCGACCAGAAAAGCCTTTCCACTTCGCGATATTCTTGATCTCGAAAGTATTCGGTCGCATCAGCAACACTCGCTGCCAAATCCAGATAGGTGTCCTCCGCACTCCACATCCGGTCCAACGGAGCAAACTTCGGATCGCAAAACTTCCTCTGCAGCATAAAGGGCTTTCCAGCCGCAATCTGTCCGGCCTGACGTAGCTCCTCCTTCGCAGCTCTCATCGTAGAGCGAGCGTCCTTGGCATCAACAACAGCCTTCTCTAAGTCCGTCTGTCTCGCCCGGTCTTCTTTCTCAAGAAACTTGCAACGGTCAGCATCACTTTTTAACTTCACGACCATCACGGCCATCTCCTTCTTGCTTCGGCAGTGAGCAGCCTGTTCGGCTCTCAGCTCTTCAAGGGTCTTCTCGGTAGCTGCATCACTTTTCCTGGCTTGTTCCTTAGCTCGGGCAAGTTCCGCCCGAAGACTCTCCACGGCGGCCGCACCATCTGCGTCAAGCACACACATTGTAAGATACTGGCATAAAGCTCCTCTTACCAGATGCCGCCCGAAGAATTGCATACCTTGAGCCTCATCAAGCCGCCCGTTGACGAGCGCGATGTCGGCATCTGCCATGTCAAGTTGCCGCTTTAGTTCAGCAAAATCATCAGTTCGGCTCGATTCCGGACACTTCGCCACCTGTATACAAAGGCAACATTTTAGACCTGGGATTATGATCCTTTGCACGCCGTCAATTTTGACAACGCACAGAGTCTCAGGGGCTACTATCTACACAGGGCGCATCTTGTTTATGCGCAACTAACAAAGAAGTACATTATCAAACGTACCTCAAAACCCGTCAGCAAACTTCTGACGGCCTCATGCAATCCGCTTCCCGCGGACGAAATCCTTCCAATCACCGTACCCATCAATGCACGGTGCTCCTCTGAGATAGAAGCTCGCCCCAGCAGAATCATCAGCTCCTCCGACCGCGCATCGGACAGTGCCGGACTCGTCCTATGACCTCCATCGAAGGCCGGACGCGGAGAACCTTGGGGGGACATATGGCTACCTTCCACCCCTGTTGGATTCGGAGAAACCCTCCGCGACGACACCTCAGGGTCGCCCGCCTCACCAGGCGGTACAGCAGGGGGAGGCGTTCCACTCTCCATCATCTCCGGAAGAAGATCCCCCGAAGACGAGCTCTGCTGAGAAGGGCTGAGGTCCGAGCTACAACGTAAAATTTCGGTTAATCTTCTCAGATAAAAAGCAAGGATTTCTCTCATCCCTCTAAAGGAAAATCTTTTTACTTACGGCTCGCTGGAGGGCTAATCCCTTTGAGGGCGTAGTTCGGCCGAGGATCTCCCCGGCGTCGGACCCTCTGACGAGGACTTTTCCCCTGCTTTGAGGCCATGGTCTCCGGGTCGTCATAGGCGGCCCTCTTCTTCCCCTTAGGAGAGGAATTGTCGGTTCTTCCCTTCGAAGCAGCCTCCTTCGAGGAGGCCATAGTTTCCTTGTCCTCCCCCTCACTTCCCTCTAAAGGCACGATCTTCAACATCCTGACTAGCACGGGATCAGGCCTGGTCTCAGGAAGGGGAGCCGGACACCGGATCAGCTTTGCCTTCGCTATCCACTCCTGTTTAAAAGGACAGCTCTTTTAGGGGCGAATTTATGGCAATTTTACGGATAGCGAGTCCGGGCACAAGGTTACTTACTTGAGTATCCGGGCGATTGCAGCTTAAACCTACATCCTCGGTCAAATCCGGACACATTGCTTGTGATCCGAAGAACATTTTATACATCTCCACGGGCGTTGCGCCCATAAAATGCTGGAGAGCTCGTGGTCCCTCCGGATTAAACTCCCACAGACGAAGGGAGCGACGTTTGCCGGGCAGTGTTCGGCGAATCAGCATGACCTGCGTCACCTTGACCAGGCTGAGGTCTCTTTCTAAGAGATCCCTAATGCGGCCCTGCAACAAGGGCACGTCTTTGGATAAGCCCCAATCTAATCCTTTTGTTGACCCATGACGCTAGCCGTGGTGGAGGACCCGAGCGAAAGGCAGGAGGCGCCACCCACTTGGTGCTCCTGGGAGCGGTGATATAGAACCACTCTCGTTGCCACAAGCTAAGCTCCTCTTGAAAGGAGCCCTCGGGCCATAGAGCATCAACATTCTTACTTATGACAGCGCCTCCGCACTCTGCGTGCCGTCCCTCAGTCATCTTCGGCTCCACTCCAAAAGTCTTGAGCCATAATCCGAAGTGAGGAGTAACACGGAGGAACGCTTCGCACACAACGATGAATGAGGAAATGTGGAGGATGGACTCCGGAGCTAAGTCATGAAATTCCAGCCCATAATAGAACATTAGCCCCCTCACGAAGGGATCCATCGGGAAGCCTAACCCCCGAAGGAAGTGAGACATGAACACTACGCTCTCACCGGGCTGGGGACTGGGAATAGCCTGCCTTTGAGCAGGCAGCCTATGCAAAATTTCGGCGGTCAAGAACTTAGCCTCTCTCAACTTTAGCACGTCCTCCTCCGTGACGGAGGAGGGCATCCATCGGCCTTGAAGGTCGGAACCAGACATTGTCGAAGGTCCGAAGCGCCTGGAATCTGGAGTCTAGGGTGTTGGAACTCGAGGCGACGGGCGAACTTGTTTTGAGATTGGAGAAAAGGAGTAAGGCCTTGGTCTCTTTATAAGAGGTTGAATACCAGGAGCCCTCCCCGTAACCGTTTGGGACTCGCCTTTAATCGAGAAGACATGCTAACGGGCACGATTGGGTTACCCACGTCCGTATTGATGATAATCCCGTAAATAAAGGGGACACGATCTCTGCTTTGACAAGACGTGCCAAGGAACCCGCCTCGCAAAACACGCTGAGGTGGAAAAGTGAAAACGATTCGAATAAAGGCTTGGCCATAGTGTGATGCCACGCTGCGGAATACGTCAGCAGATTAGATTTGTGTTAATATTATTCTCTCTGTGGCAATACGTGGAAACTTATTTTGCAGAGTCGGACACTACTCTTGGTGTTTACAAACTTTTATGAAGAATTTGGAGGAGGAACCCGCCTTGCAATGCCGAAGACAATCTACACGCCGGACTCGTCGTCATTGAAGCCTGGTTCAGGGGCTACTAAGGGAGTCCTGGATTAGGGGGTGTTCGGGTAGCCGGACTATACCTTCAGCCGGACTCCAGGACTATGAAGATACAAGATTGAAACTTCGTCCCATGTCCGGATGGGACTTTCCTTGGCGTGGAAGGCAAGCTTGGCGATGCGGATATTCAAGATGTCCTACCATTCTAACTGAATTTGTGTAACCCTAACCCTCTCCGGTGTCTATATAAACCGGAGGGTTTTAGTCCGTAGGACAACTTCATCATACAACAACCATACCATAGGCTAGCTTTTAGGGTTTAGCCTCCTTGATCTCGTGATAGATCTACTCCTGTACTACCCATATCATCAATATTAATCAAGCAGGACGTAGGGTTTTACCTCCATCAAGAGGGCCCGAACCTGGGTAAAACATCGTGTTCCTTGCCTCCTGTTACCATCCGGCCTAGACGCACAGTTCGGGACTCCCTACCCGAGATCCGCCGGTTTTGACACCGACACTCTTGCCACTCCTTGTTCCATAATCCATCAAATCTTTACCCAAAACTTGAAAACTTCACAACACAAAACTCAAAGTAGAAAATCTCATGATCTCCGTTAGCGAAAGAAAACAAAAGACCACATCAAGGTACTGTAATGAACTCATTCTTTATTTATATTGGTGTTAAACCTACTTTATTCCAACTTCTCTAAGGTTTATAAACTATTTTACTAGCCATAGATTCATCAAAATAAGCAAACAACACACGAAAAATAGAACCTGTCAAAAACAGAACAGTCTGTAGTAATCTGTAGCTAGCGCAAGATCTGTAAGCCCCAAAATTCTAAAATAAATTTCTGGACGTGAGGAATTTCTCTATTAATCATCTGCAAAAATAATTAACTAAATAGCACTTTCCAAATAAAAATGGCAGCAGTTCTCGTGAGCGCTAAAGTTTCTGTTTTTTACAACAAGTGTAACAAGACTTTCCCCAAGTCTTCCCAACGGTTCTACTTGGCACAAATACTAATTAAACACAAAAAACATAACCAAAACAGAGGCTAGATAAATTATTTATTATTAAACAGGAGCAAAAAGCAAGGAACAAAAATAAAATTGGGTTGCCTCCCAACAAGCGCTATTGTTTAACGCCCCTAGCTAGGCATAACAAGCAAGGATAAATCTAGGTATTGCCATCTTTGGTAGGCAATACATAAGTGGCTCTCATAATAGATTCATAAGGTAATTTAATTTTCTTTCTAGGAAAGTGTTCCATGCCTTTCCTTAATGGAAATTGGAATCTAATATTTCCTTCCTTCATATCAATAATTGCACCAATCGTTCTAAGGAAAGGTCTACCAAGAATAATAGGACATGAAGGATTGGAATCTATGTCAAGAACAGTAAAATCTACGGGCACATAATTCCTATTTTCAACAATAAGAACATCATTAATTCTTCCCATATGTTTATTAATAGTGGAATCCACAAGGTGCAAGTTTAGAGAGCAATCATCAAAATCACGGAAACCTAACAAATCACACAAAGTCTTTGGAATCGTGGAAACACTAGCACCCAAATCACATAAAGCATAACATCCATGATCTTTAATTTTAATTTTAATAGTTGGTTCCCACTCATCATAAAGTTTTCTAGGGATAGAAACTTCCAATTCAAGTTTTTCTTCATAAGATTGCATCAAGGCATCAACGATATGTTTAGTAAACGCTTTATTTTGACTATAAGCGTGAGGAGAATTTAGCACGGATTGCAACAAGGAAATACAATGAATCAAAGAGCAATTTTCATAGTTAAATTCCTTGAAATACATAATAGTGGGTTTAGCAACATCTAGGGTTTTAATTTCTTCAACCCCACTTTTATCAATTTTAGCATCAAGATCAAAGAATTCTGAATTCTTGGAACGCCTTCTAGGTAAAGGTGGATCATATTCAGTCCCATCATTATCAAGATTCATATTGCAAAACAAATATTTAATAGGGGACACATCAATAACTTTTAGATCTTCATCTTTATTTTCATAGGAACTAGAAGAACACGCTCTTATAAAGGCATCTTTCTTAGCACGCATCCTAGCGGTTCTTTCTTTGCACTCATCAATGGAAATTCTCATGGCTTTGAGAGACTCATTGATATCATGCTTGGGTGGAATAGATCTAAGTTTCAAAGAATCAACATCAAGAGAAATTCTATCAACGTTCCTAGCCAACTCATCAATCTTAAGCAATTTTTCTTCAATCAAAGCATTAAAATTCTTTTGCAAAGTAATAAATTCTTTAATATTAGATTCAAAATCAGAGGGCATCTTATTATAATTTCCATAAGAATTGTTGTAGGAATTACCATAATTATTAGAGGGATTACTAGGATAAGGCCTAGGATTGAAATTTCCTCTATACGCGTTGTTACCAAAATTATCCCTACCAACAAAATTCACATCCATAGATTCATTATTATTCTCAATCAAAGTAGACAAGGGCATATCATTAGGATCAGAAGAAACACTCTTACTAGCAAATAATTTCATAAGTTCATCCATCTTTCCACTCAAAACATTAATTTCTTCTGTCGCATGCACCTTTTTATTAGTAGATCTTTCAGTATGCCATTGAGAATAATTAACCATAATATTATCTAGGAGTTTAGTAGCTTCTCCTAAAGTGATTTCCATAAAAGTGCCTCCCGTGGCCGAATCTAAAAGATTTCTAGAAGCAAAATTCAATCCGGCATAAATTTTTTGTATAATCATCCACAAATTTAAACACAGAGTAGGGCAATTACGTATCATTAGTTTCATTCTCTCCCAAGCTTGTGCAACATGTTCATGATCAAGTTGCTTAAAATTCATAATATCGTTTCTAAGAGAGATGATCTTAGCGGGAGGAAAATACTTAGAGATAAAAGCATCTTTGCACTTGTTTCATGAATCAATACTATTTTTAGGCAAAGACGAAAACCAATCTTTAGCACGATCTCTAAGAGAAAAAGGAAATAGCTTCAATTTAACAATATCATTATCCACATCTTTCTTCTTTTGCATATCACACAAATCAACGAAGCTATTTAGATGGGTAGCGGCATCTTCACTAGGAAGGCCGAAAAACGGATCTTTCATGACAAGATTCAGCCAAGCAGTATTAATTTCACAAGATTCAGCATCGGTAAGAGGAGCAATCGGAGTGCTAATAAAATCATTGTTGTTGGTATTGGTGAAGTCACACAATTTAGTGTTATCTTGAGCCATCGTGACAAACAATCAAACTAACACACAAGCAAACAAAAAGCAAGCGGGCAAAAAGAGGCAAATAGAGAAAGAGAGGGAGGATAGAGAGAGAGGGCAAATAAAATAGCAAGGGTGAAGTGGGGGAGAGGAAAACGAGAGGCAAATGGCAAATAATGTAATGCAGGAGATAAGGGTATGTGATGGGTACTTGGTATATTGACTTTTGCGTAGACCTCCCCGGCAACGGCGCCAGAAATCCTTCTTGCTATCTCTTGAGCACTGCGTTGGTTTTCCCCGAAGAGGAAGGGATGATGCAACAAAGTAGCATAAGTATTTCCTCAGTTTTTGAGAACCAAGGTATCAATCCAGTAGGAGGCTACGTGCGAGTCCCTCGCACCTGCACAAAACAAATAAATCCTCGCAACCAACGCGATAAGGGTTGTCAATCCCCACACGGCCACTTACGAGAGTGAGATCTGATAGATATGATAAGATAATATTTTTGCTATTTTTGTGATAAAGATGCAAAGTAAAATAAAAGCAAAGTAAAAAAGCAAAGGAAATAACTAAGTGGTAGGAGATTAATATGATTAAGATAGACCCGGGGGCCATAGGTCTCACTAGTGGCTTATCTCGAGAGCATAAGTATTCTACGGTGGGTGAACAAATTACTGTTGAGCAATTGACAGAATTGAGCATAGTTATGAGAATATCTATGTATGATCATGTATATACGCATCACGTCCGAGACAAGTAGACCGACTCCTGCCTCCATCTACTACTATTACTCCACTCATTGACCGCTATCCAGCATGCATCTAGAGTATTAAGTTAATGAAAATAGAGTAACACCTTAAGCAAGATGACATGATGTAGAGGGATAAACTCATGCAATATGATGACAACCCCATCTTGTTATCCTTGATGGCAACAATACAATACATGCCTTGCTGCCCCTACTGTCACTGGGAAAGGACACCGCAAGATTGAACCCAAAGCTAAGAACTTCTCCCATTGCAAGAAAGATCAATCTAGTAGGCCAAACCAAACTGATAATTCGAAGAGACTGGCAAAGATAACCAATCATACATAAAAGAATCAGAGAAGATTCAAATATTGTTCATAGATAGACTTGATCATAAACCCACAATTCATCGGTCTCAACAAACACACCGCAAAAAGAAGATTACATCGAATAGATCTCCACAAGAGAGGGGGAGAACATTGTATTGAGATCCAAAAAGAGAGAAGAAGCCATCTAGCTACTAACTATGGACCCGCGGGTCTGAGGTGAACTACTCACACTTCATCGGAGGGGCTATGGTGTTGATGTAGAAGCCCTCCATGATCGATGCCCCCTCCGGTGGAGCTCCGGAACAGGCCCCAAGATGGGATCTCATGGATACAGAAAGTTATGGCGGTGGAATTAGGGTTTTGGCTCCGTCTCTGATCGTTTGGGGGTACGTAGGTATATATAGGAGGAAGGAGTACGTCGGTGGAGCAATAGGG
>NC_041392.1:558686082-558691072 GCF_002162155.2 Triticum dicoccoides | reverse complement strand
ACCTCGTGGCCTCCTCTTTCGTGTCTTGACGTGGGGTCCAAGTCTCCTGGGTCTTGTTCGTTGAGAAAATCACGTTCCCGAAGGTTTCATTCCGTTTGGACTCCGTTTGATATTCCTTTTCTTCAAAACCCTAAAACAGGCAAAAAACAACAATTCTGGGCTGGGCCTCCGGGTAATAGGTTAGTCCCAAAAATAATATAAAAGTGGATAATAAAGCCCAATAATGTCCAAAGCAGTAGATAATATAGCATGGAGCAATAAAAAATTATAGATACGTTGGAGACGTATCACCCACCGACACTAACTACACCACACAAAGTACTACTACTCCAAGTCTACTTCAACATCCAACACTACTTCGGGAAGTTCATCTTGTGACTCGACTGGACGTAATGCCATGTGGCGTTGTTGTACGCACGCGTAGCCTCATCGGCGGAGTCCAACGTGCCGATCCAGTAGCGATAGCCATTGCACTGGAACTTGCTACTTGTGTGTTGTGTTGGAATTTCCCCGAAGAGGAGGGGATGATGCAGTAGAGATAAGTATTTCCCTCGGTTAGAAACCAAGGTTATCGGTCCATTAAAAGAACCACGCAACAACTCGTTAGCAACACCTACACACAAAATAACAAATACTTGCACCCAAGCAAACAAGGGGTTGTCAATCCCTTGGCAGTTAATTGCAAGGATTAAATCTCGTAGTGATAGATGGATAAATAAAACACAAATGAAATAACATAAATAAAAGTGCAACAATATATTTTTGGATTTTAATATATGATTTAGATAGACCCAGGGGCCATAGTTTTCCCTAGGGGCTTCTCTTTTGAAGATATCATACGGTGGTTAAACAAATAACTGTTGGGCAAATGATAGAAAATCGAATAATCATGACAATATCTAAGGCGATGATCATGTATATAGGCATCACGTCTGAGAGAAGTAGATCGACTCATGCCTGCATCTACTACTATTACTCCACACATCAACTTCTATCCAACATGCATCCAGAGTATTAAGTTCATAAAGAACAGAGTAACGCCTTAAGCAAGATGACATGATGTAGACAAAGTAAACTCAATTAATATAAATAAGCACCATCTTTTTATCCTTATTGGCAACGATACAATACGTGGCATGTCCCTTTCTGTCACTGGGTTGAGCACCGCAAGATCAAACCCATCACAAAGCACCTCTCCCATTGCAAGAAAAATCAATCTAGTTAGCCAAACCAAATCAATAGATCAGAGAGAAATACAAAGCTATAATAATCATGCATAAAAGAGTTCAAAGAAGACTCAAATAATAGTCATAGATAATATGATCATAAACTCACAATTCATCGGATCCCAACAAACACACCGCAAAAAGTGATTACATTGAATAGATCTCCAAGAACATCAAGGAGAACATCGTATTGAAGATCAAAGAGAGAGAAGAAGCCATCCAACTACTAGCTACGGACCCGTAGGTCTATGGTAAACTACTCACACATCATCTGGGAGGCAACAAGGTTGATGTAGAGCCCCTCTGTGGTTGATCCCCTCTCTGGCAGAGAGCCAGAAAAGGCCCCAGATGGGATATCTCGAGAACGGGAACTTGTGGCGGCGAAAAAGGGTTTATATTGGCTCTCTATTGGTTTCCTGATTTTAGAGAATTTATAGAGGTGGAATTAGGTTAAAAGGGTGCATGTGGGCCCCATAAGCCACCAGGGCACACCTACACCCCTGGGCACGCCCTGGTGCCCCGTGGGCTCCTCCTTCATATTCTGGTCTCGTCCTGAAGCTTCCAGGGCCTCTTTTGTCCAGAAAAAAATCTCCAAAAAGTTTCATGGCAATTGGACTTCGTTTGGTACTCATATTCTGGACAACCAAAAATAGAAGAAAAAAAACAGCAATTGGCACTTGGCACTTGGCACTAAGTTAATAGGTTAGTCCCAAAAAATAATATATAGTTGCTTGTAATTGCATATAAAACATCCAATATTAATACTATAATAACATGGAACAATAAAAAATTATAGATACGTTGGAGACGTATCAAGCATCCCCAAGCTTAATTCCTGCTCGTCCTCGAGTAGGTAAATGATAAAAATAGAAATTTTAATGTGGAATGCTACCTATCATATTCATCATGTAATCTTTCTTCTGTGGCATGAATATTAAGATCCGAATGATTCAAAACAATAGTCTATAAATTGACATAAAGACATAAATACTCAGGCATACCAACAAACAATCATGCCTTTCAAAATATCAAGGCTAAAGAACATTATCCCTACAAAATCATATAGCCTTGTCATGCTCCATATTCTTAACACAAAGTATTTATCATGCACAACACCGATGACAAGCCGAGCAATTGGTTCATATTTTTTAATGCGCTTCAGCTTTTTCAACCCTCATGCAATACATGAGTGCAAGCCATGGATATAGCACTATGGGTGGAATAGAATATGATGATAGGGGTAGACATGAAGAAGACAAAAAAGGAGAACGTCTCACATCGATGAGGCTAATCAAAGCGCTATGGAGATGCAATCATTTGATGTCAATGCAAGGAGTAGGGATTGCCATGCAACGGATGCACTAAGAGCTATAAGTGTATGAACGTTCAAAAAAGAAAACTAAGTGGGTGTGCATCCAACTTGCTTGATCATGAAGACCTTGGGCATTTGAGGAAGCCCATCATTGGAATATAGAAGCCAAGTTCTATAATGAAAAATTCTCACTAGTTATATGAAAGTGAAAGCATAAGAGGCTCTCTGTATGAAAAACATGGTGCTACTTTGAAGCACAAGTGTGGAAAATGATAGTAACATTGCCCCTTCTCTCTTTTTCTCTTTTTTTGTTTTTTCGTTTTTTTGTTGGGCTCTTTTTTGCCTCTTTTTTGTGGACTCTTTTTGGCCTCTATTTTTATTTCCTCACTTGGGACAATGCTCTAATAATGAATTTGATGATCATCACACTTCTATTTACTTACAACTCAAAATTACAACTCGATATTAGAACAAAATATGACTCTATATGAATGCCTCTGGCAGTGTACCAAGATGTGCACTAATCTAGTGTAAGACATATAAAAATGATGAATGGTGGCTGAGCCATAAATACCATGTCAGCTATATGATCATGCAAAGCAATATGACAATGATGATGTGTATCATAAAAACGGAACAGTAGAAGTTGCATGGCAATATATCTCGGAATGGCTACGAAAATGCCATAATAGGTAGGTATGGTGGTTGTTTTGAGTAAGATATACGGAGGCTTATCTGTGATAGAGCGTATCATATCATGGGGTTTGGATGCACCGGCGAAGTTTGCACCACATGTCAAAGTGAGAAAGGGTAATGCGCGGAACCGGAGAGGCTAACAAATTGCAGAAAGGTCTCGTGCATATAATCCATGGACTCACATTAGTCATAAAGAACTCACATACTTATTGAAAAAGTTTATTATCCCTTGAAGCAAAGTACTACAACGCATGCTGATGTCGCTTGAAGCTACGTCGGTATTTCCCCAAAGAGGAGGGGATGATGCAGCACAATGGTGGTAGGTATTTCCCTCAGATGTGAAACCAAGGTTATCGAACTAGTAGGAGAACCAAGCAACACAACATAAACAACACCTGCACACAAATAACAACTACTCACAACCCGATGTGTAAAAGGGGTTGTCAATCCCTTTCTAGTGGCGGCGCCATAAATTGGCAAACGGACATGAGATAAAATTGTAGATATTGATAGATCGAACGCCAAATAAAATAAATAAGAGTAAATTGCAGCAAGGTATTTTTGTGTTTTTGGCTTAGTAGATCTAAAAATAAAAGCAAAGGAAAAGTAGATCATAAAGGCAAATAATATGAGAAAGAGACCCGGGGGCCGTAGGTTTCACTAGTGGCTTCTCTAGAAAAAATAGCAAATGGTGTGTGAACAAATTACTATTGGGCAATTGATAGAACTTCAAATAATCATGACGATATCCATGCAATGATCATTACACAGGAATCACGTCCAAGATTAGTAGACCGACTCCTGCCGGCATCTAATACTATTACTCCACACATCGACCGCTATCCAACATGCATCTAATGTATTAAGTTCATGGAGGAACGGAGTAATGCAATAAGAACTATGACATGATGTAGACAAGATCTATGTATGTAGAGATAGACCCCATCGTTTTATCCTTAGTAGCAACAATACATATGTGTTGCTTCCCCTTCTGTCACTGGGATTAAGCACCGTAAGATCGAACCCACTACAAAGCACCTCTTCCCATTGCAAGATAAACAAATCAAGTTGGCCAAACAAAACCCAAATATCGGAGAAGAAATACGAGGCTATAAGAGATCATGCATAAAAGAGATCAAAGAAACTCAAATACTTTCATGGATATAAAAGATAGATCTGATCATAAACTCAAAGTTCATCTGATCCCAATAAACACACCGCAAAAAGAGTTACATCATATGGATCTCCAAGAGACCATTGTATTGAGAATTCAGCGAGAGAGAGGAATCCATCTAGCTACTAACTACGGACCGAAGGTCTACAAATAACTACTCACGTTTCATCAGAGAGGCACCAATGGAGGTGGTGAACCCCATCCGAGATGGTGTTTAGATTGGATCTGGCGGTTCTGGACTCTGCGGCGGCTGGATCAATATTTTGTCGACTCCCCTAGGGTTTTGGGAATATTGGGGTATTTATAGAGTGATACGTCCATTTTGCATCATGTTTTCTTACTGTTATTTATAATGTTTTTATCCATGATAATGCTTTTTGGAGTAATTCTCATGCCTTTTCTCTCATAATTTGCAAGGAACACACCAAGAGGGAGAATTCTGGCAGCTGGAAATCTGGACCTAGAAAACATACATCAGGCCACCTATTCTGCACAACTCCAAATGAGCTGAGACTTTACAGAGAATTTTTTTGGATTATTTAATAAATACTGGAGCCAATAAACACCAAAGGGGGCCACCAG
>NC_041392.1:558630260-558685587 GCF_002162155.2 Triticum dicoccoides | reverse complement strand
CTTCTAGTATATAAGTCATTTTGGCCTAGAAAAAAAATAAGAGGAGGACTTTTGGGACGAAGCACCGCCGCCTCGAGGCGGAACTTGGGCAGGAGCACTTTTGCCCTCTAGCGGAGCGATTCCACCGGGGGAACTTCCCTCCCGGAGGGGGAAATCATCGTCATCATCATCACCAACAACTCTCCCATCTTGGGGAGGGCAATCTCCATCAACATCTTCAACATCACCATCTCCTCTCAAACCCTAGTTCATCACTTGTGTTAAATCTTGTTACCGGAACTATAGATTGGTACTTGTGGGTGACTAGTAGTGTTGATTACATCTTATAGTTGATTACTATTTGGTTTATTTGGTGGAAGATTATATGTTCAGATCCATTATGCTATTTAATACTCCTCTGATCATGAACATGTTTATCATTTTTGAGTACTTACTTTTGTTCTTGAGGTCACGGGAGAAATCATGTTGCAAGTAATCATGTGAACTTGATATGTGTTTGATATTTTGATAGTATGTATGTTGTTATTCCCTTAGTGGTGTCATGTAAACGTCGACTACATGACACTTCACCATATTTGGGCCTAATAGAATGCATTGTGTAGCAGCAATTAGATGGTGGGTTGCGAGAGTGACAGAAGCTTAAACCCCAGTTTATGCGCTATTTCGTAAGGGACCGATTGGATCCAAAAGTTTAATGCTATGGTTAATTTTTATTCTTAATACTTTTCTCGTAGTTGCGGATGCTTGCGGGAGGGTTAATCATAAGTAGGAGGTTTGTTCAAGTAAGAACAACACCTAAGCACCGGTCCACCCACATATCAAATTATCAAAGTAGCGAACGCAAATCAAACCAACATGATGAAACTGACTAGATGAAATTCCTGTGTACCCTCAAGAACACTTTGTTATCATAAGAGACCGTTTTGGCCTGCCCTTTGCCTCAAAAGTATTGGGCTACCTTGCTGCAGTTTTTTTACTATTATCGTTACTTGCTCGTTACAAATTATCTTGCTATCAAACTACTCCGCTACTTTCAATTTTAGCACTTGCAGACAATACCTTACCGGAAACTACTTGTCATTTCCTTCTGCTCCTCACTGGGTTCGACACTCTTGCTTATTGAAAATATCTACAATTGATCCCCTATACTTGTGGGTCATCATAGAGAAAAGAGGCGGTACAGGGGCACCCGAGGTGGGCACAACCCACCAGGGCGCGCCTGGGCCTCCTGACGCGCCTTGGTGGGTTGTGCTCTCCTCGGAGCACCCCAGGCGCATCCAGGGCCCATTAGGTGTCTTCTGGTCCATAAAAAATCTCCGTAAAGTTTCGTGGCATTTGGACTCCGTTTGGTATTGATTTTCTGCGATGTAAAAAACATGCAAAAAACAGCAACTGACACTTGGCACTCTGTCAATAGGTTAGTACCAAAAAATGATATAAAATGACTATAAAATGATTATAAACATCCAAGATTGATAATATAACAACATGGAACAATCAAAAATTATAGATACGTTGGAGATGTATCACATGCCCCTAGGGGATAGATTGGTAGGAAAAGACTATCGCTCGTCCCCGACTGCTACTCATAAGGAAGATAATCAATAATAAATCATGTTCTAACTTCTTAGCATAACGAGAGACTATACGTGCATGCTTCGGGAATCACAAACCTTAACACCAGTATTCCTACTAAACCACAATCATTCACTAGTTCCTCTCACATATTACCATCTTTATATCATAAAACTATTGCAAGGAATCAAACTTATCATATTCAGTGATCTACATGAAAGTTTTTATTATACCCCTCTTGAATACCTATCATATTAGGACCAATTTCATAACTTGTGCATATTGCCATTACTATTATCAACTCTCAAAATCATAAGTGAAGCATGAGAATGGAATTATTATTTCTTTAAAATATAATCACCGCCATGCTCTAAAAGATATAAGTGAAGTACTAGAGCAACCTCCTAGCTTAAAAGATATAAGTGAATCACAAAGAGTACTCTAACAAATCACGATTAATGTGTGTCCCTCTCAAATAGGTGTGTCCAGAAAAGATGACTATGGCAAACTAAAAAACAAACAAAACAAAGACTCATATAATACATGGAAGCTCCAAGAAAAACTCATATCATGTGATGAATAAAAATATAGCTCCAAGTAATATTATCGATGATTGGTAGAAGAAAGAGGGGATTCCTTCCAGGGCATCCCCAAGCTTGGATGCTTGATTGTCCTTAGATATTTCCTTGCGGTGCCATGGGCATCCCCAAGCTTAGGGTCTTGCCACTCCTTATTCCTTCATCCATCGTGATCTCACTCAGAACTTGAAAACTTCAGCACACAAAACTCAACAAAAACCTTCGTGAGATCCATTAGTATAACAACTAAATCACAAACTTTAGGTACTGTTGTAAACCCATTCATATTTTATTATTGCATAATACCTACTGTATTCTGACTTCACCATGGCTTATACCTGATGTCTACTATGCAACTTTATCCTGGTAGACATTGTTGGACCTCCAAGTGCAGAGTTTTGTAGGAAAGTAGCAAATTTCCCTCAAGTGGATGACCTAATGTTTATCAATCTGTGGGAGGCATAGGATGAAGATGGTCTCTCTCAAACAACACTACAACCAAATAACAGAGAGTCTCTTGTGTCTCCAACACACCCAGTACAATGGTAAGTTGTATAGGTGCACTAGTTCGGCGAAGAGATGGTGATACAAGTGCAATATGGATGGTAGATATAAGTTTTTGGAATCTGAAAATGTAAAAACAGCAAGGAACTAGTAGTAAAAGTGAGCGAAAACGGTATTGCAATGCTTGGAAACAAGGCCTAGGGTTCATACTTTCACTAGTGCAAGTTCTCTCAACAATGATAATATAATTATATCATATAACAATCCCTCAACGTGCAACAAAGAGTCACTCCAAAGTCACTAATAGTGGAGAATAAATGAAGAGATTATTGTAGGGTACGAAACCACCTCAAAGTTATTCTTTCTGATCGATATATTGGGCTATTCCTATAAGTGTCACAAACAACCCTAGAGTTCGCACTAAAATAACACCTTAAGACACACATCAACCAAAACCCTAATGTCACCTAGATACTCCAATGTCACCACAAGTATCCGCGGGTTTAATTATACGATATGCATCACACAATCTCAGATTCATCTATTCGAACCAACACAAAGAACTTCAAAGAGTGCCCCAAAGTTTCTACCGGAGAGTTGATACGTCCATTTTGCATCATGTTTTCTTACAGTTATTTATAATGTTTTTATCCATAATAATGCTTTTTGGAGTAATTCTAATGCCTTTTCTCTCATAATTTGCAAGGTACACAGCAAGAGGGAGAATTCCGACAGCTGGAAATCTGGACCTGAAAAAGCTACGTCAGGCTACCTATTCTGCACAACTTCAAACAAGCTGAAACTTCACCGGGAATTTTTATGGAATATATAAGAATTATTGGAGAAAATAACTAGCAGAGGGGGGCCACCAGGTGGGCACAACCCACCTGGGTGCGCCAGGCCCCCTGGCGCGCCCTGGGGGTTGTGGCCTCCTCGGCCCACCTCTGGTGCCCATCTTTTGGTATATAAGTCATTTTAACCTAGAAAAAATAAAGGGGGATTTTCGGGACGAAACGCCGCCGCCTCGAGGTGGAACTTGGGCAGGAGCACTTTTGCCCTCCAGCGGAGCGATTCCGCCGGGGGAACTTCCCTCCCGGAGGAGGAAATCATCATCATCATCATCACCAACAACTCTCCCATCTTGGGGAGGGCAATCTCCATCAACATCTTCAACAGCACCATCTCCTCTCAAACCCTAGTTCATCTCTTGTGTTCAATCTTGTTACCGGAACTATAAATTGGTACTTGTGGGTGACTAGTAGTGTTGATTACATCTTGTAGTTGATTCCTATATGGTTTATTTGGTGGTAGATTATATGTTCAGATCCAATATGCTATTTAATACCCCTCTGATCTTGAGCATGATTATTATTTGTGAGTATTTACCTTTGTTCTTGAGGTCGCGGGAGAAATCATGTTTCAAGTAATCATGTGAATTTGATATGTGTTCGATTTGATAGTATGTATGTTGTGATTCCCTTAGTGGTGTCATGTGAATGTCGACTACATGACACTTCACCATATTTTTTCCTAAGGGAATGCATTGTGGAGTAGCAATTAGATGATGGGTTGCGAGAGTGATAGAAGCTTAAACCCTAGTTTATGCGCCATTCCATAAGGGACCGATTGGATCCAAAAGTTTAATGCTCTGGTTATAATTTATTCTTAATACTTTTCTTGTAGTTGCGGATGCTTGCGGGAGGGTTAATCATAAGTAGGAGGTTTGTTCAAGTAAGAAAAACACCTAAGCACCAGTCCACCCACATATCAAATTATCAAAGTAGCGAACACGAATTAAACCAACATGATGAAAGTGACTAGATGAAATTCCCGTGTACCCTCAAGAATGCTTTGCTTATCATAAGAGACCGTTTTGGCCTCTAATTTGCCTCAAAAGGATTGGGCTACCTTGCTGCACTTTTGTTACTATTATCGTTACTTGCTCGTTACAAATTATCTTGCTATCAAACTACTCTGCTACTTACAATTTCAGCACTTGCAGACATTACCTTACTGGAAACTACCTGTCATTTCCTTATGCTCCTCGTTGGGTTCGACACTCTTACTTATCGAAAAGAGCGACAATTGATCCACTATAATTGTGGGTCATCAAGGCTATTTTCTGGCGCCATTGCCAGGGAGTGAAGCGCCTTTGGTAAGTGGAATTCGGTAAGCAAACATTTATATAGTGTGCTGAAATTTATTGTCACTTGTTACTATGGAAAACAATCCTTCGAGGGATTTGTTCGAGGTATCTTCACCTCGTCCGGACCACAATTAGCTACCCCTCAACCTACTGCGCCTACTGAAAATATTGAATATGATATTCCTTCGGGTATGATAGAACAACTGCTAGTATCCTTATGCAGGAGATGGAACCGAACATCCTGATATGCACTTGATATATGTAGAACAAATTTGTGGATTGTTTAAGCTTGCAGGTTTACCCGGAGATAAAGTTATGAAGAAGGTTTTCCCTTTATCTTTGAAGGGAAAAGCATTGGCATGGTATAGGCTATGCGATGATATTGGACCATGGAATTGGAATCGTTTGAAATTGGAGTTCCACCAAAAAAATTATCCTATGCATCTAGTTCATCGTGATCGGAATTATATATATAATTTTTGGCATCATGAAGGAGAAAGTATCGCTCTATCTTGGGGAGGCTTAATTCAATGTTATATTCATGCCCCAATCATGAGCTCTCAAGAGAAATTATTATCCAAAATTTTTATGCTCAGCTTTCTCATAATGATCAAACCATGCTTGATACTTCTTGTGTTGGTTCCTTTATGAATAAGACTATTGAATTCCGGTGGGATCTTTTGGAAAGAATTAAATGCAACTCTGAAGATTGGGAACTCGACAAAGGTAAAGAGTCAGGTATTAAACTTGAGTATGATTGTGTTAAATCTTTTATAGATACTGATGCTTTTCAAAAATTTAGCACTAAATATGGACTTGACTCTGAGATAGTAGCCTCCTTTTGTGAATCATTTGCTACTCATGTTGAACTCCCTAAAGATAAGTGGTTTTGACTATCACCCACCTATTAAAGAAGAAATTAAAGAACCGGTACCATTTAAGGAAGAAACTATACTTTATAATGTTGATCCAGTTGTTCCTTCTGCTTATATTGAGAAACCACCTTTCCCTGTTAGGATAAAGGAACATGCTAAAGTTTCAACTGTGGTTAACGAAAGCTATATTAGAACACCTAAACCTGATGAACAAATTAAAGTTGAACCTAGTATTGCTATGGTTAAAGATCTCTTAGAAGAAGATATGGATGGGCATGTTATTTACTTCTGTGAAGAAGCTGCTGGAATTGCCAAACCTGATAAGAAAGATAAACATAGACCCGTAGTTGGCATGCCTGTCATCTCAGTTAAAATAGGACATCACTGTTATCATGGTTTATGTGACATGGGTGCTAGTGTGAGTGCTATTACTTACACCTTATATCAAGAAATTATGAAAGAGATAACACCTGCAGAGTTAGAAAACATAGATGTTACTATTAAACTAGCTAACAGAGACACCATATCACCATTTGGGATTGTTAGAGATGTTGAAGTCTCGTGTGGGAAAATAAAATACCCTACTGATTTTCTTGTTCTTGGTTCCCCACAAGATGACTTTTGTCCCATTATATTTGGGAGACCTTTCCTAAATACAGTTAATGCTAAGATAGACTGTAAGAAACAAACTGTTGGTGTTAGCTTTGGTGACGAGTCTCATGAGTTTAATTTTTTCAAGTTTAGTAGAAATCTTCATGAAAAATAATTCCCTAGTAAGGATGAATTAATTGGTCTTGCTTCTATTGCTGTACCACCTACTGATCCTTTAGAACAATATTTGCTAGACCATGAGAATGATTTTCATACGCATGAAAGAAATGAAATAGATAAAAATTTCTTTGAACAACGTCCTTTACTTAAACACAGTTTGCCTATTGAAACTCTGGGAGGTCCTCTGCTACCTCTTGAGCATGCATTGGTTTTCCCTTGAAGAGGAAAGGGTGATGCAGCAAAGTAGCGTAAGTATTTCCCTCAGTTTTTGAGAACCAAGGTATCAATCCAGTAGGAGGTAACACGCAAGTCCCTAGTACCTGCACAAACAAACAAGAACCTCGCAACCAATGTGATAAAGGGGTTGTCAATCCCTTCACGGTCACTTACGAAAGTGAGATCTGATAGAGATAATAAGATAAATATTTTTGGTATTTTTATTGTATAGATTGGAAAATAAAGATTGCAAAATAAATAATGAGAGAAATAGCAAGCATATAGGAAAATAATATAATGGAAAATATACCCGGGGGCCATAGGTTTCACTAGTGGCTTCTCTCAAGATAGCAAATTCTACGGTGGGTGAACAAATTACTGTCGAGCAATTGATAGAAAAGCGCATAGTTATGAGAATATCTAGGCATGATCATGTATACAGGCATCACGTCTGTGACAAGTAGACCGAAGCAATTCTGCATCTACTACTATTACTCCACACATCGATCGCTATCCAGCATGCATCTAGAGTATTAAGTTCATAAGAATAGAGTAACGCATACTAACAAGTGGAATGCTACCTAGCATAATTCTCAATGTAATTTTCTTTATTGTGGCTTGAATGTTCAGATCCGAAAGATTCAAGACAAAAGTTTAATATTGACATAAAAATAATAATACTTCAAGCATACTAACAAAGCAATCATGTCTTCTCAAAATAACAAGGCCAAAGAAAGTTATCCCTACAAAATCATATAGTCTGTCTATGGTCTATCTTCATCACACAAAGTATTTAATCATGCACAACCCTGATGACAAGCCAAACAATTGCTTCATACTTTTGATGTTCTCAAACTTTTTCAATCTTCACGCAATATATGAGCGTGAGCCATGGACATAGCACTATATGTGGAATAGAATGGTGGTTGTGGAGAAGACAAAAAAGGAGAAGATAGTCTCACATCAACTAGGCGTATCAACGGGCTATGGAGATGCCCATTAATAGATATCAATGTGAGTGAGTAGGGATTGCCATGCAACAGATGCACTAGAGCTATAAGTGTATGAAAGCTCAACAAAAGAAATTAAGTGGGTGTGCATCCAACTCGCTTGCTCACGAAGACCTAGGGCATTTTGAGGAAGCCCATCATTGGAATATACAAGCCAAGTTCTATAATGTAAAATTCCCACTAGTATATGAAAGTGACAACATAGGAGACTCTCTATCATGAAGATCATAGTGCTACTTTGAAGCACAAGTGTGGTAAAAGGATAATAACATTGTCCCTTCTCTCTTTTTCTCTCATTTCTCTTTTTATATTTTTTTATTTGGGCCTTTCCCCCTTTTTATGGCCTCTTTTTTTTCTTTTTTTTCTTTTCGTCCGGAGTCTCATCCCGACTTGTGGGGGAATCATAGTCTCCATCATCCTTCCCTCACTTGGGACAATGCTCTAATAATGATGATCATCACACTTTTATTTACTTACAACTCAAAAATTACAACTTGATACTAGAACAAAATATGACTCTATGTGAATGCCTCTGGCGGTGTACCGGGATGTGCAATGAATCAAGAGTGACATGTATGAAAGAATTATAAAGGTGGCTTTGCCACAAATACGATGACAACTACATGATCATGCAAAGCAATATGACAATGGTGTAACGTGTCATAACAAATGGAACAATGGTAAATTGCATGGAAATATATCTTAGAATGGCTATGGAAATGCCATAATAGGTAGGTATGGTGGTTGTTTTGAGGAAGGTATATGGTGGGTGTATGGTATCGGCGAAAGTTGCACGGTACTAGAGAGGCTAGCAATGGTGGAAGGGTGAGAGTGCGTATATCCACGGACTCAACATTAGTCATAAAGAACTCACATACTTATTGAAAAAATCTATTAGTTATCGAAACAAAGTACTACGTGGATGCTCCTAGGGGGATAGATTGGTAGGAAAAGACCATCACTCGTCCCCGACCGCCACTCATAAGTAAGACAATCAATAAATAAATCATGCTCCGACTTCATCACATAACGGTTCACCATACGTGCATGCTAAGGGAATCACAAACTTTAGAACAAGTATTTCTCAAATTCACAACTACTCAACTAGCATGACTCTAATATCACCATCTTCATATCTCAAAACAATCATCAAGTATCGAACTTCTCATATTATTCAATGCACTTTTTATGAAAGTTTTTATTATACCCATCTTGGATGCCTATCATATTAGGACTAATTTTATAGCCGAAGCAAATTACCATGCTGTTCTAAAAGACTCAAAATAATATAAGTGAATCATGAGAGATCAGTAATTTCTATAAAATAAAACCACCATCGTGCTCTTAAAGATATAAGTGAAGCACTAGAGCAAAATTATTTAGCTCAAAAGATATAAGTGAAGCACATAGAGTATTCTAATAAATTCCGATTCATGTGTGTCTCTCCAAAAGGTGTGTACAGCAAGGATGATTGTGGTAAACTAAAAAGTGAAGACTCAAATCATACAAGACGCTCCAAGCAAAACACATATCATGTGGTGAATAAAAATATAGCCTCAAGTAAAGTTACAAATAGACGAAGACGAAAGAGGGGATGCCTTCTGGGGCATCCCCAAGCTTAGGCTTTTTGTTGTCCTTGAATTTTACATTGGGGTGCCTCCCCAAGCTTAGGATATTTGCACTCCTTATTCCAAAATCCATTAAATCTTTACCCAAAACTTGAAAACTTCACAACACAAAACTCAACAGAAAATCTAATGAGCTCCGTTAGTATAAGAAAATAAACCACCACTTCAAGGTACTGTAATGAACTCATTATTTATTTATATTTGTGTTAAACCTACTGTATTCCAACTTATCTATGGTTCATACCCCCAATACTAGCCATAGATTCATCAAAATAAGCAAACAACACACGAAAAACAGAATCTGTCAAAAACAGAACAGTCTGTAGTAATCTGTAGGTTTCGAATACTTCTGTAACCCCAAAAATTCTGAAATAAATTGGTGGACGTGAGGAATTTGTCTATTAATCATCTGCAAAAATAATCAACCTAATATCACTCTCTAGTAAAAAATGGCAGCTAATCTCGTGAGTGCTAAAGTTTCTATTTTTATAGCAAGATCGCAAAGACTCCCCCCCAAGTCTTCCCAAAGATTCTACTTGGCACAAACACTAATTAAAAACATAAAACCACATATAAACATAATCTAGATGAATTATTTATTACTAAACATGAACAAAAAAAATAAACAAAAATAAAATTGGGTTGCCTCCCAACAAGCGCTATCGTTTAACGCCCCTAGCTAGGCATAAAAACAAGAATAGATCTAGGTATTGTCATCTTTGGTGTTGGGAAAGAAAATAGAAAAATTCTTATCTATAGCATTTATCTTTATATTTTGAGAAATCACATGGCCATTAATGGTGGAAGAAAGATTAAGCACGCTACGGAAATTTGCATCTAAGCTAGCCTTCATCTCTTTGATAATTTCGTTTTGAGAAAAGCACAAAAGAGAGGTGGATTCAACCTTCTCATTCATGGGGTGCCCAAATATAGTTATCATCTTTTCGTAGGTATCTATGGCATCCCCCTCAAGAAAACCTTCTTCAAAAATAGAATCTAAAACTTGCTTGAACGAAGAGGGTAAGCCAACATAAAAGCTTTTTAGGTATATCTCAATTTGATACTGGGGTACATAACTAGCCCGGATCCTTAATAGCCTATCCCAAGAATCTTTCAAAGATCATCAAGTAAATAATGAAAAATCCCGGGATCATCTTCATCGAAATTATTCAAACTCTCATTGATAACCCTGGTAGGTCTTTCCGTAGCAGCATTATTTATGAGCTTAGCGAGGACAGAGGGACTATCCAAAGTACTAAATCCCGGGAGAGAACCCTTACCCCTTTTTGATTCGGCCATGGCAAAAGAAAGGCAAACGGGAAAGGGGCAAACGGAAAAGAGGGCGAATAAAACGGCAAGGGTGAAGTGGGGGAGAGGAAAACGAGAGGCAAATGGCAAATAATGTAATGTGAGGGATAAGAGTTTGTGATGGGTACTTGGTATGTCTTGACTTGTGCATAGATCTCCCCGGGAATGGCGCCATAAATGGCTTGTTGACGGGAGATCAAATCTTGATTTGACTTGGTGCAACCTCCCCGGCAACGGTGCAAGAAATCCTTCTTGCTACCTCGTGAGGATGCGTTGGTTTTCCCTTAAAGAGGAAAGGGTGATGCAGCAAAGTAGCGTAAGTATTTCCCTCAGTTTTTGAGAACCAAGGTATCAATCCAGTAGGAGGTAACACGCAAGTCCCTAGTACCTGCACAAACAAACAAGAATCTCGCAACCAACGTGATAAAGGGGTTGTCAATCCCTTCACGGTCACTTACGAAAGTGAGATCTGATAGAGATAATAAGATAAATATTTTTGGTATTTTTATTGTATAGATTGGAAAATAAAGATTGCAAAATAAACAATGAGAGAAATAGCAAGTATATAGGAAAATAATATAATGGAAAATATACCCGGGGGCCATAGGTTTCACTAGTGGCTTCTCTCAAGATAGCAAATTCTACGGTGGGTGAACAAATTACTGTCGAGCAATTGATAGAAAAGCGCATAGTTATGAGAATATCTAGGCATGATCATGTATACAGGCTTCACGTCTGTGACATGTAGACCGAAGCAATTCTGCATCTACTACTATTACTCCACACATCGATCGCTATCCAGCATGCATCTATAGTATTAAGTTCATAAGAACAGAGTAACGCATCAGGCAAGATGACATGATGTAGAGGGATAAACTCAAGCAATATGATATGAACCCCATCTTTTTATCCTCGATGGCAACAATACAATACGTGCCTTGCTTCCCCTGCTGTCACTGGGAAAGGACACCGCAAGATTGAACCCAAAGCTAGGCACTTCTCCCATTGCAAGAAAGATCAATCTAGTAGGCCAAACCAAACTGATAATTCGAAGAGACTTGCAAAGATATTAAATCATACATAAAAGAATTCAGAGAAGAATCAAATGTTGTTCATAGATAATCTTGATCATAAACCCACAATTCATCGGATCTCGACAAACACACCGCAAAAAGAATTACATCGAATAGATCTCCAAGAGAATTGAGGAGAACTTTGTATTGAGATCCAAAGAGAGAGAAGAAGCCATCTAGCTAATAACTATGGACCCGAAGGTCTGTGGTAAACTACTCACACATCATCAGAGAGGCTATGGTGTTGATGTAGAAGCCCTCCGTGATCGATTCCTCCTCCGACGGAGTGCCGGAAAAGGCCCCAAGATGGGATCTTACAGGTACAGAAGGTTGCAGCGGTGGAAATAGGGTTTCGTGGTGCTCTTGGATGTTTTTGGGGTATATGAGTATATATAGGCAAAAGAAGTAGGTCGGCGGAGCCACGAGGGGCCCACGAGGGTGGGGGCGTGCCTACCCCCTAGGCCCGCCCTCCTACCTCGTGGCCGCCTCATTTCTTCCTTGACATCCACTCCAAGTCTCCTGGATTGCATTTGTTCCAAAAATAACTCTGCCGAAGGTTTCATTCTGTTTGATATTCCTTTTCTGCGAAACACTGAAATAGGCATAAAAACAATTTGCAGTGGGATTTTGGTTAGTAGGTTAGTCCCAAAAATAATATAAAAAGGTATATTAAAGCCCATTAAACATCCAAAACAGATAATATAATAGCATGGAACAATCAAAAATTACAGATACATTGGAGACATATCATCCTCCTCCACCTAAAGGTGATCCTGTGTTTGAATTAAAACAATTGCCAGACACTTTGAAATATGTTTATCTTGATGAAAAGAAGATATATCCTGTTATTATTAGTGCTAACCTTTCAGAACATGAAGAAAAAAGATTATTGAAAGTTCTAAGGAAGCACCGAGCAGCTATTGGATACAATCTTGATGATTTAAAGGGCATTAGTCCCACTCTATGTCAGCACAAAATTAATATGAAACCTGATGCTAAACCCGTTGTTGATCACTAACGTCGGTTAAATCCGAAGATGAAAGAAGTGGTAAGAACTGAAATATTAAAGGTTCTGGAAGCAGATATAATCTATCCTATAGCTGATAGTAGATGGGTAAGTCCTATTCATTGTGTTCCTAAGAAAGGAGGTATAACCGTTGTTCCCACTACAAAAAAAGACACATCCGTGACATTTTGGGTCGAACAAATTTTTTTCCTGTCATACTTATGACGCTTCTATGATGATAATTGTGACAAAACCCGGTATCATCATAGATGTGGTGGGCTCCTACTTCTATGACAAAAAATCATGACAGAAAATGGGCTTTTCGTCCTGGGCGGGCCAGAGCCGCAGCTGCATGACATTCCTTGCCCCGTCCATGATGGAAAAAACCGTGGTAGAAGCGAGGGCGAGGAAAATATCAGGGTGTTCCCGGTTACGGTGGGTGGTTGGGGCCGAGCGGTGCACGGAGGTTTGCGCGTTTCTCTCGTACACGCACGCGCGTGGGTGCGAGGCATTGGGCTATAACTGAACCTGAGCGAGGCGTCAAGCTCTAACTGAACCCGAGCGATTGCACTGCAGGCTACGTGTTACTGAACCCGAGTGATCGATCGATGGCTGTTAACTAAACCTGATCGAGTGATTCCTTCGCTACTGCTGCTAACTGAAGCCCATCAATGCTGCCTCTGGATGAACAATGGGCGTTGCTGGGGGGTTTGGATGGACAGTTCCCGGTGAGGGTGGATGAACAGGATCCTGTGGTGTGCCTCTGGATAAACAGGACCCCGATCGATCGAGCCAGTTGGGGCTGGATGAACAGGACCTCGTGGAGGTCTAGATTAACAGGACGACCCCGTGGAGGGCTGGATGAATAGTAGACGGTGGAGGGATGGATGAACAGTAGCCCATGGAGGGGTGGTTGAACAGGAGCCCATGGAGAGGGCTGGTTGAACAGTAGCCGGTGGAGTAGCGCGCGGTGGAGGCTGGATGAACAGGAGCCCCGTGGATGAACAGTCGCAGGTTGAGGCTGGAGGAGGTCGACGGTGGATGAACAATATCCCGTGGAGGCTGGAGGGGGTCGACGATGGAGATGAACAGTACCCCGTAGAGTCCCGTTTTGTGGTATGCCACACCCCTCCCGATGAATAGGAACCCCGTTTCGACCGTAGCGCTCCAACACAAGTCTGTTTCCTCTGTTTTGCGGTACGCCACACCCCTCCCGATGAACAGGACCCCCGTTTTGACCGTAGGAGGTCCGTTTCCTCCGTTTTGTGGTACGCCAAACCCCTCTCGATGAACAGGATCCCGTTTCGACCGTGGCCGGTCGAACACAAGGCCGTCTCCTCTGTTCTGCAGTACGCCAGGCCTTGTTTCCATCGGTTGCTCCATCCATGCCCTCCCGTTGAACACGACGACGCATTCCGTTCCGACCCAGCCGGTTGGCTCCCCATGAACACGACGATGACGCTATTTCTCCGTTCCGACCCAAGCATGTACACGAGCCCTGGCCGTACGTATGCACGAGTAGGCGTTCGAGACCCCGCCCGTATGTACGTACGTGGCTGTATTTACTTTCTTGCACCCTGGCCACTGTACGTATGTGTACATGCTACGTGTGCGCCTCTACTACGACACATGCACGCCTCTACATCGACTGGTATGTACGTACACGTTCGTGACCAGAATGACAATGCTACCTATGCTTCGACCAGGTGGGTCCCGACTGTCAGGCACTTCCTTGCGTGCGAAGATGTAGTTGGTGGGTCCCAACAGCCAGGGGGCGAATCGTTTTTTTTGCCCGGACGCACTTCCTTGCGTGTAAAGATGTAGCTGGTAGGTCCCAGCAGTCAGGGGGAAATGTTTTTTTCATGGAATACGGTTGCCCGTCCCATGGGTCCGTGCTGTCAGGTGGAGGAATCATTATTTTCCGCGTAATAAGGAGGCACTTCCTTGCTGCGGCCATGGACCCAGCCGTCAGCCTCTCCACATACAGTCCACGTTCGATGGAAGCCATTCCTTGACCACGTTGACCGCGCCGCGCCAAGAGCAGCAGGGCGGTGGACGACGGCGAGGCCTAGGAAGGGGACGGCGCGGAGCCGGGGAAGACGCGGCAGTGGATGCCCATGCGTAGAGGAGTATGAGGGTTCACTGGTTCGGCTGCGGTGTGAGGCTGCTGTCGCCGCAGAATAACAGGGGGTGTGGGTGAGTAGAGGGATGGCCTGGCCAGCGGTGGGAGTAGTAGGGGGTGGTGAGGCCTCCGCGGCATCACAGCCGGCCACAAGAGGCAGGAGCACGCGGCACGACCGATGCTGGTTTGGGCGGCTGGAGCAAGAAGACCAGAGGTTGAAGAAGCACTACGGCCGTTGGATGGACATCGTACGGTCACTGGAGCTAGAATCGTTCATATTGACTACGTTGACAAAGCCCTCCATCCCCGTCAACTTTGTAGGCCCACAAGTTAGCCTCCCACCAAGGTGGGTCCCAGCTAGCAGGGGAAGTATTCATTTTTTTCGGTAATAAGGAGGCACTTCCGGTGGGTCCGAGCTGACAGCGGGGGGAACATTTTTTTCACGAAATATGGTGGCCCGTCCGATGGGTCCCAGCAGTCAGGGGGAAACATTTTTTTTGCAAAATACGGTGGCCCGTCTGGTGGGTCCCTGTTGTGAGGTGGAGGAATCATTATTTTCCGCGTAATAAGGAGGCACTTCCTTGCGGTGGCCGTGGACCCAGCTGTCAGCCTCTCCACGTACAGTACACTTCCGATGGAAGTCGTTCCTTGACCACGTTGACCACACCGCGTTCCGTTGCATGCATGCGTCCATGGGCGTGGTGCGTCCCCACTGTCAGCCTCTCATGTACAGTCATCTTTCGATGACTCTCGGTTGTTCACCATGTTGACCACACCGTGCCGAGTGCACCAAGGCCGATGGACAACGGTGAGGCCCCAGACTGGAATGACTCGGAGATGGGGAAGACGGGGAAGTGGAGTCACAGATGGAGAGGAGTGGGAAACTTGACTAGTTCGAATGCGCGGTAGCACAGCCGCGGTGCCGCCCACGGGAGACAGGAGCAAGAACCGAGGTTGAAGAAGGAGCACGGCTGTTGGATTAACATCCAACGGTCCAGCTGCTAGAATCATTTGTTGATTAAGTTGACAAAGCCCTGCGTACACGTCTGCTTAGTAGGCCCACAAGTCAGCCACCAAATTTGATGGGTCCCAGCTGTCAACGGGAGGAATAATTTTTTCGCATAACAAGGAGACACTTCCTTCTGTGCGAAGATACAGCCGGTGGGTCCCAGCTGTCAGCTGGAGGAAACACTTTTTAGCTTAATAAGGAGGAACTTTCCATGCGTGCGACCATGGACCTTGTGGGTCCCAGCCGTCAGGCTCTCCACATACAGTCCTCTTCCGATGACTCCCGTTTGTTCACCACGCCGCACCGAGCGCAGTGAGTCGGTGGCCGACGGCGAGGCCCCGAACGGGAACGACTCGGAGATGGGAAGACGCGACAGTGGAGTCGCAGATTGAGAGGAGGAGAAGGGTTATAATTGGTTCTGGTGCGGCGTGGGGCTGCAGTCAGTGGAGAATAACAGGAGGTGTGGAGGGGTGGAGGGATAGCCTGGCCGGCGGTGGGGTAGCACTTCGCAGCGATGCGTGCTAAGCAGAGCTGCTATCGCCGGAGGCCGGAGGCCGGACCAGGCGGTCCTGGCGACGCTGGAGGAAGAAGACGAGAGATTGAAGGTGCATGCCGGCCGTTGGATATAAATCCAATGGCTGTGGATGTCATAATCATTTGTTGACCAAGTTGACAACACCCTGCGTAGGCTTCAACCTATTGGCCCACATGTTAGCCTGCAAAAATGTGGCATATATTTAACCCATTTTCTAGAATGTGCAGTCCATTTGCTGGGCTGGGTAAACAAATAAATTCGCGTCAATGCGGCCCATTTATATTTTCTAAGGAATCCCGACCCATTTGCACTTCCTTCAAGTACACGAATTAGTTGGGCTCGTTATATATATAATGTTATGTTAGAAGGAGCAATTAATATCAAGAAATAAACCGGAGAGGCACATTTTTTATATACATAATTAATAAATTAGCGAGTTATTGCTCAAAATAAAAATGAGCGCGTTATTATTATATTGGTCCTTAAAATCTTCGCAAGCTTTTGTACGCAATCACCAGGATTTTCCTTGCCTGTGAGCCAAAAACAACCAGGATTTTCCTTGCCAACTTCTGTCAAACATTTACTTTTATAAGTTAATAACACGTGGGATGTTTTCATAATGTATATATAAGTCTCTATATGTCACACCCTAGCTAGTCATGCATTAGAGTGTTGCATCATGTTTATTCTTTCATCAGAAACTTGAAATGGGGATGACAGAACCCCCAGTCCCCTCTGAAACCAACTAGGGTTACTAAAATAATTTTTCAATGAACCTGAAATGCCCTTCTAAAATGCCCATCATTTTTGTCTTGGTTCAGAACCTCTGCCAAAAATGGTGCACATTTTCCTAGGCCATCCTAGGGTTTTTGAATTAAATCTTAAATATTTGAATTTGGGCATTTAAAATAATATAAAATATTTAAATGCTCAAATATCTCCAAACTAAAATGTTTCATGTTGGAAATAATCCAACCATGGGCCAGGAATAGTTTGGTGATTTTTGAACTTGCCTAGGTATTTTATTAAATTCAACAAAGTTGCAGATATATTAAATAAAAACAGAAACAGAAGAAAAGGGGAAAACTTACCTGGGCTCCTCCACTGTGCGGCCCAGCCAGCTGGCCGGCCCAGCCAGCAGCCGGCCCAGCCCACCACTGCAGCCCTCCGTCGTCTTCCTCCCCTCGCCCCGAAGCTGCTGCGTGCTCGCGCGCGCACGGCCGCGCGGCCACCTCCTGCTTGCCGACGAGCTCCTGGCCGCGTGGACGACTCCCGCAGGCCGTCCCGATTCCCCCCTGCTCTCTCTCACTCTCTCCCGACTCTTCCCTCCTCTCCCTCGCTCTCTCTCTCACGCGGTCGAGCACCACCGTCGCCGCCGTTCGCCATAGCAGCCATCTCCGACCACCCCTCGCTCCCCCGACTAGCTCAGGAGCTCCGCCTCGACTCCCTCTTCCTCCCCACCGCTCCACAGCTCCCCGGAAGCCCTGCATCGCCGCCACGTCGCCGTTCCCCTCTTCGGGCTCCGATCATCGTCGCCGTCGAATTCGTCGTCTCCAGCGCGTCCCCGAGCCCGCTAACCACCTCTGCAGCCCCGCGGTGAGCCCCCAGATCGTTTCCCCCTTCTCCCCTGGTCTCTTTCGACCTCTAGGCCCTAGCCCCACCTTGGCCGAGAGCTCCACGCCGCCGGCAATGTCGCCGTCGTGGCCACGATCACCGTAGCACCCAACCGAGCGCACTATCGTGCTCCCCACCTCACCAGGAGCACGCAGCGCGCACTAACGCCTCCCCAAGCCCCCTGCAACGTCGATTCCGACCGCACCCGAACTCCGGCCGCCGCAGCCGAGCTCGCCGCCGTCAACTCCGGCCACCCCGAGCCCAACCACCACCACCAATAGTCGCGGCTCAACCTCAGCAACACGTAGATGCCTTCCGCCGTCCATTTGGTTGCCGGAATGGCAAAAAGCACTTTCGCCGCCGTCTCGGGCCTCGCCGGCGTCATGTCGCCGGTGGGGTTTGACCTGTCCGACCTGGGGTTTGACCCCCCAGGGTCACTGACGCGTGGGCCCTGTCGGACAGTTGGTTAGTTAGTACTAATTACCGTTAGTCAACCCCCCCCTGACACTGACCAGTGGGCCCCAGCGCCACTAATTAGTAATTAGAATTAATTTAACCCTGTTTAACCCCCCTGTCACTAACGTGTGGGCCCCACACGTCAGGTTTGACTCCAGCCAGCCGCAGTTGACCACTGACGTCATGCTGACGTCATGCTGGCGCAATAACTATAATTTCTGGATTTAATTTAAATCAGGAAATTCCAGAATATTATTTAAACTTCAAAAATTCATAACTTTTATTCTGTAATTCCAAATTGGACAAATTATATATGAAAAATGATCAGAAAAATCCAATCTATCCATCTGTACTATTTTCATGCATGATCAAACAAGTTAAATTGATGTTTTAAGCAGAACAAGGTAAAGCACTTTAAAAGGCCATATTTGAATTTGAAATTTGAATCCTTGATTCAAATTTGTTCAAACCCTTCTGGTTTTAGCTGCATTAGCCCAATACACTCATTTTGCCATGTCTCATGCATGCATCATATTGTTGCATACTGTTTGGTAATGTTTGTGTATCGGTGCTCTCTGCGGCAGGTTCTGTCTCCGAGGAATACCGTGATTACCCTAACGAAGAACCGTATCAGTGCATCGAACCATCAGGCAAGCAACCAACCATTTGATCATATCGATACAATCCCATGTTCTCGCTCCTGCTCTCTTTTACTGCATTAAGACAACGCGATTCAAACTGCTGTGTGCTACGGTAGTTGAACCCATTTCCTCTGCATGACCTGTCATTGCCACAGTAACTAGATGAAACTCACTAGCATGTGTAGGAGTTGATTGAGCCATATGTATGTGTTGTTCCTACCTTGCTATGCCTGCTATGCTTAGAGTCGTGTCAGGTCTGGTTCATCTGGGTGATGGGCTAGAGTGAAATGATTATGTCGGAAATGAGAGTGGTGTGGTGAACACGATTTGGTAAAGGTATCGATGAGAGGCCATGTAGGAGTACATGGTGGGTTGTTTCATTGAAGCCGACCTTAAGCACTGAGATCTGTATGCGTGATTTAAGATACAGCTACTACCATGCATTGGGCCCTGAAATATGACCCCGCTCGACTTCTTATTCACCCTAGCTCTCTGTCCAGGAGTTGCAAGTAGTTTCTGGTGTTTGTAGCCTACTGGAGGCCGTGGACAGCGCTGACCGTAGGGGTGGGCTGTGATGCGGTAGGTACGTGGCCGGGTGTACCGAATACCCGTTAGGTATCTCGGGAACCCTGTTCACATCGTTCGGGGCCGTATGGGAAACCCCGGCCGGACTCCCTGCGGATGGAACCTGAATAGGCGATAAACCTGGACTAGAGGCTTAAGTGTTTAGGTAGGTCCTGGTCTACACCCACGTCGGCTTTCGCTTGAAGTCTGCCGAGCACATGTCGTGTGCAGACGCTAAGTGGTGGAAACATGTATGAAGAAGTACACCCCTGCAGGGTTATCATAATCTATTCGAATAGCCGCGTCCGCGGTAAAGGACTACTTGGTTGCCTATACAGTTCATAGACAAGTAAATGGAAACTGTTAAAAGCCTCAAGATAAGTGTGAGTGCCGAGGATGGCTCTTCCGTAGGAAGACGGAGGTGGATCCTCGGTAGTGTATTGAAGTGGTGAGTAGTGGACTCGTGTGCGCAAAACCATTTCAAGTTGGAGTATCGTAGGATAGCCTAGCCAAGAGTCAAAGCTGGCTTGCTGCAATAACTCCACCAACCCTTCTTGATACTATGCATGTATGTAGGATCTGATGTAAGTCTTGCTGAGTACCTTTCTACTCATGTTGCTATAATCTACATTTTTTACAGAAGACACTGCAACCCCTTCTGATGGGTTCTATGTAGACGTTGACATCATCGAGTAGGCTAAGGACCCAGGTGGTGACCCTGAGCTTGTGAAGGACCACGTAGTATAGCTAGGCTTTCCAAGCCTCTTTTGTTTTACTAGTTGTCTGTACTCAGACAAGTTACTTCCGCTGCTGGTTTGTATGACTGTATGACTTGTATGTGGGGTCGTGAGACCCGTACCTTTGTGTATGTTATGTATGGCTCACTGAGCCTTAAATAAAGTACTTGTGTCGTAGAGTCATGTTGTGATGCTTCGTTGTATTTGCACATATCGAGCATATTGTGTGTATGATTGAAATGCTTGGTATGTGTGGGATCTGACTATCTAGTTGTTTATCTTTAGTAGCCTCTCTTACCGGGAAATGTCTCCTAGTGTTGCCGCTGAGCCATGGTAGCTTGCTACTGCTCTGGAACACTTAGGCTGGCCGGCATGTGTCCTTCTTCGTTCCTGTGTCTGTCCCTTCGGGGAAATGTCACGCTTTGAGTACCGGAGTCCTGTTAGCCCGCTACAGCCCGGTTTACCAGAGTCCTGCTAGCCCAGTGCTACAGCCCGGACCCACTTGCTGATGACCGACACGTTCGAAGCTGGGTCATGGATGCCTGTCCCTGTAAGTCTGTGCCACTTTGGGTTTGCGACTAGTCATGTCAGCCCGGGCTCTTTATCATATGGATGCTAGCGACACTATCATATACGTGAGCCAAAAGGCGCAAACGGTCCCGGGAAAAGGTAAGACGACACCCGTGGGGATACCGTGCGTGAGGCCGCAAAGTGATATGAGGTGTTACCAGCTAGATCGATGTGACATCGAGTCGGGGTCCTGACAGCGTTGGCATCAGAGCCGGACTGCCTGTAGGTTCTTCAAGCCAAACTGGTCGATGTTGAGTCTAGAAATTTTTTAGTTATATGTAGGGGAATTGTTTGTGGGTTGGAACGTAAGGCTCTTTTTACTCCTTATACCTTATGACATTCTGATCTGAGTCAGTCCATTCTTCTACCGGGGTTAAGGAATTAGGATCTATTCTCTCTATCAGGATCACGTGTTACTAATCAGTAGTACCTTATAAGTTTGATGGTTACCAGCCTAGTTCAGTTCTACTACCACATTATGTTGCCAGGATGGTTTCAGAACTTTGATATGGTGATGTTGAGTGTGTACGAAATCCTTTGTCAAATGTCTCAAATCCTTTTTGAGCATTTACAGCTGTTATGCTGCCGAAAGTTTGCTAGAAATTCTAATGCCTTTGCATTATGATTGTGCTTTCAGATGGCCACTCGCGACCTCAATCAAGTGGTTCGCCTGACTCGATGCCTAGATGTACCCGGCCATACTGCTAAGTTGGTCAGGGTAATGACTGAGGCTGGATACCGCTGGTATCCTGAGTACACGGTCGAAGAGCAATTCCGAGATTTTAATCAAAGCCAGTATCTCTGCACTGTCAGGATATTTCCATCTTATCCTGGATCCACCGAGCCTCTTCACTGCTCTTATGGACTCGGGGTTACCATTGAGATGGCTGTGCAGGACGCCGCCTACTCTATGATGACCATTATGCGAGTCAGATCTGGTATATTTCGGGACTCTGATTTCCGGTATATGCCAGGATCACTTCCGGGAGCACAAGGGTATCTCCAGGCTATCTATGCTGACCCCACTCAGGAGGATTCACGGACTCGCACCACTGCTGAGATGCTCGAGGATAAGGACCGTGAAAATCGGGCCTTAAGGTTAGAGCTTTTCAATACCCGTGCTGACCACTGGGCCACTTTGACTCGGTTCGCACCGGCGGTGCAAGCTGGATATTCAGATATGCGTGATCTCTATCCTGTGAGATCTGCTCTGCCAGACGTGATGGTTTGGCGTGATGTAGGAGGCATCACCCCACCTCGCGGTCCCCGCAGGCCACCGTTTGTTGGTCCAAGGCCTCATCCTAGCCCCTATGGTCCACAAGCTCCGCGAGACCGTCTGTTTCCAGATGATCATGTTGAGCTCCCAGGCTATGGAGGTGACTTCTACGAGGACTACTACGGATCGGTCTGAGTTAGTGGTAGTATCACTAGTTCGCACTAGCTGTGTCGTCTATCGTCCCGCGTGACTCGTGGGATATGACCTAGTTTGTACTCCTTCCGGAGGTGTAGAAAAATAATGTATAGGAGCTTGGAATGCCTCCGATGAGATGTAATCCTCTTTTCACCGTAATAGTACTTGTTTGGTCTTGTACTAAACTCTGTATGGTGTGTATGACGATGGAATAAAAGAAGCAGTTCTGTTTTTACCATGTCATACGGATGATCATCTTGCATTTCGAGTTATTCCTTGCATTTTTGTCCTATGTCGGAATTTTACCATCCTGACTAAATCATTGTCTTGTTTACCTAGGATGGTCAACACGCGCGCTAACCCTGTCTCTCAAGAGCAGGCCGAAGGCAGTGAAGCCAGGGATGTAAATCTGCCTCATCCTCCTTCACTAGCCGAGGTGATGATGGAAGCTGAGAGAAACAAGCGGGAGACAAACCGTTTGTTGGAGCGTATTGAACAGAATACAGCACACCATCATAGGGCTAACGTGGTGTCACTCAGTGATTTTATCAAATTGCATCCACCCACGTTCCACCACTCCGTCGAGCCTCTCGACGCTGATGACTGGCTTCGCAGTATCTCTCACAAACTGCGTTCCGCGCTGGTAGCGGAGGCTGACAAGGTCACCTTTGCTGCATATCATCTTGAAGGCCCCGCCAGTCTATGGTGGGAGAATTATGGAGCTATGCGCCCAGCGGGCCATGTCACAACTTGGGCTGAGTTCAGCGAGGCTTTCCGTGAACATCACATTCCGGAGGGTCTCATGGACCGTAAACATGAAGAATTCTGCAGTTTCACCCAAGGCCGACTTTCTGTGGATGCTTACAGCAGGGAGTTTGGTAATCTCGCACGATATGCAACTGAGGAAGTGTCTACTGACGCCAAGAAGCAAGCAAGGTTCCGTAAGGGCCTTAGTCCTGAGCTTCGCCGTGACCTCCGTCTGCATGAGTGCACATCTTTTTCGAAACTTGTCAACAAAGCCATCAATGCTGAAACTGGTCAGACTGACTATGACGCAACACGCAAGCATGGACGTGACATGGGTTCCTCATCCGGTGCTGGTTCTCAGAAGCGCCGCATGTGGGTGCCCAACACCGCCCTGCCACCCAGATTTACACCGAGGCCATCCTTCCAGGCGCCTCGCCCCGTTCAACAGTCTGCTCCAGCCAAGCCCTATGGGGGTCCAACTAACAATGCTCCTCCACGTACCAGTTCCGTGACTTGTTTCAAGTGTGGGGAATCTGGTCACTATATGCGTGAGTGTCCCCAGACCAACCCAAATCAATCTGCTAAAGCTGTTGGCCGTGGCAAGCCGACAGGAAAAATATTCCACGCCAAGCCGGTCACCGCTTCACGTGGCCATGTCAACTGTATCTCTGCCGAAGAAGCTCAAGAGGATCCCAACGTCGTTCTCGGTACGCTTCTTGTTAACTGCCACCCGGCATCTGTTCTTTTCGATACAGGAGCCTCTCATTCTTTTATATCCGAAAGTTATGCTCGTTTGCATAACGTTGCATTCTGTGACATGCCATCCACTATGGAAATTTCTACTCCTGGTTCTAGATGGCAGACCTCTAGGGTAAGTTATGGAAATGAAATCCAAGTCGACAGACTTGTTTTCCTTGCGTCTTTGATAGCCCTTAAATCTTCAGATATTAATATCATTCTGGGTATGGACTGGATGTCGGCTCATCATGCCCAAATCGATTGCTTCTCTAGGACTGTTCAACTCACCCATCCTTCGGGAAAGATAGTTAATGTCTTGACCCGAATAGCCAAGCGACAATTATATTCTCTTAACGCCAGCCCTTTGCCAGACCTTGAGGACGTTCCGGTAGTCCGTGACTTCCCGGATGTCTTTCCAGAGGAATTGCCAGGTGTTCCACCTGACAGGGATGTTGAGTTTGTAATAGACCTCATTCCAGGAACCGTTCCGATTGCTAGAAGACCTTATAAGATGGCACCCCTAGAACTAGCCGAGCTTAAGAAACAACTCGATGAGTCCTTGAAAAAGGGTTTCATCCGACCTAGCTCATCTCCGTGGGCTTGCCCCGTCCTATTCGTCAAGAAGAAGGATGGTACGGACCGGATGGTTGTAGATTACCGACCTGTTAATTTGGTCACAATCAAGAACAAATATCCACTTCCCAGGATCAACGACCTGTACGATCAGCTCGCTGGATCCTCAATCTTCTCCAAAATGGATTTGAGGTTGGGCTACCATCAAATCAAAATCAGAAACGGGGACATTCCTAAAACGGCCTTTGTTACTCGTTATGGCCAATACGAGTACACCGTCATGTCCTTCGGTTTAACCAACGCTCCAGCCACCTTTTCTCGGTTAATGAACTCAATCTTCATGGAGTATTTGGATAAATTCGTCGTGGTTTACCTCGATGATATACTTATCTACTCCAAGAACGAGGAAGAACATGCTGAACATCTAAGGCTAGTGTTGCAGAAACTTCGAGAGCATCGCCTTTATGCCAAATTCTCTAAATGTGAATTCTGGTTGTCAGAAGTGACCTATCTGGGTCATGTAATATCTGGTAAAGGTATTGCTGTTAACCCCGAGCGAGTTCAAGCCGTCCTTAACTGGACTCCACCCGAATCGGTCAAGCAAGTTCGGAGTTTTCTAGGCTTAGCGAGCTATTGCCGTCGCTTTGTCGAAAACTTCTCCAAAGTTGCTAAACCTCTAACTGAACTCCTCAAGAAAGATAAGAAGTTCGAATGGACTCCACAATGTGAGCACAGCTTTCAGGAACTGAAAAGACGCCTGACTTCTGCTCCCGTGCTGGTACCGCCAGACTTCTCCAAGGACTTTGTTATCTACTGCGACGCCTCGCGACAAGGACTAGGTTGCATTCTCATGCAAGATCGACACGTAATTGCCTACGCTTCACGACAATTGCACCCACATGAGGAGAATTATCCTACCCATGATCTAGAGCTTGCAGCCGTAGTCTATGCACTTAAGACCTGCCGACATTACCTCCTCGGTAATCGTTGCGAAATATTCACTGATCACCAAAGTCTGAAGTACATCTTCACCCAACCGGATTTGAATCTCAGGCAGAGACGTTGGGTTGAATTGATCACAGACTTCGACTTAGGAATAACCTACACCCCAGGGAAAGCCAACGTCATGGCTGATGCGCTAAGTCGTAAATCTTATTGTAACAATCTGATGTTACAACAAAGTCAACCGCTTCTCCATGAGGAATTTCGGAAGCTTAACCTTCACATTGTTCCTCAAGGATTTCTTTCCACCTTGGTGGCGAAACCTACTCTTACGGATCAAATCATTGCTGCCCAGAAGCGAGATAAGGGAATAGCTAAGATCAAGGAGAACATTGCTAGCAGAGGTGCTAGTTGTTTCTCCACAAATGATCATGGTGTTGTGTACTTTGAGAACCGTCTAGTGGTTCCCAAGAACCAGCATCTACGACAGTTGATCCTTAAGGAGGCTCATGAATCTCCTCTCACCATTCATCCCGGTAGCACTAAGATGTATCAGGACCTACGCCAGAGGTTCTGGTGGACTAGGATGAAGAGAGAAATTGCTCAGTATATTGCAAATTGCGACGTCTGTCGTCGTGTAAAAGCAGAGCACCAACGGCCTGCTGGCACCCTTCAACCCTTAGCTATTCCTGAATGGAAATGGGATAAAATTGGTATGGATTTCATTACCGGTTTTCCCAGGACCAAGAGAGGGAATAATGCTATTTTCGTCGTGGTCGATCGTCTTTCCAAAGTAGCCCATTTCCTACCTGTTCGAGAGAGTATAACCACTAGTCAGCTGGCAGACTTATACATCTCCCGAATAGTGTCCCTTCATGGTGTCCCTTTGGAAATTAACCCGGATCGAGGAAGTCTTTTCACCTCTCGATTTTGGGAAAGTTTCCAAAATGCTATGGGAACCCGTCTTTCCTTTAGCACCACTTTCCACCCTCAGTCGAGTGGTCAAGTGGAACGCGTCAACCAAATTCTAGAAGACATGCTTCGAGCCTCTGTTATCTCATTCGGAATGGACTGGGAGAAGTGCCTTCCATTTGCCGAATTCTCTTACAACAACAGCTATCAATCTAGCTTAGGTAAAGCCCCTTTTGAAGTTCTCTATGGACGACGATGTCGAACACCCCTTAACTGGTCAGAGACCGGGGAAAGACAATTCTTTGGCCCGGATATGATTCAGGAAGCAGAAGAACAAGTTCGTATCGTTCGTGAAAAGTTGAAAACAGCCCAATCTCGTCAAAAGAGTCAATATGACCGAAAACATAAGGCTATGGCTTTCGAGGTTGACGAGAAGGCTTATCTTCGGGTCACCCCTCTGAAGGGAACCCATCGTTTCAGTATCAAAGGCAAATTGGCTCCTCGTTACATTGGACCTTTTCGCATTCTTGCCAAACGAGGAGAAGTTGCCTACCAGTTGGAACTACCTCCGCACCTCTCCAGAGTTCACGATGTCTTCCACGTTTCCCAACTCAGGCGTTGCTTCTCGGATCCTGTCCGTGAAGTGGACCACGAAACGCTTGATCTCCAGGATAATCTTACATATCGAGAGTACCCCATTCGTATCCTCGATCAGGCCGAGCGTACCACTCGACGCCAGAACATCAAGTTCCTCAAAGTACAATGGTCGCACCATTCTGAGGATGAAGCAACTTGGGAAAGGGAGGATCGTCTTCGACTCGAGTACCCCGCCTTCTTCTCGGAGGAACCCAAATCTCGGGACGAGATTCTTTTGAGTGGGGGTGAGTTGTCACACCCTAGCTAGTCATGCATTAGAGTGTTGCATCATGTTTATTCTTTCATCAGAAACTTGAAATGGGGATGACAGAACCCCCAGTCCCCTCTGAAACCAACTAGGGTTACTAAAATAATTTTTCAATGAACCTGAAATGCCCTTCTAAAATGCCCATCATTTTTGTCTTGGTTCAGAACCTCTGCCAAAAATGGTGCACATTTTCCTAGGCCATCCTAGGGTTTTTGAATTAAATCTTAAATATTTGAATTTGGGTATTTAAAATAATATAAAATATTTAAATGCTCAAATATCTCCAAACTAAAATGTTTCATGTTGGAAATAATCCAACCATGGGCCAGGAATAGTTTGGTGATTTTTGAACTTGCCTAGGTATTTTATTAAATTCAACAAAGTTGCAGATATATTAAATAAAAACAGAAACAGAAGAAAAGGGGAAAACTTACCTGGGCTCCTCCACTGTGCGGCCCAGCCAGCTGGCCGGCCCAGCCAGCAGCCGGCCCAGCCCACCACTGCAGCCCTCCATCGTCTTCCTCCCCTCGCCCCGAAGCTGCTGCGTGCTCGCGCGCGCACGGCCGCGCGGCCACCTCCTGCTTGCCGACGAGCTCCTGGCCGCGTGGACGACTCCCGCAGGCCGTCCCGATTCCCCCCTGCTCTCTCTCACTCTCTCCCGACTCTTCCCTCCTCTCCCTCGCTCTCTCTCTCACGCGGTCGAGCACCACCGTCGCCGCCGTTCGCCATAGCAGCCATCTCCGACCACCCCTCGCTCCCCCGACTAGCTCAGGAGCTCCGCCTCGACTCCCTCTTCCTCCCCACCGCTCCACAGCTCCCCGGAAGCCCTGCATCGCCGCCACGTCTCCGTTCCCCTCTTCGGGCTCCGATCATCATCGCCGTCGAATTCGTCGTCTCCAGCGCGTCCCCGAGCCCGCTAACCACCTCTGCAGCCCCGCGGTGAGCCCCCGGATCGTTTCCCCCTTCTCCCCTGGTCTCTTTCGACCTCTAGGCCCTAGCCCCACCTTGGCCGAGAGCTCCACGCCGCCGGCGATGTCGCCGTCGTGGCCACGGTCACCGTAGCACCCAACCGAGCGCACTATCGTGCTCCCCACCTCACCAGGAGCACGCAGCGCGCACTAACGCCTCCCCAAGCCCCCTGCAACGTTGATTCCGACCGCACCCGAACTCCGGCCGCCGCAGCCGAGCTCGCCGCCGTCAACTCCGGCCACCCCGAGCCCAACCACCACCACCAATAGTCGCGGCTCAACCTCAGCAACACGTAGATGCCTTCCGCCGTCCATTTGGTTGCCGGAATGGCAAAAAGCACTTTCGCCGCCGTCTCGGGCCTCGCCGGCGTCATGTCGCCGGTGGGGTTTGACCTGTCCGACCTGGGGTTTGACCCCCCAGGGTCACTGACGCGTGGGCCCTGTCGGACAGTTGGTTAGTTAGTACTAATTACCGTTAGTCAACCCCCCCTGACACTGACCAGTGGGCCCCAGCGCCACTAATTAGTAATTAGAATTAATTTAACCCTGTTTAACCCCCCTGTCACTGACGTGTGGGCCCCACACGTCAGGTTTGACTCCAGCCAGCCGCAGTTGACCACTGACGTCATGCTGACGTCATGCTGGCGCAATAACTATAATTTCTGGATTTAATTTAAATCAGGAAATTCCAGAATATTATTTAAACTTCAAAAATTCATAACTTTTATTCTGTAATTCCAAATTGGACAAATTATATATGAAAAATGATCAGAAAAATCCAATCTATCCATCTGTACTATTTTCATGCATGATCAAACAAGTTAAATTGATGTTTTAAGCAGAACAAGGTAAAGCACTTTAAAAGGCCATATTTGAATTTGAAATTTGAATCCTTGATTCAAATTTGTTCAAACCCTTCTGGTTTTAGCTGCATTAGCCCAATACACTCATTTTGCCATGTCTCATGCATGCATCATATTGTTGCATACTGTTTGGTAATGTTTGTGTATCGGTGCTCTCTGCGGCAGGTTCTGTCTCCGAGGAATACCGTGATTACCCTAACGAAGAACCGTATCAGTGCATCGAACCATCAGGCAAGCAACCAACCATTTGATCATATTGATACAATCCCATGTTCTCGCTCCTGCTCTCTTTTACTGCATTAAGACAACGCGATTCAAACTGCTGTGTGCTACGGTAGTTGAACCCATTTCCTCTGCATGACCTGTCATTGCCACAGTAACTAGATGAAACTCACTAGCATGTGTAGGAGTTGATTGAGCCATATGTATGTGTTGTTCCTACCTTGCTATGCCTGCTATGCTTAGAGTCGTGTCAGGTCTGGTTCATCTGGGTGATGGGCTAGAGTGAAATGATTATGTCGGTAATGAGAGTGGTGTGGTGAACACGATTTGGTAAAGGTATCGATGAGAGGCCATGTAGGAGTACATGGTGGGTTGTTTCATTGAAGCCGACCTTAAGCACTGAGATCTGTATGCGCGATTTAAGATACAGCTACTACCATGCATTGGGCCCTGAAATATGACCCCGCTCGACTTCTTATTCACCCTAGCTCTCTGTCCAGGAGTTGCAAGTAGTTTCTGGTGTTTGTAGCCTACTGGAGGCCGTGGACAGCGCTGACCGTAGGGGTGGGCTGTGATGCGGTAGGTACGTGGCCGGGTGTACCGAATACCCGTTAGGTATCTCGGAAACCCTGTTCACATCGTTCGGGGCCGTATGAGAAACCTCGGCCGGACTCCCTGCGGATGGAACCTGAATAGGCGATAAACCTGGACTAGAGGCTTAAGTGTTTAGGTAGGTCGTGGTCTACACCCACGTCGGCTTTCGCTTGAAGTCTGCCGAGCACATATCGTGTGCAGACGCTAAGTGGTGGAAACATGTATGAAGAAGTACACCCCTGCAGGGTTATCATAATCTATTCGAATAGCCGCGTCCGCGGTAAAGGACTACTTGGTTGCCTATACAGTTCATAGACAAGTAAATGGAAACTGTTAAAAGCCTCAAGATAAGTGTGAGTGCCGAGGATGGCTCTTCCGTAGGAAGACGGAGGTGGATCCTCGGTAGTGTATTGAAGTGGTGAGTAGTGGACTCGTGTGCGCAAAACCATTTCAAGTTGGAGTATCGTAGGATAGCCTAGCCAAGAGTCAAAGCTGGCTTGCTGCAATAACTCCACCAACCCTTCTTGATACTATGCATGTATGTAGGATCTGATGTAAGTCTTGCTGAGTACCTTTGTACTCATGTTGCTATAATCTACATTTTTTACAGAAGACGCTGCAACCCCTTCTGATGGGTTCTATGTAGACGTTGACATCATCGAGTAGGCTAAGGACCCAGGTGGTGACCCTGAGCTTGTGAAGGACCACGTAGTATAGCTAGGCTTTCCAAGCCTCTTTTGTTTTACTAGTTGTCTGTACTCAGACAAGTTACTTCCGCTGCTGGTTTGTATGACTGTATAACTTGTATGTGGGGTCGTGAGACCCGTACCTTTGTGTATGTTATGTATGGCTCACTGAGCCTTAAATAAAGTACTTGTGTCGTAGAGTCATGTTGTGATGCTTCGTTGTATTTGCACATATCGAGCATATTGTGTGTATGATTGAAATGCTTGGTATGTGTGGGATCTGACTATCTAGTTGTTTATCTTTAGTAGCCTCTCTTACCGGGAAATGTCTCCTAGTGTTGCCGCTGAGCCATGGTAGCTTGCTACTGCTCTGGAACACTTAGGCTGGCCGGCATGTGTCCTTCTTCGTTCCTGTGTCTGTCCCTTCGGGGAAATGTCACGCTTTGAGTACCGGAGTCCTGTTAGCCCGCTACAGCCCGGTTTACCGGAGTCCTGCTAGCCCAGTGCTACAGCCCGGACCCACTTGCTGATGACCGACACGTTCGAAGCTGGGTCATGGATGCCTGTCCCTGTAAGTCTGTGCCACTTTGGGTTTGCGACTAGTCATGTCAGCCCGGGCTCTTTATCATATGGATGCTAGCGACACTATCATATACGTGAGCCAAAAGGCGCAAACGGTCCCGGGAAAAGGTAAGACGACACCCGTGGGGATACCGTGCGTGAGGCCGCAAAGTGATATGAGGTGTTACCAGCTAGATCGATGTGACATCGAGTCGGGGTCCTGACACTATAAAATATACGATAATAGTAATAATATAAATATATATATATATATATATATAATGTGGTTAAAAAAATACATTGGGCTGCCGATCTTTAAGAAAAAGCCCATAGGTCGGCATGGACCTAAAAAAATAAGTTGAAACCACCGTCACCGTATGTGTGGGCTAGGAATGTTAAAATACAAAACCTAGGCCTAGCTGATACTTGTTCGCCCTCTGGAAAAAAATGATACCAGATCCCCGAGCGAACTGGATTAAAGAGGGGGCCGGCGACACGACTGAAGAAGCACATCAGGAGTGATTTTTTTCTTCAGTGGATGGCTCTCGATGGCATTTTTTTACTTGCCTCTACACCATACAACTTGTATTTTTAGCCTCCCATTCCGTGGTGGACCAGCAGCCCATTTGCTGGGCAGGCCAACCTACAGAAACCATCACTTGATTTTTCATCAAGCCCCCAAAACAATGCAGTACTATGTTTGTTTTGAGGCCGAAAACATTATGACAGGGGTTGAGCGGGGGAGGGGGCAAGATAGAGCAAAAAGATTAAAAAAAGCTGATGCGCTATTGCTACCCTAACAAAGCAGGTGCAATTCTTCTTGGGAAGAAGGTGTGCCGTTGACACCCACACGTCACATACCCCATAGTAGGCATACTAACAAGTTCAGACACAAGTACAACAGAAAAGGTAAATATTCATATCAAACTCAGGTTCACAGGACACGTTCATATTCATAGCCAACATTCACTATCAACAACTCAAAAGATTCATATATACACAAGTTCAGCATGTCTATGGATCCAAATGATTGATAGATCACACAACAATATTCATAGATAATTCACAAAAAGATTCAGATATACACATGTTCAGTATGTTTATGCATCCAAATGATTGAGATCACAGCCAATATGATCCATGGACGAACTTTAATTACCTAGGGTACAGACTAGTAAATGGTGTTCAGTCGGAGGTACTTCTTGCTAAAATTAATGCTTGTACGAGTAAACTTTTGAGTACATAAGAGGCAACACAGACTATCTGAACTTTGCTTGTAGGTTTATCCTCAAATAGTGGCCTCGTGCCGAGGGAGGTTTGAGCAACTTGGCCACTACTTTCATCCAACTAGTTTACTGGCTCATCTTGGTCCTGTAGCTCGCCAAAATTCTACATTGCAGACGAGAAAGGAGGCGGTTGAGAAAATGAACCACCCAAATTTTTTGTGCAGTTCAACTGAAATGGAGCATCCCTGGCGTGCAGACTGATTAAGTGCCAGATGAATATATGCGTCAACCAACTTGTCTAGAATCTTTAGACTCCATGCCATACAGTTCGCTACCATATCTGCCGATAACCAAAAGGCACAAGTTGGGACCAAAGACTAGACTGCGTTTTTCTGGGCTATGCACCAAGCAATATTTTTGGCGTTCACTCTCCTAATACTTGGAGTTTGACAACTGGTTGACACCGGTTGGTACTCAAATGAATATATGCACTTCTTCTTGTCAACATCGATGCTTGTCTGAGTGAACTTTGGAGTACATAGCAGCAGCATAAGTACCTGTCCATCTGATCTCTTTGTGCAGTTCTACTGAAATCACCCAATGTAATGATTTGCCTGCGAGTTCAGGCTCCAAGTTACTCCTTTATGAAATTGGCAAACAGTAGCACAATGCAAAATTCTGAATACATATGACAAGCACAATAATCAGGATAAAGACCATTACCAACCTGTGTGAGGTAGCATATCAATTACTATTTCCTTTGACTGGAAGCCGAGATAAGCCAAGCGACTGATAGCAAAGGAAGAATGCAAGCCTAGATTAGCGACTGACAGGAAAGGAAGGAAGTTGTCGAGGCAATGAAACACCCAAAGTTTTTGTGAAGTTCCACCAAAATCGAGCATCCCTGTTGGCACATATATTGAGAGAGTGAGATTACTGTAATAGTGGGACTAGTTGATGAAACATACACTAACAAATAGAAGCACCCTAATTATCTTAATGGGTAAAGTTAGCAACATAGTAGTCTTGCTTAAAGAGAGGTATTTTTTTATTTAATCAGTGCCAATTAGTTCAACACTCAAAGCATTGCCAAGTATCATAGGTTGCAAAACTTTAACGTGCAAAGCTAACGGAGTTTCTCATGGCAGTAGCAAGATACAAATAGAGATGACATCAAACTAATATGGATGAAGGCCTTAGGCCGGTACAAACCTGAGGAAAAAAGCTTATTCATGTAGTCCCATAAGAGATGATGAAGCACTCATTGGAATCACTCAATAGTGTATATTTTTGTGCACTTCAAATGTATGGGTGTAATCACTCTTGTTTACTAGTGCTGAAATTATATCGAAAGGTTACCAAGAACTTCTAGCAGAGTTAAAGCACTGCCTGGGATACAGTTCATTGTATTGTCTTGTGTAGTTCCACTAAAATGTATGATCGGCACAACATGATCCCTGTTTGCACAAGTAGGAACAAGGTGAAACCTTCATTAGCTTGGTGAGAAAGGATAGAAAGACATTAGCATATTACTCTAACAGTAGCATCAAATTTATGATGGACAATACACAAAACATTGCCTCATTAAACCAATGGCAATAAATTGACATGCAAAACAATAGCACTATTATGTCATGACACTAATAATATTCCCTCCCTGCTCCACCGCATGATTCACCTCCATAGACAAACATACACACGTACATGATTCAGCATAAGTTGCTACTAAATATTTGTTTAACTCTGACAGGAAAATTAGGCAGCAATAAATTAGTGGTACTTAAGTACTCCTAATTAATTAAGTGACCTTGCAGGAGAGACAACAGAAGTGGAAGGGCTCCCTGGAGGATCGTCTCACATGTAAGGTAGACGTTGCCGGAGCCCTTGAATTGCCTCGACTGAGGCCTCTGGCTTCAGCAAGATCACCTTGGCACTGTTTATTCTTCTTCTTCCTCCTCTTCCTCCTCTGTTTCTCTTTCTCCTCACCAATTGGTGAAACCAAGTACATGATTGGCCTTCTATTTCTGAATTGGTTTTGTCAGTGACGGAGTACAAGTGTACTAGTAAACAATAGCATTATTTTCTCATGGGAGTCGCAAAATAGAGATGAACACGTGCATTAAATATCATTCTTACCTAAAGGAAGGTTATGGCGCCAATATGGATGATGAGGATTGGAACACATATCCCCCTTTGTGTAGTTCCACCGAAATGAATCAACTATTCCATTCTGACATTCCAGTTAAACAACACAAAAGTCACTTCTTTTAAGAAGTGTTTTGTGCAGTGCACCAAAAGGTCACAACAGTAACCTGGTGAAATGGATATCCCTGTTTGCACAAAAAGCTACAATGGAAACCGTCAAAGTCTCAAAAAATTACAAGCAAAAACATTTGGCTAAACTTGTCATGGCTTATAGCAGTGGCATGGCTTCATTTTACCAGGGGCATTAGATTAAGAACAACTAAATATTTGGTATAAGGGCATGGGACAGTGGGTGCACTAGCGGTCCAGCACCATGTACCTAAATAGGGGCATAAAGTTGTGATTCAGAGTTTGTTGCCCCGAGAAACAAACATCCAAGAAACAAATCTGGCTTGGTCCCATTTTTGTTCACTCTAGCCACCTACTCCTATGTGTGGATAGCAAATCTAGTCCTGGCCATACCACTATGTACAACGTTACCTCGATATTTCCCTTTTCGACCAAGAGACCAGTTGGATGACCAGTCTGTACTACTTTCACCCCCTTTCCTTCCTGTTTGTACCAAGTCCGATGTACATACTAAATTCCCCCACCCTACTTTATTTCTTGTTTGAACCAAGTACAAGATTCGACTCCAGGAAGTAGCTTTACCTCTAACAATAGAAGAAGAAAAATAGGTGACGTTGGACCATCCGATCGAGAGGGGCTGAGTGATACGTCCATTTTGCCTCATGCTTTTATATCGATATTTATTGCATTATGGGCTGTTATTACACATTATGCCACAATACTTATGCCCATTCTCTCTTATTTTACAAGGTTTACATAAAGAGGGAGAATGCCGGCAGCTGGGATTTTGTGCTGGAAAAGGAGCAAATATTAGAGACCTATTCTGCACAGCTCCAAAAGTCCTGAAACTTCATGGAAGCTATTTCCAGAATATATAAAAAATACTGAGCACAAGAAGTTCCAAAGGGGGGCCACACCCTGGCCACGAGGGTGGGGGGGCACGCCCTCTGCCTCGTGGGCCCCCTGGGGCCCTCCCATGCCCATCTTCTTCTATATGGAGTCTTTCGTTGAGGAAAAAATCGTAAGCAAGCTTTCGGGATGAGACTCCGCCGCCATGATGCAGAACCTTGGCGGAACCAATCTACGGCTCTGGCGGAGCTGTTCTGCCGGGGAAACTTCCCCCCAGGAGGGAGAAATCATCACCATCTTCATCACCAACGATCCTCTCATCGGGAGGGGGTCAATCTCCATCAACATCTTCACCAGCACCATCCCATCTCAAACCCTAGTTCATCTCTTGTATCCAATCTTTGTATCCAAACCTTAGATTGGTACATGTGGGTTGCTAGTAGTGTTGATTACTCCTTGTAGTTGATGCTAGTTGGTTTACTTGGTGGAAGATCATATGTTCAGATCCATTATGCATATTAATACCCCTCTGATTATGAACATGAATATGCTTTGTGAGTAGTTACGTTTGTTCCTGAGGACATGGGAGAAGTCTTGCTATTAGTAGTCATGTGAATTTGGTATTCGTTCGATATTTTGATGAGATGTATGTTGTCATCCCTCTAGTGGTGTCATGTGAACGCTGACTACATGACACTTCATCATTGTTTGGGCCTAGGGGGAGGCATTGGGAAGTAATAAGTAGATGATGGGTTGCTAGAGTGACAGAAGCTTAAACCCTAGTTTATGCGTTGCTTCGTAAGGGGCTGATCTGGATCCATATGTTTCATGCTATGCTTAGGTTTACCTTAATACTTTTGCTGTAGTTGCGGATGCATGCAATAGGAGTTAATCATAAGTGGGATGCTTGTCCAAGTAAGGACAGTACCCAAGCACCGGTCCACCCACATATCAGATTATCAAAGTACCGAACGCGAATCATATGATCGTGATGAAAACTAGCTTGATGATAATTCCCATGTGTCCTCGGGAGCGCTTTCCTTCATATAAGAGTTTGTCCAGGCTTGTTCTTTGCTATAAAAAGGTGTAACATCCCAAATTTTCAATTTGGAATGTTATACATAGATCATTCCGGCATATCATATTTATTGCATTTCGTCTCGCGATCCTCGAGAATCCTAAGCACCTCAAGGACCCTCGGAGAGAGTTGGGGATTTTCCCGGTTTTCAAATTTGATTTTTTATCAATTTTGAAACGAGGATTTTGGTTTAAATTATTTTTCTCTCTAAAAATATTTCATATTAAAACATATGAGAGGAGATAATATGACTTCTCCAAAATAAATGAAATATTACAGGAAAAATATTAAAATAAATATTTGTTTTTATTTGGATTTTATTGCAATTTTGTTTGCATTAGAAAAATTGCATGTTTTCAAAATTACATTTAAGGGCCAAGAAAATGTTCATCTCGTTCTAAATATTTTATTTAGACGGAGAAAATTTGTTTTGGCATTTTTAGAATTTTATTTTATTTTCTAGGATTTTTTTAGTTTCGACGGAATTATTTAAAAAACGCAAGGGCTAACTGGGCCGAAGCCCAGCCGGCCCGTTCCGCCGCCGTCTCCCCCGCGCGCATCGCCGTGCGAAGCACGGATGCCGAGGGGAGTCCGTGCCGGACTCCTCCCCGGGCGCCCCCTCGCCCAAGCCATGTCGCCCCCTCGCCCCTTTAAATAGCGCCGCCCCACCCCGCCTCTCCACCACGACCGCCCTCCAGCCCCGCCACCGTAGCCCGCGCTGCCGCCTACCGCCGCTGGCGCCGCCGCTTGTCGCTGCCCGCGCCGCTGCTGCCACGTGCCGCCTGAGCCCCGCCGTCCGCCAGCCCCGCCGGAGCCGCACCCCGCCAGATCCGACGAGGTAACGCGCCGTCGCCGTTGTTTTTTGAGAAAACCCTAGTTCGTTTTTTCGGTTCGTCGGCTTTTCCCAGGTTTTCTTTTTAGCGGACGTTCATCCGTACGTTCATTTTAACGAACGGTTTTCACTCGTTAGTTAAAGATAATGAACGCTCGTTCATTAGCCTGTTCGTCAGTTTTCTTTTATCGGATTACTCCGCGATTATTTCTGATCGCGATTTCTGATCCGATTTTTGTTCTAGTTTATCTTTTCGCTCGTTAGTCGGAATCAGGCGATTCAAGCGCCTAGATCTTCGTCTCGAGACTCTCTTTCCGCTTAACCAACTTGCACAAGTTTTTGCTACTATAAAATTTGACCCAATTCCAGATTAGTAAACGGATCTTGTTTCTTTCGCCGTTTGAGTTCCGTTGCTCCGTTCAATTTGATTCTTTTTGTAAACCGGAGTTCTTAAGTTGAACTTTCTAGTTAGACCTTCTCATTTGAGTTTTACCCGTGTTTCTTTGCTTGATTGCTTATGTATGCTATTGTTTGTTTGCGATAGAATTCCCGGAGTGTGAAGCATGTTATTTGGAGTCTCTAGGTTACGCGGATCGTCAGCAAGGCAAGTAACACTTTGATCATACCCCTTTATCACCCAGTTTTTATGCATTAGTTCCAATCCCCAAAAATTGCATGGTTAGGATGTCATTAACATGTGGGTTGGGAAGTAGTTGATGAGGTAAAACCTATTACCCTGTTACATACAAACCCTTGGGAGTTACTTCTACGTGTTGCTTAGATTGATATGCTATGCTCGTAGACGAGGTTTGGGTGAGTGAAATCCATGACAGATGTGAGATTAATAATTAATGGTTCAACTTAAGGTGGCAACTTAAATACACATCTGGGTGGATTGAGGACCCTGGAGTACCCAGTGTTGCCTGTATTTTTTGGAAATCCCGGAGTACCCGTGTGATCTTCCTATGGACCGCCACCCAGGCTCAAAGGGAACTGAGATGATTCATGCTAGAAACTTCCGTGTGCATCCACAAGCTATTATGGGCTCTAGCATAGTTGAGTAAGTTACGTGAAGCTCTTGAAGAGGTGGATCAGCAGGTAGTAGGTTGTAGGTTTGGTATGGTCTGCCTGGAGTAGAGAGTTAATGTTTCTGAAAGACTGTGTCTCGGTCATCCGTTTCTCAAACACCATGTAGTGCGAGAAATCCAATGGAGGCGATCAAGTCTTGTGGGGAAAAGTGTGCAAACCTCTGCAGAGTGTACAAACTAATCATGGTTAGCCATGTCCCCGGTTATGGACAAATCTTGAGTATCTAGTACTTGGAGTATCTTAAGTATCTCATCACTCTAAATTAATATTGTTGGGTTGATAATTACCTTAATTGGGATTGAGTTGGAGGAACCTTCTCAATGATGTTTCAACTACAATGATAGTTAAATTAAAATCTATTCCTTTGTTGTAGGGAAAATTGGCTTTTCGCAAAAACTATAACCATAGAGCTTTCCACCAGCCAAATATCCATGTAGTGATAGAATTATTCTATTCTTGCTCTACTGTGTTATTTTGCCAGCATATTCCATGTGCTGACCCGTTTTCGGGCTGCAACGTATTATCTCGCAGACTTTTCAGGCGAGGAGTAAGGTTCGTTAGGTCGTTGCCGTGCAGCTCAGCTATGCTGTTGGAGTTGATGGACTCACTTTATCTGCCAAGCCTTCTGCTGTTATCATATTAGATGGCCTTAAGCCATATTTATTGTAATAAGTTCTCTTTGGAGACATTCGATGTAATAAGTGTGTGATTGCTACTCTGTTATAAATCCTTGAGTACTGTGTGTGTCAGCATTACCGATCCAGGAATGACATTGAAGCACAGAGACTTGACCGTTTGAGGTCGGGTCGCTACAAGATGGTATCAGAGCCCGGTTGAGTGTAGGACATGACCACTAAGCTAAAACCATAGATCACTATTCTCTTCTCATTTCTGACTCCTCTCCATTTTCCACTCTTTAGGATGGCGGATGCAAGGAACAAGTTTGCACAACCGAATGAAGAAGCACCTTTTGGACGACACTTGAAGGAAGTCACTAGGTACCTGAACATAGGAATACTAAGCTTAACCAGGACCTACAACGCCACTTTACCAGAAGAGGAACGATGGATGATTCAAGTTCAAGTTCCAGGAAGAACCTTCACGCCAGTCACTAAACCCATAGAGTTTTCCTTCGATGCACCAACCTAGAGTTTAGGAAAGAGTATGGAAGCTCACATCACCATGGGACACATTGGAGAAGTTTACCAAAAGGAGCTTAAGGATACTATCTACCAGATCTGTGGGCGCCGAGATGAGCAATGGCAGATGATCAACACCAGGAAGGATAGATCAATTGCAGCTTTCATCCAGGAACTAAACCAGCACATTCGACGCCAGGAGAACCAGATGTGTGCAGGCATGATAGATCTGAAGAAGGCAATGACTAGGATCGTGGAACTGGAGGAAGAACTCAAGGCTACACGTGAAGATTATGAGGAGGAAATCGTCGTACTAGTGGAGAAGAATGACGACCTGATTAAGAAGATCGGAATATTCATGGGAGACCCCACACCAGTAGAAGTGAAGGAAATATGCCCTAGAAGCAATAATAGTTATTATTTATTTCCTTATATCATGATAAATGTTTATTATTCATGCTAGAATTGTATTAACCGGAAACACAATACAAGTGTGAATACATAGACAAACAGAGTGTCACTAGTATGCCTCTACTTGAATAGCTCGTTGATCAAAGATGGTTATGTTTCCTAACCATAAACATGAGTTGTCATTTTATTAACGGGATCACATCATTAGGAGAATGATGTGATTGACTTGACCCATTCCGTTAGCTTAGCACTTGATCATTTAGTTTGTTGCTATTGCTTCTTCATGACTTATACATGTTCCTATGACTGAGATTATGCAACTCTCATTTACCGGAGGAACACTTTGTGTGCTACCAAATGTCACAACGTAACTGGGTGATTATAAAGGTGCTCTACAGGTGTCTCCGAAGGTACTTGTTGGGTTGGCGTATTTAAAGATTAGGATTTGTCACTTCGATTGTCGGAGAGGTATCTCTGGGCCCTCTCGGTAATGCACATCACCTAAGCCTTGCAAGCATTGCAACTAATGAGTTAGTTGCGAGATGATGTATTACAGAACGAGTAAAGAGACTTGCCGGTAACGAGATTGAACTAGGTATTGAGATACCGATGATCGAATCTCGGGCAAGTAACATACCGATGACAAAGGGAACAACGTATGTTGTTATGCGGTTTGACCGATAAAGATCTTCATAGAATATGTAGGAACCAATATGAGCATCCAGGTTCCGCTATTAGTTATTGACCGGAGACGTGCCTCGGTCATGTCTACATAGTTCTCGAACCCGTAGGGTCCGCACGCTTAAAGTTTGATGACGATTATATTATGAGTTTATGTGTTTTAATGTACCGAAGGAGTTCGGAGTCCCGGATGAGATCAGGGACATGACGAGGAGTCTCGAAATGGTCGAGACGTAAAGATCAATATATTGGACGACTATATTCGGACATCGGAAAGGTTCCGAGTGATTCGAATATTTTCGGGAGTACCGGGGAGTTACGGGAATTCGTATTGGGCCTTAATGGGCCATACGGGAAATGAGAGAAAGGCCTCAAAGGGTGGCCGCACCCCTCCCCATGGGCTGGTCCGAATTGGACTAGGGAGGGGGGGCGCCCCCTTCCTTCCTTCTCCTTTTCCCTTCCCTTTCCTTCCCTCCTACTCCTACTACTTGGAAGGGCTCCTAGTTCTACTAGGAAAGGGAGAATCCTACTCCCGGTGGGAGTAGGACTCCCCTAGGGCGCGCCATAGAGAGGGCCGGCCCTCCCCCTCCTCCACTCCTTTATATACGGGGGCAGGGGGCACCTCTAGACACACAAGTTGATCAAGTTGATCGTCTCTTAGCCGTGTGCGGTGCCCCCCTCCACCATAGTCCAACTCGATAATACTGTAGCAGTGCTTAGGCGAAGCCCTGTGTCGGTAGAACATCAACATCATCACCACGCCGTCGTGCTGACGAAACTCTCCCTCAAGACTCGGCTGGATCGGAGTTCGAGGGACGTCATCGGGCTGGACATGTTCTGAACTCGGAGGTGCCGTACGTTCGGTACTTGATCGGTCGGATCGTGAAGACGTACGACTACATCAACAACGTTGTGCTAACGCTTCCGCTTATGGTCTATGAGGGTACGTGGACAACACTCTCCCCTCTTGTTGCTATGCATCACCATGATCTTGCGTGCGTAGGAAAATTTTGAAATTACTACGTTCCCCAACAGTGGCATCCGAGCCAGGTTTTATGCGTTGATGTAATATATGCATGAGTAGAAAACAAGTGAGTTGTGGGCGATATAAGTCATACTGCTTACCAGCATGTCACACTTTGGTTCGGCGGTATAGTTGGATGAAGCGGCCTGGACCGACATTACGCGTACGCTTACGCGAGACTGGTTCTACCGACGTGCTTTGCACACAGGTGGTTGGCGGGTGTCAGTTTCTCCAACTTTAGTTGAACCGAGTGTGGCTACGCCCGGTCCTTGCGAAGGTTAAAACAGCACCAACTTGACAAACTATCGTTGTGGTTTTGGTGCGTAGGTAAGAACGGTTCTTGCTCAGCCCGTAGCAGCCACGTAAAACTTGCAACAACAAAGTAGAGGACGTCTAACTGGTTTTTGCAGGGCATGTTGTGATGTGATATGGTCAAGACATGATGAGATATAAGTTGTTGTATGAGATGAACATGTTTTGTTGAAGTTATCGGCAACATGCAAAAGCCTTATGGTTATCTCTCTATTGCATAAGATGCAAGCACCAAATAATTGCTTTACTTTATCGCTATGCGATAGAAATAGTTGCAAGAGCAATTGTTGGCGAGACAACCATGTGACGACACATTGATATAGATCAACATGATGGAGATCATGGTGTCATGCCGGTGATGATGGAGATCATGACGATACTTTGGAGATGGAGACCAAAGGCACAAGATGATGATGGCCATATCATGTCACATATTTTGATTGCATGTGATGTTTATCTTTTATACATCTTATTTTGCTTAGTTCGACGGTAGCTTTATAAGTTGATCTCTCACTAATTATCAAGGTACAAGTGTTCTCCCTGAGTATGCACCGTTGCGAAAGTTCTTCGTGCTGAGACACCACATGATGATCGGGTGTGATAGGCTCTACGTTCAAATACAACGGGTGCAAAACAATTCCACACGCGGAATACTCAGGTTAAACTTGACGAGCCTAGCATATAACAGATATGGCCTCAGAACACGGAGACCGAAAGGTCGAGCGTGAATCATATAGTAGATATGATCAACATAGTGATGTTCACCATTGAAACTACTCCATCTCACGTGATGATCGGACATGGTTTAGTTGATATGGATCACGTGATCACTTAGAAGATTAGAGGGATGTCTGTCTAAGTGGGAGTTCTTAAGTAATATGATTAATTGAACTTTAGTTTATCATGAACTTAGTCCAGGTAGTATTAGCATATCTATGTTGTATATCAATAGCTCGCGATATTGCTCCCAGTTTATTGTGTTCCTAGAGAAAAATTATGTTGAAAATGTTAGTAGCAATAATGCAGATTGGATCTGTGATCTGAGGATTATCCTCATTGCCGCACAAAAGAATTATGTCTTTGATGCACCGCTAGGTGACAGACCTATTGCAGGAGCAGATGCAGACATTATGAATGTTTGGTTAGCTCAATATGATGACTACTTGATAGTTTAGTGCACCATGCTTAAACGGCTTAGAATCAGGACTTCAAAGACGATTTGAACGTCATGGACCATATGAGATGTTCCAGGAGTTGAAGTTAATATTTCAAGCAAATACTCGAGTTGAGAGATATGAAGTCTCCAACAAGTTCTATAGCTAAAATATGGAGGAGAATAGCTCAAGCAGTGAGCATGTGCTCAGATTGTACGGGTACTACAATCGCTTGAATCAAGTGGGAGTTAATCTTCCAGATAAGATAGTGATTGACAGAATTCTCTAGTCACCATCACCAAGTTAGTAGAACTTCGTGATGAACTATGATATGCAAGGGATAACGGAAACTATTCCCAAGCTCTTCGTAATGCTGAAATCAACGAAGGTAGAAATCAAGAAAAATATCAAGTGTTGATGGTAGACAAGACCACTAGTTTCAAGAAAAGGGCAAAGGGGAAGAAAGGGAACTTCAAGAAGAATGGCAAGCAAATTGCTGCTCAAATGAAGAAGCCCAAGTCTGGTCCTAAGCCTGAGACTAAGTGCTTCTACTGCAAAGGGACTGGTCACTGGAAGCGAAACTGCCCCAAGTATTTGGCGGATAAGAAGGATGGCAAAGTGAACAAAGGTATATTTGATATACAGATTATTGATGTGTATTTTACTAGTGTTCGTAGCAACCCCTCGGTATTTGATACTGGTTCAGTTGCTAAGAGTAGTAACTCGAAATGGGAGTTGCAGAATGAACAAAGACTAGTTAAGGGTGAAGTGACGATGTGTATTGGAAGTGGTTCCAAGATTGATATGATCATCATCGCACACTCCCTATACTTTCGGGATTAGCGTTGAACCTAAATAAGTGTTATTTGGTGTTTGCGTTGAGCATGAATATGATTTGATCATGTTTATTGCAATACGATTATTCATCTAAGTAAGAGAATAAATTGTTGTTCTGTTTACATGAATAAAACCTTATATGGTTACACACCCAATGAAAATGGTTCGTTGGATCTCGATCGTAGTGATACACATATTCATAATATTGAAACCAAAAGATGCAAAGTTAATAATGATAGTGCAACTTATTTGTGGAACTGCCGTTTAGGTCATATTGGTATAAAGCGCATGAAGAAACTCCATGCTTATGGACTTTTGGAATCACTTGATTATGAATCAGTTGATGCTTGCGAACCATGCCTCATGGGCAAGATGACTAAGACTCCGTTCTCCGGAACAATGCAGCAAGCAACATATTTGTTGGAAATCATGCATACTGATGTATGAGGTCCGATGAATATTGAAGCTCGCGGCAGGTATCATTATTTTCTGATCTTCACAGATGATTTGAGCAGATATGAGTATATCTACTTGATGAAACACAAGCCTGAAACATTTGAAAAGTTCAAAGAATTTCAGAGTGAAGTGGAGAATCATCGTAACAAAATAATAGTTTCTATGATATGATCGCAGAAGTAAAATATTTGAGTTACGAGTTTGGCCTTCAGTTAAAACAATGTGAAATAGTTTCACTACTCACGCCACCTAGAACACCACAGTGTAATGGTGTGTCTGAACATCGTAACCGTACTTTATTAGATATGGTGCGATCTATGATGTCTCTTACCAATTTTCCACTATCATTTTGGGGTTATGCATTAGAGACAGCTACATTCATGTTAAATAGGGCACCATCTAAATCCGTTGAGACGACACCGTATGAACTATGGTTTGGCAAGAAACCTAAGCTGTCGTTTCTTAAAATTTGAGGTTGCAATGCTTATGTGAAAAAGTTTCAACCTGATAAACTCAAACCCAAATCGGAGAAGTGCATCTTCATAGGATACCCAAAAGAAAATGTTGGGTACACCTTCTATCACAGATCCGAAGGCAAGATATTCATTGCTGAGAATGGATCCTTTCTAGAGAAGGAGTTTCTCTCGAAAGAAGTGAGTGGGAGGAAAGTAGAACTTGATGAGGTAACTGTACCTGCTCCCTTATTGGAAAGTAGTTCATCACAGAAATCTGTTCCTGTGACTACTACACCAATTAGTGAGGAAGCTAATGATGATGATCATGTAACTTCAGATCAAGTTACTACCGAACCTCGTAGGTAAACCAGAGCGATATCTGCACCAGAGTGGTACGGTAATCCTATTCTGGAGTTCATGTTACTTGACCATGACGAACCTACTAACTATGAGGAAGCGATGATGAGCCCAAATTCCGCAAAATGGCTAGAAGCAATGAAATCTGAGATGGGATCCATGTATGAGAACAAAGTATGGACTTCGGCTGACTTGCCCGTTGATCGGCAAGCAACTAAGAATAAATGGATCTTCAAGAAGAAGACTGACGCTGACAGTAATGTTACTGTCTACAAAGCTCAACTTGTTGCGAAAGGTTTTCGACAAGTTCAATGGATTGACTACGATGAGACCTTCTCACCCGTAGCGATGCTTAAGTCTGTCCGAATCATGTTAGCAATTGCCGCATTTTATGATTATGAAATTTGGCAAATGGATGTCAAAACTGCATTCCTGAATGGATTTCTGGAAGAAGAGTTGTATAAGATGCAACCAGAAGGTTTTGTCGATCCAAAGGGAGCTAACAAAATATGCAAGCTCCAGTGATCCATCTATGGACTAGTGCAAGCACCTCGGAGTTGGAATATACACTTTGATAAGTTGATCAAAGCATATAGTTTTATACAGACTTGTGGTGAAGCCTGTATTTACAAGAAAGTGAGTGGGAGCACTACAACATTTCTGATAAGTATATGTGAATGACATATTGTTATCAGAGATAATGTAGAATTATTCTGCAAAGCATAAAGGAGTGTTTGAAAGGAGTTATTCAAAGAAAGACCTCGGTGAAGTTGCTTATATATTGAGCATCAAGATCTATAGAGATAGATCAAGACGCTTGATAAGTTTTTCAATGAGTACATACCTTGACAAGATTTTGAAGTAGTTCAAAATGGAACAGTCAAAGAAAGAGTTCTTACCTATGTTACAAGGTGTGAAACTGAGTAAGACTCAAAGCCCGACCACGGCAGAAGATAGAAAGAGAATGAAAGTCATTCCCTATGCCTTGGCCATAGGTTCTATAAAATATGCCATGCTGTGTACTAGATCTATTGTATACCCTACACTGTTTTTGGCAAGGGGTACAATAGTGATCTAGGAGTAGATCACTGGACAGCGGTCAAAATTATCCTTAGTGGAATAAGGATATGTTTCTCGATTATGGAGGTGACAAAAAGGTTCGTCATAAAGGGTTACGTCGATGCAAGTTTTGACACTGATCCAGATGACTCAAAGTCTCAATCTGGATACATATTGAAAGTGGGAGCAATTAGCTAGAGTAGATCCGTGCAGAGCATTGTTGACATGGAAATTTGGAAAATACATACGGATCTGAATGTGGCAGACCCGTTGACTAAACTTCTCTCACAAGCAAAACATGACCACACCTTAGTACTCTTTGGGTGTTAATCACATAGCGATGTGAACTAGATTATTGACTCTAGTAAACCCTTTGGGTGTTGGTCACATGTCGATGTGAACTATGGGTGTTAATCACATGGTGATGTGAACTATTGGTATTAAATCACATGGCGATGTGAACTAGATTATTGACTCTAGTGCAAGTGGGAGACTGAAGGAAATATGCCCTAGAGGCAATAATAAAGTTATTTTTTATTTCCTTATATCATGATAAATGTTTATTATTCATGCTAGAATTGTATTAACCAGAAATATAATACATGTGTGAATACATAGACAAACAGAGTGTCACTAGTATGCCTCTACTTGACTAGCTCGTTGATCAAAGATGGTTATGTTTCCTAACCATAGACATGAGTTGTCATTTTATTAACGGGATCACATCATCAGGAGAATGATGTGATTGACTTGACCCATTCCGTTAGCTTAGCACTTGATCGTTTAGTTTGTTGCTATTGCTTTCTTCATGACTTATACATGTTCCTATGACTATGAGATTATGCAACTCCCGTTTACCGGAGGAACACTTTGTGTGCTACCAAATGTCACAACGTAACTGGGTGATTATAAAGGTGCTCTACAGGTGTCTCCGAAGGTACTTGTTGGGTTGGCGTATTTCGAGATTAGGATTTGTCACTCCGATTGTCGGAGAGGTATCTCTGGGCCCTCTCGGTAATGCACATCACCTAAGCCTTGCAAGCATTGCAACTAATGAGTTAGTTGCGAGATGATGTATTATGGAACGAGTAAAGAGATTTGCCGGTAACGAGATTGAACTAGGTATTGAGATACCGACGATCGAATCTCGGGCAAGTAACATACCGATGACAAAGGGAACAACGTATGTTGTTATGCGGTTTGACCGATAAAGATCTTCGTAGAATATGTAGGAGCCAATATGAGCATCCAGGTTCCGCTATTGGTTATTGACCGGAGACGTGTCTCGGTCATGTCTACATAGTTCTCGAACCCGCAGGGTCCGCACGCTTAAAGTTTGATGACGGTTATATTATGAGTTTATGTGTTTTGATGTACCGAAGGAGTTCGGAGTCTCGGATGAGATCAGTGACATGACGAGGAGTCTCGAAATGGTCGAGACGTAAAGATCGATATATTGGACGACTATATTCGGACATCGGAAAGGTTCCGAGTGATTCGGATATTTTCAGGAGTACCGGGGAGTTACGGGAATTCGTATTGGGCCTTAATGGGCCATATGGGAAAGGAGAGAAAGGCCTCAAAGGGTAGCCGCACCCCTCCCCATGGGCTCGTCCGAATTGGACTAGGGAGGGGGGGCACCCCTTCCTTCCTTCTCCTTTTCCCTTCCCTTTCCTTCCCTCCTACTCCTACTACTTGGAAGGGCCCCTAGTTCTATTAGGAAAGGGGGAATCCTACTCCCGGTGGGAGTAGGACTCCCCTAGGGCGCGCCATAGAGAGGGCCGCCCCCCCTCCTCCAACCCTTTATATACGGGGGCAGGGGGCACCTCTAGACACACAAGTTGATCAAGTTGATCGTCTCTTAGCCGTGTGCGGTGCCCCCCTCCACCATAGTCCAACTCGATAATACTGTAGCGGTGCTTAGGCGAAGCCCTGCGTCGGTAGAACATCAACATCGTCACCACGCCGTCGTGCTGACGAAACTCTCCCTCAACACTCGGCTAGATCGAAGTTCGAGGAACGTCATCGGGCTGAACATGTGGTGAACTCGGAGGTGCCATACATTCGGTACTTGATCGGTCGGATCGTGAAGACGTACGACTACATGAACCGTGTTGTGCTAACGCTTCCGCTTACGGTCTAAGAGGGTACGTGGACAAAACTCTCCCCTCTCGTTGCTATGCATCACCATGATCCTGCATGTGCGTAGGAAATTTTTGAAATTACTACGTTCCCCAACAAGAAGAAGACGAAGAACCCAAGGAGATTCGCCCAGAGGACTACATCATAATCGACGACACCGACTCCGACCTGAGTGATGATGACTTTGAAGACGAAGCTGGAGCAGATATCATGGAGTCTGCAACCGAGGAATATTTTTAGTAGACCACCACATAAGTAGTAGTATTCCACCATGTAAATAGAGTAGTCCGAGCACTTTTGCGATAGTTAGACCGATTGTATGCCCTTGCTTGATTGATTGAGTGAAATGATTGTGTTTGGCTCATGTGCATATGGGTAGTGCTTTCTCATTAGACCTCATTCTATTTTAATCTCTCCCCTCTAAACCCATCAGATGCCTCCGAGACGTGACCCCGAATTTTCTTTCCCACCAGAGCTCACTCAGTTGATCCAGCAACATCATGGTGGGAGAATTACAATGTCACCTACCCTATAGCCACGGTGACATGGGACCAATTTCAGCAAGCCTTCCGTACAGCCCATGTCTCAACTGGAGCCATGAATTTGAAGAAGCGTGAGTTTCGCAACTTACGCCAGGGGAACCGTACTATGGCTCAGTACGCGGATGAGTTTATCAAGCTATCTCGCTATGCCCCTGATGATGTGGCCACATATGCTGCAAAGCAGGATAAGTTTATGGAAGGGCTGAATGATGAGATGAGTATGCAGTTGATGGTGGCAACATTCACCAACTACCAGGAGTTGGTAGATAAGGCTCTTATGATTGAAGGGAAGCAGCAGCAGATTGAGAGCCGTAAGAGGAAGTATGGACAAGGGAGGTATAACTCAGGAGCTCAGCAGAAGCCTCGCCTAACCCCGAACTCGGGAGGACTTGTTCATAACCATGGAGGCGACACCCATAATGGAGGAAGTCACCATAATCACACTGGCCCAAGGAATGGGAATGGGAATGGAGCAAGCAACAATCAGAACCGCCCCAATCCAGCCACACCCACCAAGAGAGACCTAAGCCACGTTACTTGTTTCAAGTGCGGGAAGACTGGACACTATGCCACGGAGTGCCCTGAAGGGAAGAATGGAAATGGAAATGGGAGCGCTGGGAAGAAGCCCAATCCATTCAACAAAGGACAAGTGAACCACGTTAACGTGGAGGAGGTTGAAGAGCAGCCAGACGCGGTTATAGGTAAGTTTTTGGTTAAGTTATTTACCGCTCTTGTTCTTTTTTATACTGGTGCATCACATTCATACATATCAAGGGAATTCGTGGATAAGTTTAAACTACCGACCCAAACCCTTAGGATCCCTCTGTTAGTAAGCTCACCTGGAGCAGAGTATATGGCTAGTCGATGGTGTACCAGATACCCCTAACCATTGGCAACCATGTTTTTCCGTCCGGCCTAATTATCTTGGAGTCACAAGGATTGGATGTGATATTAGGAATGGACTGGATGTCAAAGTACGGAGGAAGCATTGACTGTGTTAGTAAGTCAATTTGTCTCACCACCCCGGAGGGAAAAATGATCAACTATATATCTAGGCATGTGCCAAGAAGTAGCCAAGTAAATACCTTCACGGGAGTTGTTCAGGAAGAAGTGCATGTAGTAAAGGATTACCCGGATGTTTTCCCAGAGGAGTTACCAGGCATGCCACTGGACCGAGATATTGAGTTTTTGATAGAGCTATTGCCAGGCACAGGGCCAATATCCAAGAGACCCTATAGGATGCCCGTGAATGATCTGGAAGAGATTAAGAAACAGATCAAGGAGTTATTGGAGAAATGTTAAATTCGAGGGAGTTCATCACCATGGGGAGCCCCAGTGCTTTTGGTTGAGAAGAAGGATAAGTCCCTAAGAATGGTTGTTGATTATCGAGCCTTGAATGAAGTGACGATTAAGAACAAGTACCCATTGCCGATGATCAATGATCTGTTTGACTAGCTGCAAGGAGCTAAGGTGTTTTCGAAGATCAATCTGCGATCAGGATATCATCAGTTGAAGATACGAGAGAAGGATATACCAAAGACATCCTTCACCACATGGTATGGGTTATATGAGTATACGGTCATGTCATTTGGACTGACTAACGCCCCTGCCTATTTCATGAGCATGATGAACAAAGTATTCATGGAATATTTGGATAAGTTTGTTGTGGTGTTCATTGATAATATAATGGTATATTCGAAGAATGAAGAGGAACACAAGGAGCATTTGCGTTTAGTTCTCGAGAAACTCAGGGAACATCAGTTGTATGCCAAGTTCAGCAAATGCGAGTTTTGGTTGAAGGAAGTCGGATTCCTTGGACATGTTATATCAGGAGAAGGTATATCAGTAGACCCCACCAAGGTTCAGTCAGTCACTGAATGGTTGGCACCCACTTCAGTTAGCGAGATCCGCAGTTTTCTTGGACTCGCAGGATACTACCGGAGATTCATTGAGAATTTTTCCAAGATCGCGAAGCCCATGACAGAATTATTGAAGAAGGATACCAAGTTTAAATGGACGGAAGATTGTGAGGCAAGTTTCCAGGAGCTGAAGAAACATTTGACTACAGCCCGAGTGCTGACACTGCCAGATATACGTAAGGATTTTCAAGTGTATTGCGACGCCTCTCGCTTAGGACTTGGAAGTGTGCTTATGCAGGATGGAAGAGTTGTTTTGTATATCTCACGACAACTAAAACCGCACGAGTTAAATTATGCCACGCATGATTTGGAGCTAGCAGCCGTAGTTCACGCGCTGAAGACTTGGAGACATTACCTTATTGGAAATCATTGTGATGTGTACACGGATCATAAGAGTTTGAAGTACACTTTCACCCAGAAGGAACTGAACCTTAGGCAGAGAAGATGGTTGGAGCTTATAAAGGATTATGACATGAAGCTTCACTATCATCCAGGAAAGGCCAATGTCGTAGCAGACGCTTTGAGCCGGAAGAGTTATGCTAATACCCTAGAGAGCATGGGAATGCCGAATGAGTTAGCAGAGGATCTCCGGGAACTCCGATTGGAGATTGTTCCTAGAGGTTTTGTTGCAACAATGGAGGTTCGGTCTACATTGTTGGGAAAGATTCGAGAAGCTCAGAAGGATGACAAAGAGATTGCCGAGATAAAAGAGAAAATGAGCGAAGGAAAGGCCAAAGGTTTTCGTTAGGATGAACACGACACCTTATGGTTTGAGGACCGTGTTTATGTGCCCAATAACACAGAGATCAGGAAGTTAATACTTTAGGAGGCTCATGACTCACCATACTCGATACACTCCGGAAACACCAAGATGTATTTGGATTTGAAGGAACATTTCTGGTGGACAAGGATGAAGAAGGATATCGCCGAGTATGTGGCCGTATGTGATGTATGTCAGAGAGTGAAGGCAGAGCATCAAAAGCCAACAAGATTGTTACAGCCTATGCCGATACCTGAATGGAAGTGGGATAAGCTTGGCATGGATTTTATCACCGGATTGTCCAGGACCAAATCAAGATATGATTCTATATGGGTAGTAGTTGACCGTTTGACCAAAGTGGAACACTTTATCCCAGTGAAAACAACTTATACCAGTGCAAAGTTGGCCAAGATATATATGACCAGGATCATATGTCTGCATGGAGTCCCGAGGACCATCGTATCGGATAGAGGAACACAGTTTACTTCAAAGTTTTGGCATCAGCTGCACCAGACTTTGGGAACGAGGTTGGAGTTTAGTACATCATTTCACCCACAGACGGATGGACAGACCTAGAGAGTCAACTAGATTCTGGAGGACATGTTGAGAGCCTGTGCGCTAGATTATGGATCTAGTTGGGATGACAATCTGCCTTACGCAGAGTTCTCATACAATAATAGTTACCAAGCCAGTTTGAAGATGGCACTGTTCGAAGCCCTTTACGGCCGAAGGTGTAGAACACCATTGATGTGGGATGAAGTTGGAGACCGAAAGTTGTTTGGACCAGACTTGATCAAAGAGTCTAAGGAGAAGGTTAAACTGATTCGGGATAGACTGAAGATAGCTCAGTCCAGACAGAGGAGTTATGCAGATTCGAGATGCAAGGAGGTAACCTATGAAATTGGAGATAGAGCATATCTGCGAGTATCACCTTTGCGAGGAGTGAAACGTTTTGGAGTTAAGGGAAAGTTAGCCCCGAGATTTGTAGGACCGTATCGTGTTTTGGAACGGATGGGAGAAGTTGCCTACAAGTTGGAGTTACCTGAAAGACTGTCAGGAGTTCACGATGTGTTTCACGTTTCCCAGTTGAATAAGTGCCATCCTGAGATGGCCGACATACCGCTAAGAGATACCGTACCCTTGGAGGCGATTCAGTTGGAAAATGACTTGACTTATGAGGAGAAGCCAGTCAAGATATTGGAGTTTGCCAGTCGAGTCACCCGCATCAAGTTCATTAAGTTTTGCAAAGTTCAGTGGAGCCACCATACCGAGGACGAAGCCACATGGGAACAAGAGGACGACCTTCGCAAAGACCACCCACACCTATTGTCTAGCCAACCCGAATCTCGAGGGCGAGATTCATCTTAAGGGGGGCAGGTTTGTAATATCCCAAATTTTCAATTTGGAATGTTATACATAGATCATTCTGGCATATCATATTTTATTGCATTTCGTCTTGCGAACCTCGAAAATCCAAAGCAACTCAAGGACCCTCGGAGAGAGTTGGGGATTTCCCCGGTTTTCAAATTTGATTTTTTATCAATTTTGAAATGAGGACTTTGGTTTTAATTATTTTTCTCTCCGAAAATATTTCATATTAAAACATATGAGAGGAGATAATATGTGTAGCGACCCGACCCGAATGGATCAAGTCTCTGTGCTCCGATGTCATCCCTGGATCAGTAATGCTGACACCACACAGTACTTCGAAGGATTTATAGCAGAGTAGCAATCACACACTTATTACATCGTTTGTCCAGAAGAGGACTTATTACAGTAATCATGGCTTAAGGCCATCTAACAACGATAACAGCGGAAGACTTGGAAGATAAGTGAGTCCATCAACTCCAACGGCATCACTGAGTATAGAACCACGACCTAAAAGCTCCTTATTCGTTATCTGAAAAGTCTGCAACATGAAAAGTTGCAGCCCGAAAATGGGTCAGCACATGGAATATGCTGGCAATGTAACACATAGAGAGAGGTAATGGGTATTGGCTATACTACATGCATATTTGGCTGGTGGAAAAGCTCTATGGTTACAGTTTTTGCATAAAGCCAGTTTTTCCCTACTACAAAGGAATAAATTTATTTAACTATCATGGTGGTTGTTAAACATTGAGAATGGTTGACAGCATTCTCAATCCCAATTAAAAGTACTCATTAAAAACCCAACAATATTAATTAGAAGTAACATGTTGAGATTCACAAAGATATTCAAGTACTAGATACTCAAGATGTCCATAACCGGGGACACGGCTAATCATGATTAGTTTGTACACTCTGCAGAGGTTTGCGCACTTTTCCCCACAAGACTCGATTGCCTCCGTTTGGTTTCTCGCACTACATGGTGTTTGAGAAACGGATGACCGAGACACAGTCTTTCAGAAGCGCTTGCACCTTACGATGGGTGGACCGGTACACCTACATCCCCTTCATCTACTAGACCACCACTATAAGAGTTTGCACGACTTAGTCAACTATGCCAGAGCCCATAATGGCTTGTGGCTGCACACGTAAGTTACTAGTATGAATTATCTTATGATCCCTTTGAGCCTGGGTGGCGGTCCAATAAAACCAGGCAAGTCCTGGGAACTCCAGGTGCCTCAATCCACCCAGATGTGTGTTAGGTTGCCACCTTAGATAAACCATTAATTAACAAACTCACATCTGTCATGGATATCACTCACCCAATCCACGTCTACTAGCATAGCATGGCATAATAAGCAAACGTAGAAGTAACTCCCAAAGGTTTCATAAGTAATACAGGTAATAGGTACTACCTCATCTACTTCCCATCCCACAATTTAATTAGATCCTAATCATGCAATGTGTGAGGATTGATCTAATGCATAAAAACTGGGTTGTAGAAAAGGTATGATCAAAGTGTTACTTGCCTTGCTGACGATCCGCGAAACCTAAAGACTCGAAGTAACAAGCGGCGCACTCCGGGTGATCTATCGCAGAAAAACAACAAGCATACAATAAGCACTCATCTAATGCACAGGTAAATCTCGAATAAAAGATCTAACCAGAAAGTTCAACTTAAGAACCCTGGTGGCAAAAGAATCAAATCAAATAAAGCAACGAAAGTCAAACGACGAAAGAAAACCACTCGGTTCTAGCAAGTTGAAACTAAGTCAAATTTTACAGTAGCAAAACTTTGTTTAAGTTGATTAGTCGGAACGGTGGTTTCAAGATGAAACTCCAGGCGCTTGAATCACCTGATTCTGATAAACGAGCGAGAAGATAGACTAGAAAGAAAATCGGATCTGAAATCGCTATCAGAAAAATAGCGGAATAAATCCGATGAGAAAGAAAACGACGAACGGTTGAACAAACGGACGTTCATTAACCAAGGAAAACCGGTGATCACGTTCGTTAGGACGAACGGTCCGGCGAACGCTTGCTAAACAAAACCGGAAAGAAAACCAGCGAGAAAAACCGATCTAGGGTTTCGGAAAGAAAACCGAAACGAAAAACCGATCTAGAAAAACGGAAAGGAAACCGGAACGATTTACGAAAAACCGAACCGAGGAAAAGAAAAGGTGACGCGGCGGGGGGCTAGTACCTCGAAGAGGCGAGGGGCTCCGGCGGCGGCGGCGTAGGGCGGCGGCGGCGGCAAGCGGCGGCGGCGGTGTAGGGCGGCGGCGCTGGTGAGGGGCGGCGGCG
>NC_041392.1:558619842-558629594 GCF_002162155.2 Triticum dicoccoides | reverse complement strand
CGGCGTGGGCACAAGGGCGGCGGCGCAAGACGCCGGCGGCGCGGGTGAGGCGGCGGCGCTAGGGCGGCGGCGCGGTGGTGGTGTTGCGCTGCTGCTGCTGCTGCGGAGGAGAGGAGAGGTGTTGGTTTGATGTGTTGGAGGGGGGGTGCTTGGGTATTTATATTGGGGAGGGGGAGGGTTTTGCTTGGAGTAGGGGACAAGAATTAGACTAGGATTAGGAATCCTAGGAACAAAAAACGGAATAACAAAGTAAGGAAAAAGAGGCAAGGGGCACCCTAGAATCCTTTTAGGATTCGGTACAGGGGCAAGGGGCGGCTCCCTGGCGCTCGCGTGCGTGCGCGGTGACCTTGGCCTCCTGGCCGGCCGGCGGCTTGGTGGCTTGGGCCTTTGGCCCAAGGCGCTACAGCTTTTTTTTAATCGGTTTCGCGCGCAGAAAAAATACAGAAAAAAAATCTAAACGAACTCCAAAATTAATAAAGTAAATTTTCCTCGACTCCTAAAAATGAGTCGAACAAAATGAACTTTTACTCGGGCCTAAAATGCAATTTTTGAAAACACGCATTTTTCCCTAAGGCAAATAAACTCCGAGAAAAATCCAAAAATTTGATTTATTTATTAAATCTTCATTTTTCCTAAATTTTGGGAAAGTCATATTATTCCCTCTCTTATTTTTTTGATATTGGAAAAATATTTAAAGATAAAATAAATAAATCCAATGATCATCTTTTCATAGTTTTGAGTGAACTCAAATACGAAAATTTCGAAATCTCCAACTCTCTCCGAGGGTCCTTGAGTTGCGTGAAATTTCTAGGATCAACAAAATGCAAAAAAATATGATATGCATGATGATCTAATGTATAACATTCCAAATTGAAAATTTGGGATGTTACAAACCTACCCACCTTAAGATGAATCTCGCCCTTGAGATTCAGGTTGGCTAGAAAATAGGTGAGGGTGGTCCTTGAGCAAATCTTCTTCTCTCTCCCAGGTGGCTTCATCCTCCGTGTGGTGGTTCCTCTGAACCTTACCAAACTTGATAACCTTGCTGCGAGTAACTCTGCTGGCATACTCGAGAATCCTGACTGGTTTCTCCTCATACGTTAAATCATCCTTCAACTGAATTGCTTCAAGTGGCACTGTATCTCTTAGCGGTACTTCCGCCATCTTGACGTGACATTTCTTCAGCTGAGAAACATGGAATACGTCATGAACTCCTGACAGTCCTTCTGGTAATTCCAACTTATAAGCAACTTCTCCCATGCACTGCAAAATCCTATACGGTCCAACGAAACGTGGTGCTAACTTTCCTTTAACTCCAAAACGTTTCACTCCTCGAAGTGGGGACACTCTAAGATAAACTCTGTCTCCAACTTCATATTCTATCGCCTTGCGTTTTGAATCCGCATAGCTCTTCTGTCTGGATTGGGCTACCTTGAGCCTGTCGCGAATCAACTTAACTTTCTGTTCAGACTCCTTAATCAAATCTGGTCCAAACAACTGACGGTCTCCAACTTCGTTCCATGACAACAGTGTCCTGCACCTCCTTCCGTATAAAGCTTCGAAAGGTGCCATCTTCAAGCTGGTTTGGTAACTGTTGTTATAAGAAAACTCTGCATACGGCAAGTTATCGTCCCAACTAGATCCATAATCTAGGACACAAGCTCTCAACATATCCTCCAAAATCTGATTGACTCTCTCAGTCTGTCCATCTGTCTGTGGGTGAAAAGTTGTACTGAATTCTAGCCTGGTTCCTAACGTTTCATGCAACTGATTCCAAAACTTTGAGGTAAATTGAGTTCCTCTATCTGATACGATACTCCTCGGAACTCCGTGCAAACACACAATTCTGGTCATGTATATCTTTGCCAACTTAGCACTGCTATAGGTAGTCTTAACTGGAATGAAATGCGCTACCTTCGTCAAGCGGTCGACTATAACCCAAATCGAGTCATAGCCTGAACGAGTCTTTGGCAAACCTGTGATGAAATCCATGCCTAGTTTATCCCACTTCCATTCGGGTATCGGCAATGGCTGCAACAATCCTGCTGGCTTCTGATGCTCTACCTTCACTTTCTGACATACATCGCAAACTGCTACATACTCCGCGATATTTTTCTTCATTCCGGTCCACCAGAATGTTTCCTTAAAATCTAAATACATCTTGGTATTTCCTGGGTGAATCGAGTAGGGCGAATCATGTGCTTCTTGCAAAATCAGCTTCTTGATCTCCGGGTCATTTGGCACGTAAATACGGTCCTCAAACCATAGGGTATCGTGCTCATCCTCACGAAATCCTTTTGCTTTTCCTTCGCTCATTTTCTTCTTTATATCCGCAATCTCTTTGTCCTTTTTCTGAGCTTCCCTGATTTTATCCATCAAGGTAGACTGAATCTCCAATGCTGCTACGTAGCCTCTCGGAACTATTTCCAAACATAGCTCACGAAGATCTTCTGCTAACTCCTTGGGTATTCCTCCCATCATTAGTGTATTGACGTGGCTCTTACGGCTCAATGCGTCTGCTACTACGTTAGCCTTCCCGGGGTGATAATGCAATCTCATATCATAATCCTTGATGAGTTCCAACCATCTCCTCTGTCTAAGGTTTAACTCCTTCTGCGTGAAAATGTACTTCAAACTCTTGTGATCCGTGTACACCTCACAATGATTTCCAATGAGGAAATGTCTCCATGTCTTCAAGGCATGCACTACGGCTGCTAACTCCAAATCATGTGTGGCATAATTTAATTCATGAGGTTTCAGTTGTCGTGAAGCATACGAAACAACTCTTCCTTCCTGCATAAGCACCGCTCCAAGTCCTCGACGTGAAGCGTCGCAATACACCTCATAATCCTTGGTCTGATCTGGCAAAATTAACACTGGTGAGGTAACCAATCTTTTCTTCAACTCCTGAAAACTTGCCTCACAGTCCTCAGTCCATATGAACTTGGTATCCTTCTTCAACAACTCCGTCATAGGCTTTGCAATCCTTGAGAAATTCTCAATGAATCTCCGGTAGTATCCTGCGAGTCCAAGAAAACTCCGGATCTCTCCAACTGTCGTTGGTGCTTCCCAATGGGTTACGGTCTCAACCTTCGTGGGGTCAACTGCTATCCCTTCTCCGGATATAACATGTCCAAGAAATCCAACTTCCTTTAGCCAAAACTCACATTTGCTGAACTTGGCATATAACTGATGTTCCCTTAGCTTCTCCAAAACCAATCACAAATGTACCTTATGTTCCTCTTCATTCTTCGAGAAAACCAAAATATCATCAATGAACACCACGACGAACTTATCCAAAAACTCCATAAACACTTTGTTCATCAAGTTCATGAAATAGGCCGGTGCGTTAGTCAGTCCAAATGACATAACGGTGTACTCATGCAGTCCATATCTTGTGGTGAACGCTGTCTTAGGTATGTCCTGCTCTCGAATCTTCAACTGATGGTACCCTGATCGCAAATCGATCTTGGAAAACACTTTAGCTCCTTGCAAACGATCAAACAGATCATTTATCATCGGTAGTGGGTACTTGTTCTTGATTGTTACTTCATTCAATCCATGATAATCAACAACCATCCTTAACGATCCATCCTTCTTTTCCACTAGAAGTACGGGTGATCCCCAAGGCGAAGAACTTGGGCGTATATAACCTTTATCCAACAGCTCCTTAATCTTCTTCTTGATTTCCGCCAAATCCTATGCAGGCATCCTGTGTGGTCGCTTCGATATCGGGCCTGTTCCTGGCAACAGCTCAATCAAAAACTCAATGTCTCTATCCGGTGGCATTCCTGGCAATTCCTCAGGAAATACATCAGGAAAATCCTTCACTACTGGCACCTCTTCCTGCACAACTCCTGATAGGCAATTTACTTGATTCCTATTTGGTCCATGTCGCGATACATACCTAATCCTTCTTCCCTCTGGTGTCGTGAGCAAAATCGTCTTACTTGCGCAATCGATGTTTCCTCCATACATCGACAGCCAATCCATACCTAGAATCACATCCAATCCTTGGGATTCCAGAACGATCAAATCCGTAGGGAACACATGCCTTCCTATAATCAATGGCACTTGAAAACATCCTTGTCTGGCCATATACTCCGCTCCTAGTGAGCTTACTAGCATAGGAGTTTTAAGAATCTGAGTAGACAGACTATACTTCTCTACAAATCCCCTTGATATGTATGAATGCGATGCACCAGTATCGAAAAGAACGAGTGCAGTAAATGACTTAACCAAAAACTTACCGATTACTGCATCAGGCTGAGCTTCAACCTCCTCCACATCAATGTGGTTCACCTGTCCCCTGTTGAAAGGGTTTGGCTTCTTTCCAGAGCTTCCATTTCCACCTTGGCCTTTGGGACAATCACTTGCATAATGTCCGGTCTTGGAACACTCGTAACAGGTGACATGGCTCAAGTCTTTCTTGGCTGGGGTTGTTGGTGGGGTCCGATTCTGGCCGTTGCTTCCTCCATTCCCATTACCATTCTTGTGGCCATTATGGTTGTGCGAACTACTTCCTCCATGGGTATGCTGAAACTGCACTCCCTGTTTAGGGGTATAACGGGGCTTCTGCTGGGCTCCAGAGTTAAACTTCCCCTGCCCATACTTCCTCTTGCGATTTTCAATCTGCTGCTGCTTTCCTTCAATCATGAGGGTGCGGTCTACCAACTCCTGGTAGTTATTGAATCTTGCTACCATCAACTGCAGGCCTAACTCATCATTCAGTCCTTCCAGAAACTTCTCCTGCTTAGCTGCATCTGTAGCAACGTCATCTGGGGCATAACGTGCTAACTTACTAAAATCATCCACATACTGGCCAACAGTCCTTCCTCCTTGGTGTAAGTTGCGAAACTCATGCTTCTTCATGGCCATAGCTCCTGCTGAAACATGGGCAGTGCGGAAAGCTTGCTGAAACTGATCCCATGTGACAGTGTCTACAGGGTAAGTGGCTGTGAAATTCTCCCACCATGCTGCTGCGGGTCCATCAAGCTGGTGTGCAGCAAACTTCACCTTCTCACCATCTGTGCATCCTGCAGTGGTCAACTCCCTTCCTATCTTGCGGAGCCAATCATCTGCTACAATCGGCTCGGTGCTACTAGAATACACCGGCGGTTGCAGCCTAAGGAAACGAGTCAAGTGATCCCTAGGTGGTGGTGGTGGTGGGTTGTTGTTGTTGTTGGTTCTGTACCAATGTCTGAATCAAAGTATTCTGCTGCTGAATCAACTGGGTGATCTCTGGCGGGAAAACAAACTCGGGGTCGCATCTCGGAGGCATCTAAAGGGTTTAGAAAAGATGAGAAATTAAGAATAGAGTGGGGTCTAGGGAGAAAACGCTACCCGAATGCTCATGAGACAAAAGCACACAAAATCACTTCATTCATTCAATCAAAGGGCATACAACAGTCTAACTATCGCAAAGGTGCGTGTACTATAATGTTTACATGGAGGGAATACTATTAATATGTGGGGGTCATCTATTAATTTGAACCAGTGGAAGACTCCATGATGTCTGCTCCAGCTTCGTCTTCAAAGTCAGGCTCGCTTGGATCCGAATCGGTGTCGTCAATGATGATGTAGTTGCTCGGACAGTCGACGTACTTGTCTTCATTCTTGAGCTCCAATTTCTTCTTGAGTTCTTCAATCTCATACTTAAGATTGTTATTGTGCCTTACGACAGCTATGGTCTCGTCCATGTAGTCCTTGCGTAGAGTCTTCATCTCTCCTTCAAGTTCGATGATCCTTCCCTTTGCATTCTTCAACTCTATCATATCATTGCACATCTGGTTCTCCTGGCATCGAATGTGCTGGTTTAACTCCTAGATGAAAGCTGCAATGGATCTGTCCTTCTTGGTGCTGACTATCTCCCATTGTTCATCTCGGCGTCCGCAAATCTGGTAGATAGTGTCCTTGAGGTCTTCTTGATAAACTTCTCCAATGCATCCCATGGTGATATGAGCTGCCATGCTCTTTCCCAGACTCCAGGTTGGTTCACTAAAAACACTATCTATAGGCTTGGTGATTGGGGCGAAGGTCCTTCCCGGAACATGAGCTTGAATTTTCTAGCGCTCCTCTTCAGGCAGAGTGGTGTTGAAAGTCCCTGTGAAGCTTGGTAGTCCAATGTTCAGGTACCTGGCGACTTCCTTCAAGTGAAATCCAAATGGTGTACCTTCATCTGGTTGAGCGTACTTAATCTTCGCGTTCGTCATCCTAAAGAGTAGAAAAGATGAGGAGTTAGAAAATGAGAAGAGAATGGTGATCTATGGCTTTAACTTAGTGGTCGTGTCCTACAGTCAGCGTGTGCTCTGATACCATCTCTGTAGCGACCCGACCCGAATGGATCAAGTCTCTGTGCTCCGATGTCATCCCTGGATCAGTAATGCTGGCACCACATAGTACTTCGAAGGATTTATAGCAGAGTAGCAATCACACACTTATTACATCGTTTGTCCAGAAGAGGACTTATTACAGTAATCATGGCTTAAGGCCATCTAACAACGATAACAGCGGAAGACTTGGAAGATAAGTGAGTCCATCAACTCCAACGGCATCACTGAGTATAGAACCACGACCTAAAAGCTCCTTATTCGTTGTCTGAAAAGTCTGCAACATGAAAAGTTGCAGCTCGAAAACGGGTCAGCACATGGAATATGCTGGCAATGTAACACATAGAGAGAGGTAATGGGTATTGGCTATACTACATGCATATTTGGCTGGTGGAAAAGCTCTATGGTTACAGTTTTTGCATAAAGCCAGTTTTTCCCTACTACAAAGGAATACATTTATTTAACTATCATGGTGGTTGTTAAACATTGAGAATGGTTGAGAGCATTCTCAATCCCAATTAAAAGTACTCATTAAAAACCCAACAATATTAATTAGAAGTAACATGTTGAGATTCACAAAGATATTCAAGTACTAGATACTCAAGATGTCCATAACTGGGGACACGGCTAATCATGATTAGTTTGTACACTCTGCAGAGGTTTGCACACTTTTCCCCACAAGACTCGATCGCCGCCGTTTGGTTTCTCGCACTACATGGTGTTTGAGAAACGGATGACCGAGACACAGTCTTTCAGAAGCGCTTGCACCTTACGATGGGTGGACCGGTACACCTACATCCCCTACATCTGCTAGTCCACCACTATAAGAGTTCGCACGACTTAGTCAACTATGCCAGAGCCCATAATGGCTTGTGGCTGCACACGTAAGTTACTAGTATGAATTATCTTATGATCCCTTTGAGCCTGGGTGGCGGTCCAATAAAAACAGGCAAGTCCTGGGAACACCAGGTGCCTCAATCCACCCAGATGTGTGTTAGGTTTCCACCTTAGATAAACCATTAATTAACAAACTCACATCTGTCATGGATATCACTCACCCAATCCACGTCTACTAGCATAGCATGGCATAATAAGCAAACGTAGAAGTAACTCCCAAAGGTTTCATAAGTAATACAGGTAATAGGTACTACCTCATCTACTTCCCATCCCACAATTTAATTAGATCCTAATCATGCAATGTGTGAGGATTGATCTAATGCATAAAAACTGGGTTGTAGAAAAGGTATGATCAAAGTGTTACTTGCCTTGCTGACGATCCGCGAAACCTAAAGACTCGAAGTAACAAGCGGCGCACTCCGGGTGATCTATCGCAGACAAGCAACAAGCATACAATAAGCACTCATCTAATGCACAGGTAAATCTCGAATAAAAGATCTAACCAGAAAGTTCAACTTAAGAACCCTGGTGGCAAAAGAATCAAATCAAATAAAGCAACGAAAGTCAAACGACGAAAGAAAACCACTCGGTTCTAGCAAGTTGAAACTAAGTCAAATTTTACAGTAGCAAAACTTTGTTTAAGTTGATTAGTCGGAATGGCGGTTTCGAGATGAAACTCCAGGCGCTTGAATCACCTGATTCCGATAAACGAGCGAGAAGATAGAGTAGAAAGAAAATCGGATCTGAAATCGCTATCAGAAAAATAGCGGAATAAATCCGATGAGAAAGAAAACGATGAATGGTTGAACGAACGGACGTTCATTAACCGAGGCAAACCGGTGATCACGTTGGTTAGGACGAACGGTCCGGCGAACGCTTGCTAAACAAAACCGGAAAGAAAACCGGCGAGAAAAACCGATCTAGGGTTTCGGAAAGAAAACCGAAACGAAAAACCGATCTAGAAAAACGGAACGGAAACCGGAACAATTTACGAAAAACCGAACCGAGGAAAAGAAAAGGTGATGCGGCGCGGGGCTAGTACCTCGAAGAGGCGAGGGGCTCCGGCGGCGGCGGCATAGGGCGGCGGCGGCGGCAAGCGGCGGCGACGGTGTAGGGCGGCGGCGCTGGTGAGGGGCAGCGGCGCGGGTGGCGGCGTGGGCACAAGGGCGGCGGCACAAGACGGCGGCGGCGCGGGTGAGGCGGCGGCGCTAGGGCGGCGGCGCGGTGGTGGTGCTGGGCTGCTGCTGCTGCGGAGGAGAGGAGAGGTGTTGGTTTGATGTGTTGGAGGGGGGGGTGCTTGGGTATTTATATTGGGGAGGGGGAGGGTTTTGCTTGAAGTAGGGGACAAGAATTAGACTAGGATTAGGAATCCTAGGAACAAAAAACGGAATAACGAAGTAAGGAAAAAGAGGCAAGGGGGCACCCTAGAATCCTTTTAGGATTCGGTACAGGGGCAAGGGGCGGCTCCCTGGCGCTCGCGCGCGTGCGCGGTGGCCTTGGCCTCCTAGCCGGCCGGCGGCTTGGTGGCTTGGGCCTTTGGCCCAAGGCGCTACAGTTTTTTTTTAATCGGTTTCGTGCGCAGAAAAAATACAGAAAAAAAAATCTAAACGACCTCCAAAATTAATAAAGTAAATTTTCCTCGACTCCTAAAAATGAGTCAAACAAAATGAACTTTTACTCGGGCCTAAAATGCAATTTTTGAAAACACGCATTTTTCCCTAAGGCAAATAAACTCCGAGAAAAATCCAAAAAATTGATTTATTTATTAAATCTTCATTTTTTCTAAATTTTGGGAAAGTCATATTATTCCCTCTCTTATTTTTTTGATATTGGAAAAATATTTGAAGATAAAATAAATAAATCCAATGATCCTCTTTTCATAGTTTTGAGAGAACTCAAATACGAAAATTTCAAAATCTCCAACTCTCTTCGAGGGTCCTTGAGTTGCGTGAAATTTCTAGGATCAACAAAATGCAAAAAAATATGATATGCATGATGATCTAATGTATAACATTCCAAATTGAAAATTTGGGATGTTACAATATGACTTCTCCAAAGTAAATGAAATATTGCAGGAAAAATATTAAAAGCAATATTTGTTTTTATTTGGATTTTATTGCAATTTTATTTGCATTAGAAAAATTGCACGTTTTCAAAATTGCATTTTAGGGCCAAGAAAATGTTGATCTCGTTCTAAATAATTTATTTAGATGGAGAAAATTTGTTTTGGCATTTTTAGAATTTTATTTTATTTTCTAGGATTTTTTAGTTTCGGCGGAATTATTAAAAAAACGCAAGGGCTAACTGGGACGAAGCCCGGCCGACCCGTTCTGCCGCCGTCTCCCTCGCGCGCGCCACCGTGCGCGGCACGGACGCCGAGGGAAGTCCGAGCCGGACTCCTCCCCGGGCGCCCCCTCGCCCAAGCCACGCCGCCCCCTCGCCCCTTTAAATAGCGCCGCCCCTACCCCGCCTCGCCACCACCACTGCCCGCCAACCCCGCCGCCGCCGCCGAGCCCCGTCGCCTGC
>NC_041392.1:558525606-558619602 GCF_002162155.2 Triticum dicoccoides | reverse complement strand
CGCCGCCTGCCGCCGCCCACGCCGCTGCTACCGCATGCCGCCGCCGCCTGAGCCCCGCTGTCCGCCAGCCCCGCCGAAGCCGCACCATGCCGGATCCGACGAGGTAACGCGCAGTCGCCATCGGTTTTTTTAGAAAACCGATTTGGTTTTTTTAGAAAACCCTAGTTCGTTTTTTCGGTTCATCGGTTTTTCCCGGTTTTTCTTTTTAGCGGACGTTCATCCGTACGTTCATTTTAACGAAAGGTTTTCGCTCGTTAGTTACAGATAACGAACGCTCGTTCGTTAGCCTGTTCGTCAGTTTTCTTTTATCAGATTATTCCATGATTATTTCTGATCCGATTTTCGTTCTAGTTTATCTTTTCGCTCGTTAGTCGAAATCAGGCGATTCAAGCGCCTAGATCTTCGTCTCGAGACTCTCTTTCCGCTTAACCAACTTGCACAAATTTTTGCTACTGTAAAATTTTACCTAAGTCCAGATTAGTAAACGGATCTTGTTTCTTTCGCCGTTTGAGTTTCGTTTCTCCGTTCGATTTGATTCTTTTTGCAAACCGGAGTTCTTAAGTTGAACTTTCTGATTAGACCTTCTTATTTGAGTTTTACCCGTGTTTCTTTGCTTGATTGCTCATGTATGCTATTGTTTGTTTGCGATAGAATTCCCGGAGTGCGAAGCGTGTTATTTGGAGTCTCTAGGTTACGCGGATTGTCAGCAAGGCAAGTAACACTTTAATCATACCCCTTTATCACCCAGTTTTTATGCATTAGTTCCAATCCCCAAACATTGCATGGTTAGGATGTCATTAACATGTGGGTTGGGAAGTAGTTGATGAGGTAGAACCTATTACCTTGTTACATACAAACCCTTGGGAGTTACTTCTACGTGTTGTTTAGATTGCTATGCTATGCTCGTAGACGATGTTTGGGTGAGTGAAATCCATAACAGATGTGAGATTGATAATTAATGGTTCAACTTAAGGTGGCAACTTAAATACACATTTGGGTGGATTGAGGCACCTGGAGTACCCAGTGTTGCATGTATTTTTTTGGAAATCCCGGAGTACCCGTGTGATCTTCTTATGGACCGCCACCCAGGCTCAAAGGGAACTGAGATGATTCATTCTAGAAACTTCCATGTGCAGTGACAAGCTATTATGGGCTCTAGCATAGTTAAGTAAGTTGCGTGAAGCTCTTGAAGAGGTGGATCAACAGGTAGTGGGTTGTAGGTTTGGTGTGGTATGCCCAGAGTAGAGAGTTAATGTTTCTGAAAGACCGTGTCTTGGTCATCCATTTCTCAAACACCATGTAGTGCAAGAAATCCAACGGAGGCGATCGAGTCTTGTGGGGAAAAGTGCGAAAACCTCTGCAGAGTGTACAAACTAATCATGGTTAGCCGTGTCCCCGGTTATGGACAAATCTTGAGTATCTAGTACTTGGAGTATCTTAAGTATCTCATCCCTCTAAATTAATATTGTTGGGTTGATAATTACCTTAATTGGGATTGAGTTGTAGGAACCTTCTCAATGATGTTTCAACTACCATGATAGTTAAATTAAAATCTATTCCTTTGTTGTAGGAAAAAATTGGCTTTTTACAAAAACTATAACCATAGAGCTTTCCACTAGCCAAATATGCATGTAGTGATAGCATTATTCTATTCTTGCTCTACTGTGTTATTTTGCCAGCATATTCCATGTGCTGACCCGTTTTCAGGCTGCAACGTATTATGCTGCAGACTTTTCAGACGAGGAGTAAGGTTCGTTAGGTCGTTGCCGTGCAGCTCAGCTATGCCGTTGGAGTTGATGGACTCACTTTATCTTCCAAGCCTTCCGATGTTATCATATTAGATGGCATTAAGCCATATTTATTGTAATAAGTTCTCTTTGGAGACATTCGATGTAATAAGTGTGTGATTGCTACTCTATTATAAATCTTCAAGTACTATGTGTGTCAGCATTACCGATCCAGGGATGACACTGAAGCACAGAGACTTGACCGTTTGAGGTCGGGTCGCTACAAAAGGATTGGGCCATCTTGCTGCACCTTATTTACTATTATTACTTGCTACTCGTTACCAATTACCTTATCACAAAACTATCTGTAACCGATAATTTCAGTGCTTGCAGAGAATACCTTGCTGAAAACCGCTTATCATTTCCTTCTGCTCCTCGTTGGGTTCGACACTCTTACTTATCGAAAGGACTACGATAGATCCCCTATACTTGTGGGTCATCACTGAGAGGTAGAAAATGATGCACATGCAGCTACGTGGACACACTCTTCCCTCTCGTTGCTTTGCATCACCATGATCTTGCATGCGCGTAGGAATTTTTTTGAAATTACTACGTTCCCCAACAATTGGGCCATCTTACTGCACCTTATTTACTTTTATTACTTGTTACCCATTACAAATTACCTTATCACAAAACTACCTGTTACCAATAATTTCAGTGCTTGTAGAGAATACCTTGCTGAAAACCGCTTATCATTTCCTTCTGCTCCTCGTTGGGTTCGACACTCTTACTTATCGAAAGGACTACGATAGATCCCCTATACTTGTGGGTCATCAAGACTCTTTTCTGGCGCCGTTGCCGGGGAGTGAAGTGCCTTTGGTAGGTGGAATTTGGTAAGGAAAAATTTATATAGTGTGCTGAAATTTACTGTCACTTGTTACTATGGAACATAATCCTTTGAGGGGTTTGTTCGGGGTATCTTCACCTTGTCCGGAACCACAATTAGTTACCCCTCAACTGACTGAACCTACTGAAAATGTTTACTTTGAAATTCCTTCGGGTATGATAGAGAAACTACTAGCTAATCCTTTTGCAGGAGATGGAACATTACATCCCGACTTACACTTAATCTATGTGGATGAAGTTTGTGGATTATTTAAGCTTGCAGGTATGCCTGATGATGTTAACAAGAAGAAGGTATTCCCTTTATCTTTGAAGGGAGATGCATTGACATGGTATAGGCTATGTGATGACATGGGATCATGGGACTATAAACGATTGAAATTGGAATTCCATCAGAGGTTTTATCCTATGCATCTTGTTCATCGTGATTGTAATTATATATATAATTTTTTGGCCTTGTAAGGAGAAAGCATCGCTCAAGCTTGGGGGAGGCTTAAGTCAATGTTATATTCATGCCTCAATCATGAGCTCCCAAGAGAAATGGTTATTCAAAATTTTTATGCTCGGCTTTCTGACAAATATCGCTCCATGCTCGACACTTCTTGTACTGGTTCCTTATGATGAAGACTATTGAATTCAAATGGAATTTATTGGAGAGAATTAAACACAAAATGAAGATTGGGATCTCGAGGAAGGTAAGGAGTCAGGTATAACACCTAAGTTTGATGGTGTTAAATCTTTTATGGATATCGATGTTTTCTGTAAATTTAGCACTAAATATGGACTTGACTATGAGATAGTAGCTTCTTTCTGTGAATCTTTTGCTACTCATGTTGATCCCCCCAAGGAGGAGTGGTTTAAATATAATCCTCCCATTGAAACAAAAGCAATTGCACCTATTAAAGTTGAAGAAAAGACTATCACTTATAATGATCCTGTTGTACCTACTGCTTATGTTGAGAAACCACCTTTCCCTGTTAGAATTAAGGATCATGCTAAAGCTTCAACCGTAGTCAACAAGAGTAACATTAAGACACCTAAACCCCCTGAGCAAATTAAAGTTGAACCTAATATTGCTATGGTTAAAGATCTCTTGGTCGATAATATTGATGGGCAGGTTATTTATTTCTGTGAAGAAACTGCTAGAATTGCGAAGCCTGGTGCTAAGGATAAACATAGACCTGTTATAGGCATACCTGTTATTTCTGTTAAAATATGAGATCATTGTTCTCATGGCTTATGTGATATGGTTGCTAGTGCTAGTGCAATACCTATTTCCTTATACAAAGAAATTATGCACGATATTGCACCAGCTGAAATAGAAGGTATTGATGTTACCATTAAGCTTGCTAATAGAGATACTATTTCACCAATTGGGATTGTTAGAGATGTTGAAGTATTGTGTGGGAAGGTTAAATATCCTGCTGATTTTCTTGTTCTTGGTTCCCCACAAGATAGCTTTTGTCCCATTGTATTTGGTAGACCCTTCTTGAATACTGTTAATGCTAAGATAGACTGCAATAAGGATATTGTTTCTGTTGGTTTAGGGGCCATGTCTCATGAGTTTATTTTTTCTAAATTTCGTAGACAACCCCATGATAAAGAATTGCCTAGTAAAGATGAAATTATTGGTCTTGCTTCTATTGCCGTGCCTCCTACTGATCCATTAGAACAATATTTGGTAGACCATGAAAATGATATGTTCATGAATGAAAGAAGGGAAATAGACGAAGTATTCTTTAAACAGGGACCTATTTTGAAACACAACTTGCCTGTTGAAATCCTAGGGGATCCTCCTCCACCCAAGGGTGATCCCGTGTTTGAGCTTAAATGATTACCTGATTATTCTTAAGTATGCTTATCTTGATGAAAAGAAAATATATCCTGTTATTATTAGAGCTAACCTTTCAGAGAGGGAGGAAGAGAAATTATTGAAAACTCCGAAGAAGCACTGTGCTGCTATTGGATATACTCTTGATGATCTTAAGGGCATTAGTCCCACTCTATGTCAACACAAAATAAATTTGGAGGAAGATGCCAAACCAGTTATTGATCACCAACGACGGCTAAATCCTAAGATGAAAGAAGTGGTAAGAAAGGAAATATTAAAGCTCCTTGAGGCAGATATAATTTACCCCGTTGCTGATAGTAAGTGGGTAAGTCATTTCCATTGTGTCCCTAAGAAGGGAGGTATCACTGTTGTTCCTAATGATAAAGATGAATTGATCCCACAAAGAATTATTACAGGTTATAGGATGGTAATTGATTTCTGTAAATTAAATAATGCCACTAAAAAAGATCATTACCCTTTGCCTTTTATTGATCAAATGCTAGAAAGATTATCCAAACATACACATTTTTGCTTTCTAGATGGTTATTCTGGTTTCTCTCAAATACCTGTGCCAGCTGATGATCAATCAAAGACCACTTTTACTTGCCCTTTCAGTACTTTTGCTTATAGACGTATGCCTTTTGGTTTATGTAATGCACCTGCTACCTTTCAAAGATGCATGATGGCTATATTCTCTGACTTTTGTGAAAAGATATGTGGGGTTTTCATGGATGATTTCTCCGTTTATGGATCCTCTTTTGATGATTGCTTGAGCAACCTTGATCGAGTTTTGCAGTGATGTGAAGAAACTAATCTTGTTCTGAATTGGGAGAAATGCCACTTTATGGTTAATGAAGGTATTGTCTTGGGGCATACAATTTCTGAAAGAGGTATTGAAGTTGACATAGCTAAAGTTGATGCTATTGAAAATATGCCATGTCCCAAGGACATTAAACGTATAAGAAGCTTCCTTGGTCACGCCGGTTTTTATAGGAGGTTCATTAAGGACTTCTCAAAAATTTCTCGGCCGCTGACTAACCTATTACAAAAAGATATTCCTTTTGTCTTTGATGATGATTGTGTAGAAGCGTTTGAAATACTTAAGAAAGCATTGATTTCTGCACCTATTGTTCAGCCACCTGATTGGAATTTACCCTTTGAAATTATGTGTGATGCTAGTGATTATGTTGTAGGTGTTGTTCTAGGGCAAAGAGTTGATAAGAAATTAAATGTTATTCAATATGCTAGTAAAACTCTAGACAGTGCTCGGATAAATTATGCTACTACTGAAAACGATTTTTTAGCAGTTGTTTTTGCTTGTGATAAGTTCAGACCTTATATTGTTGATTCTAAAGTAACTATTCACATTGATCATGCTGCTATCAAATATATTATAGAAAATAAAGATGCTAAACCTAGACTTATTAGATGGGTTCTCCTGCTACAAGAATTTGATTTGCATATTATTGATAGAATGGGAGCCGAGAACCCCGTTGCAGACAACCTGTCTAGGTTAGAAAATGTTCTTGATGACCCACTACCTATCGATGATATCTTTCCTGATGAACAATTAGATGTCATAAATGCCTCTCGAACTTCTCTATGGTATGCTGATTATGCTAATTATATTGTTTCTAAATTTATACCACCTAGTTTCACATACCAGCAAAAGAGAAAGTTCTTCTATGATTTGAGACATTACTTTTTGGATGACCCACATCTTTATAAAGGAGTAGATGGTGTTATTAGACGTTGTGTACCTGAGCATGAACAAGAACAGATCCTACGCAAGTGTCACTCTGAGGCTTATGGAGGACACCATGCTGGAGATAGAACTGCACACAAGGTATTGCAATCCGGTTTTTATTGGCCTACTCTCTTCAAGGATGCCCGTAAGTTTGTCTTGTATTGTGATGAATGTCAAAGAATTGGTAATATTAGTAGACGTCAAGAAATGCCTATGAATTATTCACCTGTTATTGAACCATTTGATGTTTGGGGCTTTGATTATATGGGACCTTTTCCTTCCTCTAATGGGTATACACATATTTTAGTTGCTATTGATTACGTTACTAAGTGGGTAGAAGCTATTCCAACTAGTAGTGTTGATCATAACACCTCTATTAATATTCTTAAAGAAGTTATTTTCCCAAGGTTTGGAGTCCCTAGATATTTAATGACTGACGGTGGTTCACACTTTATTCTTGGTGCCTTTCATAGAATGCTTGCTAAGTATGGCGTTAATCATAGAATTGCATCTCCTTATCACCCACAGTCTAGTGGTCAAGTAGAATTGAGTAACAGAGAGCTCAAATTAATTTTGCAAAATACTGTTAATAGATCTAGAAAGAATTGGTCCAAGAAACTTGATGACGCATTATGGGCCTAAGAACTGCATACAAAAATCCTATGGGTATGTCTCCGTATAAAATGGTTTATGGTAAAGCATGTCACTTACCTATTGAACTAGAACATAAGGCATATTGGGCCATTAAAGAGCTCAATTATGATTTCAAACTTGCCAGTGAGAAGAGGTTATTTGACATTAGCTCACTGGATGAATGGAGAACCCAGGCTTATGAAAATGCCAAGTTGTTTAAAGAAAAAGTTAAAAGATGGCATGACAAAAGGATACAAAAGCGTGAGTTCAATGGAGGTGATTATGTATTGCTATACAACTCTCGTTTAAGATTTTTTGCAGGCAAACTTCTCTCCAAATGGGAAGGCCCTTATGTTATCGAAGAGGTCTATCGTTCCAGTGCCATAAAAATCAACAACTTCGAAGGCACAAATCCAAGGGTGGTGAACGGTCAAAGAATCAAACATTATATCTCAGGTAATCCCATAAATGTTGAAACTAATGTTATTGAAACCGTAACCCCGGAGGAATACATAAGGGACACTTTCTGGAACGTTTCAGACTCCAAAAAGGAATAGGTACGTGGTATGGTAAGTAAACCGACTCCAAAATAGTTCTAATGGCAATATTTCTCCGTTTTGGAATATCTAAGAGAATAGGAAAATAAGAAGCAGTCCGGGAAGGACACGAGGCTTCCATGAGGGTGGGAGGCGCGCCCTACCCCCTGGGCGTGCCCCCTGCCTCGTGGGCACCTCGTGCACTCTTCGGACTCCGTTTTCTTGCACGATAGTTCTTTTGGTCGGTAAAAATTCATTATATAATCTCCCGAAGGTTTTGACCACCGTACCACGCAAATATCTCTTGTCTTTGTTTCGAGCTATTTTTCTGACAGATCTAGGTCGTCATGTCATCTTCAAGTGCCCCCAAGGACAAGTTCTTCGAGAAGGTCATCAACCCCTACCTCGCGGAGGTGCTGCAACACCCTCAAACCATTGATATGCGTGAGGGGTTGTTGCACATCCGCGATGCTGAGGGACCAAGGAGGACTGGAAGCACGGAGGCAGGGCTCGAGGCATTGGAGCAACAAGTTTTCAAGTGTCAGGAGATGGTGGAGCGTGGGCTTGACTCCAATCACATTATGATCACGGAGTTCACCAACAATGACAAGCTGGACCTCAAGGACATTGGGGAGGCCATCTTCAAGCTTCATGATAAAATCGAGCACCTCCAAGCCCAGATCTATGACCTGCAAAATCAAAATTGTGAGTATGAATATAGATTCAAGAGGATGAGTTTGGCTGCAGATTTGAGGATTCAGGAGACTCGATCATCCTTCTATGGTGGTGAGCCTATGCCTTGGAAGAGGGACGACAAGCCTACATCATCAACAACTCCACCTTCTCCACCAGCAAAGAAGAACTGAGTATCTGGTATGGGCACTCCCCTTGGCAACTGCCAAGCTTGGGGGAGTGCCCCGATATCGTATCACCATCACTTTTATCTTTACTATTTTTCTTAGTTCGATCCTTTTGATAATATCTTGATCTAGTAGAATAAAGTTTTAGCATGATCTAGTTGTGAGTTTTGCTTTATGATCCCTCTATGTAATCGAGTCCGTGAGCTATATAATAAGGATAAGTGTTGAGTCAAAGGCTTGATTATTTTGCTATGATCTTGAGGGAATAAAATAAAAAGGAGAAATAATTAAAAGAAACAAAGAGATCATATGGATCTTATGGAGAGTAATGACTTCACATATAAGAGTATGATGAATAAAAGTTGTTGAGAGTTGACAAACATAGTTTTGGTCATCGTTGCAATTAATAAGAAGTAATAAAGAAAGAGAGGTTCACATACAAATATACTATCTTGGACATCTTTTATAATTGTGAGCACTCATTAAAGTATGACATGCTAAGGGTTGACGTTGGACAAGGAAGACAACGTAATGGGTTATGTTTTCTTACATCTGAGATAAATTATATTGCCATGGATCATCCAACATGTTGAGCTTGCCTTTCCCTCTCATGCTAGCCAATTTCTTCGCACCAAGTAGAGATACTACTTGTGCTTCCAAATATCCCTAAACCTAGTTTTGCCATGAGAGTCCACCATATCTACCTATGGATTGAGTAAGATCCTTCAAGTAAGTTGTCATCAGTGCAAGCAATAAAAATTGCTCTCTAAATATGTATGACTTATTAGTGCAGAGAAAATAAGCTTTATACGATCTTGTGATATGGAAGAAATAAAAGCAACGTACTGCATAATAAAGGTCCATATCACAAGTGGCAATATAAAGTGGCGTTCTTTTGCATTAAGATTTTGTGCATCCAACCATAAAAGTGCATGAAAACCTCTGCTTCCCTCTGCGAAGGGCCTATCTTTTAATTTTATATTCTACCTTACATAAGAGTCACGGTGATCTTCACCTTTCCTTTCTACATTTTATCCTTTGGCAAGCACAATATGTTGGAAAGATCCTGATATATATAGCTAATTGGATGTGAGTCTTCATGAACTATTATTGTTGACATTACCCTTGAGGTAAAATGTTGGGAGGCAAAACTATAAGCCCCTATCTTTCTCTGTGTCCGATTAAAACTTCATACGCATAAATATTGCGTGAGTGTTAGCAATTGTGAAAGACTAAAAGATGGTTGAGTATGTGGATTTGCTGAAAAGCTCTCATATTGACTCTTTCCTATTTTATGATAAATTGCAATTGCCTCAATGACTAAGATTAGAGTTTGTTGGTTCTCAATGAAGTTTATGATTCATACTTGAAATTGTGATTGAATTGTTACTTTAGCATAAGAGATCATATGACAATATATATATATATATATATATGTTGTTGCTCTAAGAATGATCATGATGCCCTCATGTCCGTATTTTATTTTTATCGACACCTCTATCTCTAAAAATGTGGACATATTTTTCGATTTCGGCTTTCGCTTGAGGACAAGTGAGGTCTAAGCTTGGGGGAGTTGGTATGTCCATTTTGCATCATGCTTTTATATCGATATTTATTGCATTATGGGCTGTTATTACACATTATTTCACAATACTTATGCCCATTCTCTCTTATTTTACAAGGTTTACATAAAGAGGGAGAATGCCGGCAGCTGGGATTCTGGGCTGGAAAAGGAGCAAATATTAGAGACCTATTCTGCACAGCTACAAAAGTCTTGAAACTTCACGGAAGCTATTTCCAGAATATATAAAAAATACTAGGCGCAAGAAGTTCCAGAGGGGGGCCACACCCTGGCCACGAGGGTGGGGGCGCGCCCTACCCCCTGGGCGCGCTCCCCTACCTCGTGGGCCCCCTGGTGGCCCTCTGATGCCCATCTTCTTCTATATGGAGTCTTTCATTGAGGAAAAAATCATAAGCAAGCTTTCGGGACGAGACTCCGCCGCCACGAGGCGGAACCTTGGCGGAACCAATCTAGGGCTCTGGCGGAGCTGTTCTGCCGGGGAAACTTCCCTCCGGGAGGGGGAAATTATCACCATCGTCATCACCAACGATCCTCTCATCGGGAGTGGGTCAATCTCCATCAACATCTTCACCAGCACCATCTCATCTCAAACCCTAGTTCATCTCTTATATCCAATCTTTGTATCCAAACCTCAGATTAGTACCCGTGGGTTGCTAGTAGTGTTGATTACTCCTTGTAGTTGATGCTAGTTGGTTTAATTGGTGGAAGATCATATGTTCAGATCCATTATGCATATTAATACCCTTCTGATTATGAACATGAATATGCTTTGTGAGTAGTTACGTTTGTTCCTGAGGACATGGGAGAACTCTTGCTATTAGTAGTCATGTGAATTTGGTATTCGTTCGATATTTTGATGAGATGTATGTTGTCATCCCTCTAGTGGTGTCATGTGAACGTCGACTACATGACACTTCACCATTGTTTGGGCCTAGGGGAGGCATCGGGAAGTAATAAGTAGATGATGGGTTGCTAGAGTGACAGAATCTTAAACCCTAGTTTATGCGTTGCTTCGTAAGGGGTTGATTTGGATCCATATGTTTCATGCTATGGTTAGGTTTACCTTAATACTTTTGTTGTACTTGCGGATGCTTGCAATAGGAGTTAATCATAAGTGGGATGCTTGTCCAAGTAAGGAAAGTACCCAAGCACCGGTCCACCCACATATCATATTATCAAAGTACCGAACGCGAATCATATGATCGTGATGAAAACTAGCTTGACGATAATTCCCATGTGTCCTCGGGAGCGCTTTCCTTCATATAAGAGTTTGTCCAGGCTTGTTCTTTGCTACAAAAAGGATTGGGCCATCTTGCTGCACCTTATTTACTTTTATTACTTGCTACTTGTTACCAATTACCTTATCACAAACTATCTGTTACCGATAATTTCAGTGCTTGCAGAGAATACCTTGCTGAAACCGCTTATCATTTCCTTTTGTTCCTCCCCCTGGGTTTGACACTCTTACTTATCGAAAGGACTACGATAGATCCCCTATACTTGTGGGTCATCACTAAGAGGTAGAAAATGACGCACATGCAGCGACGTAGCGAGCTGGGGAAGTAGAGCTAAGGCGGTTTCGAAGGAAGATATACCTGAAGGTCTTCGGGATGTGGATAGGTGGGCGGCGGGAGGCCGGATCCGCCCACACTAGGGAAACGACGAAGGGACCGGAGGACCTCCCGCGTCGGTGCTCGGCCAGAGATAATGGTGCGGCCGGCAGTGTATCTCCTCCCTCGCTGTCGCCGATGGCCTAAACGCTGCCCCTCCTCCCCTTCACCGGCGGAGGGGGATACATCCGGATCTGTAACCAGCAGTGAGGATAGAAAGACAGTGTTTTTTGAAGGGAGAAAGACAGTGTTACCACCCCTATCTAGTTTAGATCTGGAGAGGATGAGAGTGTGTGAATAGAGCAACCCTAGCAAGCAAGCGCGGAGGCTCCGGCCTATATATACGTAGTGGGGTAGTTTTCCTTTTTCACTCCATCAAAACAATCGTTTGAAATTGTGTACTACGTGCCAGGTTGCCGTTTTTTTAGTTGTTGATTGTTTTTTGAGATAGCTATCCGCTTGTTCCAAGTGGTGTTACAGTGTGCCAGGTCGCACTTTGTATCGTTCATGTCTGGTACAAGTCCCTCCACTAAATGAACAAGCACCCCCTCGTAAAAATTGTGAACAAGCCCACTGCTAAAATTATCGGAAACATGGGTTGCCCCAACATGCATTATTATTTATATTTTCTACTCCCTCCGTTCCTAAATATAAGTATTTTTTATTAGCCACACCTAAGACAAGAATTTTTTTATTAGCAGTGAACATGTCATAGACACAAAAAGTGTGGCAAGATTCCCTTAGGCAAGCCAAAGTGTGTCTAACAATTTGAGAAACTCAAGTTAGGCAAGTGTGGGAAAAATAATGTGGCAACATAAGACAATCATAGTCACAATCCGAACAGCCCCATAATTTTTTGTGACATGCATGAAAATTTGGTTAGTTAAATTTATAGTCAAAATTTGGCAAGGTGCATCAAATCAACACATGCAAGTATCAAAAGGGAAGTCACGGCATGCATGCATGCGTTGTACTCCCTCCATTTCCAAATATAAGTCTTTTTGGAGATTGCAACAAGTGACTACATACGAAGCAAAATATGTCTGCATACATCCGTATGTTGTAGTCCATTTGAAATGTGTAAAAAGACTTATATCGAGTGCAGTGCTTTGATGTGTCGCGTCAACTCGTACAAGACCAAGAAGTTTGATTACTACAACGCCCTCTCCCTCACGGACTGAGCTCCAGTGCCTTAACTGCACTTGCCTTTGGCTGCATGACAGGTGGGCCAACCACCTGTTGTGCCCACCTGTCATAGACGCAAAGGCAGGAGTAGTAAGTCAATGAAGTTGCATCCCTCCCTCGGGCATGAGCATGGTGGCTGGCATGACGGAGCTTTTGCTACACGCTATCCCTCCCGCGCGAGGTGGACGGACATGTAGCAGGGGATTCAATACTGTAGAAGTAGGAGTAACTTCATTGTTCGTCTTCTCGAAGAGGAGAAGAGCCAAGCGCAACCCGAATGTGGCAGTTGCGAACGCTCGCGTGGTGCGGTGCCTTGGAGCACGCATATAGCCAGGCTCTTGCATGAGACAAAATTGCTATTTGAGCCCACTATTGTAGTACTAGTACTTGCTAGTATAGCACTGTAAACCGGAAAGGAGTATTTGCCTTTCTAGAGATTTCAACAAGTGACTAGACTACACCACCTGCAGTACTCCCTGCCTTCCGGGTTATAGGGCTCAAATCTCAAATCTCATCAACCAAGGCATTTTGTGATTGGAGGAATGTATCTCGTACTTTACAAAACTACCCTAATTAAACTCATGCATTAATTACATAGTTCTCTCGTTTTCCTCTCTACCTTGGTCGTGGTGCACAATATTGAGCACTCCTATATGACCAGCTGCTCTATCTACATGTGGGACATCAAAGCATCCGGGCCCGCATGCCATCCACCAAATCACAGCGAGGTGCTATAGTCGAAACTCACCGGTCACCCCAGTGTGGCCGTCATGACCCGTCATATCACAAAACCCACACCTTTACCAGCAGTGGTAAAGTGGCCTCGAAGTTGGACTGGACGAAGCAACCATCATTTCACTCGAACGCTCGTTGAAGCCCTTTCTCCCCTTTCTTGAAGAAAATCTCACTCCAGGCTACTCACTTCTGCCATTTTTCTTCTGTACCGACGAAGGAAAGGTGGGCAAATCAGTGATGCTACTATATTTTCATTCCAAGAATCTTCTTTTTGCGAAGCACCGACCGATTCTCACAGCCTATTCTTTCCCCGTTTTCATTGTGATTGTGGTTTCCTTTCGATTGCTTTTTGTTTATCAGTTCATTGATGGATCCTGGAGCACTAGGCAAAGAGTTGCCGGCGGATAACCCACTGGAGACAGCGATCTCCAGGAAGCGAGCACCGACCAACGAGTTGACCATGTTGGCGGGCCAACCCATGGAGACGAAGAACTCCAAGAAACAAGCACTAGCCAAAGAGTTGACGACGTTGGCGGACGAACTCCTTAAAGAAAGTTGGAAGAACAGCAAGGGCCCCACCGTGCCTACCCCAGAAACTCTGATGGCCACCTATGCAAGGCTCAAGGCCGAGTTTGAGGAGATAGTCGCTGTTGAGAAGCAGTATTCCCCTGGCAAGGTGATGGCCCCCATCGAGGACGAGGAGATGGCTCCCGGAGGGATGGGATCCCCCGGTGAGCTGCACAAGGTAAAAAATAATGGCTTATTACCATATTTGTGGTTTTTGATTATTTGCAATGTGCTTGCTAATATGTTAGGGTTGTGCAGGTGCCGGTGGACGTCCTTGATTATTCCGATGTCGTGGCCCGTCCTGTGGACAACGCCCCAGAGATCATTTTTGATGTCGCGGTCCGCCCTGTTGGCATCGCCCCGGAGATCGATTCCAATGCCGCTGTCCATCCTGTGGACATCGCCCCAGAGATCGATTCCGATGTCACGGTCAGTCCTGTGGACATCGCCCAGAGATCGATTCCCATGACGCTGTCCGTGCTGTGGTCATTACCCAAGAGATCGATGACAAGAAATAGTTGGTCGCACTAATCCTTCAGGGTAGTTTGCATTGCCCTGTGTTTAATTACCAGAACGATGTGTGTTATCAAACCATCTTAGGGCTAGTGCCCTATCTTGTGTGGGCAGTACTTGCTACTTTTGTTTGATAGTGAATCATGCGAACCCTCTCCGAGTTATGGAAACAGATGTATCCTCACCAGCTTTTGATGTAACATATGGCATGCTTAGATGTAAGTTTGAACTGTTTATCATATCAGCAGGGCTTGTTTGATGATTCTTGGTGTTAGTAGGCTAGCAACGGTGCGAGCTATAGTACTTGCAAAACACTCACTGAAGAGAAACGTTGGGGCTGATGAGCTCGTGGTACGCTTATACTTATCTCTCGTCGATCGGCCAATAGCCCAAGCTCCTAAAATTGTAGGCTTAGTCGACACAGATACATTCAGGCCTCATTTGGTTCATAGGGTAGGAAAATCGTAGCAAAAGTACATAGACGTACAACAGAAAATCATAGCAGTACAGAGACGTACTCCCTCCGTTCCAAAATAGATGACCTATAGGCGGGCTAGTTTGGCCTAGTGGTTTTTTAGGATGGCCTAGTGGGTTTCAGTGATATGACATGGTACAGTGCCGTCTAGTCTTCGCGTGTGGTAGCAGTATTGCGGGTACAGTTAGTTTTCTTGAAGAAGCGGAATTACAGTGGGAAAGATATGACCGGGGTAGACCAGGATAATTTTTTCAAAAAAAGTAACACTCCTGATTTATATTTATTTTCTTATTTCTGATGAATGCTAGCGTTTCAACTCTTATGACGAAGAGGGCCAAACACGGCACGTGCTAGACGTCCCACACGTCAGCAAAAGGAGTGGGACATGAACAGCGTTGTAGAGCCCAGCGCAAAAAAAACAGCGTGGTAGAGCATCTCCACTTCTTCCACTTCTGGGTCGGAGACCACACGTAGTAGTACTAGTGGTATGAACGATACAAAGTGCAGCCTGGAGAGAAAGACACGTCTAGTTGGAAGGTCTCGGGGCATACACGTAAACAAATATAAAAGCTAATATGTGGCTCCAACTAATATAGTAGTAGTAGAGTACTTAGGCACGTACTCCATAACATCACCGTGCATTGCACGTACATCATTTAGTGGTACTCCCTCCATTCCAAATTACTCGTCATGGTTTTAGTTAACGGAGGGAGTACGTAGTAAGAGACAAATGCCGCCCAGGAGTTCCCTTCTCGACCCACTTTTGGGTGTCTAGTAGAGTGTATGGATGGTGCATGAGTCCACACTAGTTTAGCACAAATACACTAGAAGCATGCATGAAGAGGGGTGTTGAGTTGAGCATGCATGAAGAGGGAACAACTATGCTGAGACGAGAACGCAACCAAACACGCCCTATATGCCACGCATGTTCATACCATTTGTGCCTTTCTACTTCACTTACTCCGGACTCCCCCATGGCCCACCTCACATTATCACCATATATATTTCTTGGAGTCCGTGCGTGGCAGGCGGGCGATCTCTTCCCCCTCCCCGTCTCTCTCTTCTTAGCCGACGCCCGCCGAGCGATTAGATTTCGGCTATCAACGGTTTATTCAATTACAGTCCCGCATGTTAGTGAAAATGCGAGACAACGCGTGTCCCCTGTGGTGAGTGGTGTGCAAGCCGGGCTATCAGGGGTGCGACGCGTATGAGTCATAAGTGTGCAGCCTTTTCCTTTTGAACTTGCAAAGTGTAACATTTTCGTGCGATCGATCATAGAAATCCAGAACAAAATGACGAGGGCGGTGCTTTCCTGCGTGTTAGGCGGGCTAGTTTGAGTGATATGACGTGCTACAGTGCCGACCACTTACTCCATTTTTATGTAAGCAAGAGTCTACACTCTTACTTGGGAGGAGTGAAAAACACGGCGGATCTGATTTTGATCGAGGGAAAACTGTTCCCTGCGAAATAATGGAGCACTGTTAGCGATTATAGCATGATACTTAGGGCATCTCCAGCGCTGGACCTCAAATTTACACTGGACACTGATGGATGCCATCCAATGCTGCTCGCATACCTTTCGACAACTATATGAACTAACCAGACGAAATTCATGCAAACAAAGCAAATTTCAAATTAACTGGATGAAATTCATTACATTTCGAAAACTTTTTCTATAAACTGGATGAAATTCATTACATATTTCGCACAAACCATACTAAAACCTACTGTAAAACTAATCTAAACGATCACCGGCACCCGACCACCATGTCCGACCATGAACCTGAGAAAGCCGGCTACTGCCTTTGCCTCCTCCTCATCCGCATCGATAACCTCCCCCTCCGGAGCACAAGGTTCTGAAGATTTCCGCCTCCACGTCACCGTCAAGCGGCTAATCAGCCGCTGACGTTTATCCTACCAAGCTTGGTGTCGACTGAGTGGAGGAGCGGTGGCCTTCCTGGGAACAGAGCGGCGGCAACCTACCGTGTACTACTCTTCCTCGCTGTCGGCTGCGCCCGCACACGCGCGCCAACTTCGTGGTCATGGCGGCGGAGGGCGGCCAGGGGGAGTCGGCGATCTCCTTCGTCTGCTCCTGCGACAGTACGTCCAAGAGAGCTCTGTAGCGCACCTAGAGTGGGGCCGCCGATGTCCTTCGTCTGCTCCTGTGACAGTACGTCCAAGAGAGCTTTGGAGCGCCAGGAGGTCATGGTTGGAGTGGTGCCGATAGAAGGAAGGGACCGGAGGAGAATGAGTGTGGGTCTTTGGCTATGGCTGGGAGCTGGGGCTCAAGTTAATATAGCGGGTGAATGGCAATGAGCCGCGGTAGACGGATGGACGGCTGGCGCCGGAGTAGGTTTGTCGGCAGCCGCGTGTCATTAATATGGGCAGTGGACAGAAGGATAGCCTTGGTGTCGTTAACGCGGAACAGTCGCTTGCACCGGGATGCCGCGCGGGTGGCGCTCTCTCGGCCGTCGCGCTGCTGCAATGCCGGCGCCAGTGAGAGGTCGTGTCGGGCGTGAATGCGGACGCTGCTTTGCTACGTCTCCAACGTATCTACAATTTTTGATTGTTCCATGCTATATTATATCCTGTTTTGGACATTATTGGGCTTTATTATCACTTTTATATTATTTTTGGGACTAACCTTTTAACCGGAGGCCCAGCCCAGAATTGCTGTTTTTTACCTATTTCAGAGTTTCGCAGAAAAAGAATACCAAACGGAGTCCAAACGGAATGAAACCTTCGGGAACGTGATTTTCGGAACAAACGTGATCCAGAGGACTTGGACCCTACGTCAAGACATCAACCAAGAAGGCACAAGGTAGGGGGCGCGCCTACCCCCCCAGGCACGCCCTCCACCCTCGTGGGGCCCATGTTGCTCCACCGACGTACTCCTTCCTCCTATATATACCTACGTACCCCCAAACTACCAGATACGGAGCCAAAACCCTAATTCCACCGCCGTAACTTTCTATATCCACGAGATCCCATCTTGGGGCCTTTTCCGGAGCTCCGCCGGAGGGGGTATCGATCATGGAGGGCTTCTACATCAACACCATAGCCTCTCCGATGAAGTGTGAGTAGTTTACTTCAGACCTTCGGGTCCATAGTTATTAGCTAGATGGCTTCTTCTCTCTTTTTTGGATCTCAATACAAAGTTCTCCCCCTCTCTTGTGGAGATCTATTCAATGTAATCTTCTTTTGCGGTGTGTTTGTTGAGACCGATGAATTCTGGGTTTATGATCAAGTTTATCTATGAACAATATTTGAATCTTCTCTGAATTCTTTTATGTATGATTGGTTATCTTTGCAAGTCTCTTCGAATTATCAGTTTGGTTTGGCCTATTAGATTGATCTTTCTTGCAATGGGAGAAGTGCTTAGCTTTGGGTTCAATCTTGCAGTGTCCTTTCCCAGTGACAGTAGGGGCAGCAAGGCATGTATTGTATTGTTGCCATCGAGGATAACAAGATGGGGTTTATATCATATTGCATGAGTTTATCCCTCTACATCATGTCATCTTGCTTAAAGTGTTACTCTGTTCTCTTGAACTTAATACTCTAGATGCATGCTGGATAGCGGTCGATGTGTGGAGTAATAGTAGTAGATACAGGCAGGAGTCGGTCTACTTGTCTTGGACGTGATACCTATATACATGATCATACCTAGATATTTTCATAACTATGCTCAATTCTATCAATTTCTCAACAGTAGTTTGTTCACCCACCGTAATACTTATGCTCTCAAGAGAAGCCACTAGTGAAACCTATGGCCCCCGGGTCTATTTTCCATCATATTATTCTTCCAATACTTAGTTATTTCCTTTGCCATTTATTTTTACTTGCATCTTTATTTCTCTTTATCATAAAAATACCAAAAATATTATCTTATCATATCTATCAGATCTCACTTTCGTAAGTGACCGTGAAGGGTTTGACAACCCCTTTACCGCATTGGTTGCGAGGAGTTTATTTGTTTGTGTAGGTGCGAGGGACTCGTGCGTGGCCTCCTACTAGATTGATACCTTGGTTCTCAAAAACTGAGGGAAATACTTACGCTACTTTGCTGCATCACCCTTTCCTCTTCAAGGGAAAACCAACGCAATGCTCAAGAGGTAGCAAGAAGGATTTCTGGCGCCGTTGATGGGGAGTCTACGCAAAAGTCAACATACCAAGTACCCATCACAAACCCTTATCTCCCGCATTACATTATTTGCCATTTGCCTCTCGTTTTCCTCTCCCCCACTTCACCCTTGCCGTTTTATTCACCCTCTCTCTCTCCGTCCTCCTCCTCTTTCTCTATTCGCCTCTTTTTGCCCATCTCTTGTTTGCTTGTGTGTTGGATTGCTTGCTTGTCACGATGGCTCAATATAATACCAAATTGTGTGACTTTATTAATACCAACAACAATGATTTTATTAGCACTCTGATTGCTCCTCTTACCGATGCTGAATCTTGTGAAATTAATGTTGCTTTGCTGAATCTTTTCATGAAAGATCCATTTTCCGGCCTTCCTAGTGAAGATGCTGCTACCCATATAAACAACTTTGTTGATTTGTTAAATTGAAGCTATTTCCTTTTTCTCTTAGAGATCGTGCTAAAGCTTGGTTTTCGTCTTTGCCTAAAAATAGTATTGATTCGTGGAATAAGTGCAAAGATGCTCTTATCTCTAAGTATTTTCCTCTCGCTAAGATCATCTCTCTTAGAAATGATATTATGAATTTTAAGCAACTTGATCACGAACATGTTGCACAAGCTTGGGAGAGGATGAAATTAATGATACGTAGTTGCCCTATACATGGTTTGAATTTATGGATGATTATACAAAACTTTTATGCCGGATTGAATTTTGCTTCTAGAAACATTTTAGACTCGGCCGCGGGAGGCACTTTTATGGAAATCACTTTAGGAGAAGCTACTAAACTCCTAGATAATATTATGGTTAATTATTCTCAATGGCACACCGAAAGATCTACTAATAAGAAAGTGCATGCGATAAAAGAAATTAATGTTTTGGGTGGAAAGATGGATGAACTTATGAAATTATTTGCTAATAAAAGTGTTTCTTATGATCCTAATGATATGCCTTTGTCTACTTTGATTGAGAATAATAATGAATCTTTGGATGTAAATTTTGTTGGTAGGAATAATTTTGGTAACAATGCGTATAGAGGAAACTTTAATCCTAGGTCGTATCCTAGTAATTCCTCTAATAATTCTGGTAACTCCTACAACAATTCTTATGGAAAATTTAATAAGATGCCCTCTGATTTTGAATCTAATATTAAAGAATTTATTACTTCGCAAAAGAATTTCAATGCTTTGGTTGAAGAAAAATTGCTTAAGATTGATGAGTTGGCTAGGAACGTTGATAGAATTTCTCTTGATGTTGATTCTTTGAAACTTAGATGTATTACACCTAAGCATGATATCAATGAGTCTCTCAAAGCTATGAGAATTTCCATTTATTATTGCAAAGAAAGAACCGCTAGGATGCGTGCTAAGAAAGATTCCTTTATAAAAGCTTGTTCTTCTAGTTTCCATGATAATAAAGATGAAGATCTAAAAGTTATTGATGTATCCCCTATTAAATCTTTGTTTTGCAATATGAATTCTGATAATGATGGGACTTAATATGATCCACCTTTACCTAGAAGGCGTTCCAAAAATTCGGAGTCTTTAGATCTTGATGCTAAAATTGTTAAAAGTGGGATTGAAGAAGTCAAAACTTTAAATATCGATGAATCAACTATTTTGGATTTCAAGGAATTTAATTATGACAATTTCTCTTTGATAGATTGTATTTCCTTGTTGCAATCCGTGCTAAATTCTCCTCATGCTTGTAGTCAAAATAAAGCCTTTACCAAACATATCGTTGATGCTTTGATGCAATCTTATGAAGAAAAACTTGAGTTGGAAGTTTCTATCCCTAGAAAACTTTATGATGAGTGGGAACATACTATTAAAATTAAAATTAAAGATCATGAGAGCTATGCTTTGTGTGATTTGGGTGCTAGTGTTTCCACGATTCCTAAGACTTTGTGTGATTTGCTAGGTTTCTGTGATTTTGATGATTGTTCTTTAAACTTGCACCTTGCGGATTCCACTCTCAAGAAACCTATGGGAAGAATTAATAATGTTCTTATTGTTGCAAATAGGAATTATGTGCCCGTAGATTTTATTGTTCTTGACATAGATTGCAATCCTTCATGTCCTATTATTCTTGGTAGACCTCTCCTTAGAACGGTTGGTGCAATTATTGATATTGAGGAAGGGAATATTAGATTTGCAATTTCCGTTAAGGAAAGTGTCAGTGTCAAAACCGATGGATCTCGGGTAGGGGGTCCCGAACTATGCATCTAAGGCGGATGGTAACAGGAGGCGGGGGACACGATGTTTACCCAGGTTCGGGCCCTCTCGATGGAGGTAATACCCTACTTCCTGTTTGATTGATCTTGATGGTATGAGTATTACAAGAGTTGATCTATCCTAGAAGCTAGCCTATGGTATGATTGTATGTTGTCCTACGGACTAAACCCTCCGGTTTATATAGACACCGGAGGGGGCTAGGGTTACACAGAGTCGGTTACAAGGGAGGAGATCTACATATCCGTACTGCCAAGATTGCCTTCCACGCCAAGGAGAGTCCCATCCGGACACGGGACAAAGTCTTCAATCTTGTATCTTCATAGTCCAAAAGTCCGCCCAAAGGATATAGTCTGGCTGTCCGGAGACCCCCTAATCTAGGACTCCCTCAGAAAGGCATGGAACACTTCCCTAGAAAGAAATTAAATTACCATATGAATCTATTATGATAGCCACTTATGGATTGCCTACCAAAGATGGCAATACCTAGATCCATCTTCGCCTTTATGCCTAGCTAGGTGCGTTAAACGATAACGCTTGTTGGGAGGCAACCCAACTTTATTTTTATTCCTTGCTTTTTGCTCCTGTTTAGTAATAAATAATTTATCTAGCCTCTGTTTTGGTTGTGTTTTTTGTGTTTAATTAGTGTTTGTGCCAAGTAGAACCGCTGGGAAGACTTGGGGAAAGTCTTTTTAATCTTGCTGCAAAAAACAGAAACTTTAGCGCTCACAAGAATTGCTGTCATTTTTATTTGGAAAGTGCTATTTAGTTAATTATTTTTGAAGATGATTAATAGATAAATTACTCAAGTCCAGAAATTTATTTTAGAATTTTTGGGGTTCCAGATCTTGCGTTAGCTACAGATTACTACAGACTGTTCTGTTTTTGACAGATTCTGTTTTTCGTCTGTTTTTCGTGTGTTGTTTGCTTATTTTAATGAATCTATGGCTAGTAAAATAGTTTATAAACCATAGAGAAGTTCGAATAAAGTAGTTTTAAAACCAATATAAATAAATAATGAGTTCATTACAATACCTTGAAGTGGTGTTTTGTTTTCTTTCGCTAACGGAGCTCACGAGATTTTCTACTTTAAGTTTTGTGTTGTGAAGTTTTCAAGTTTTGGGTAAAGATTTGATGGATTATGGAACAAGGAGAGGCAAGAGCCTAAGCTTGGGTATGACCATGGCACCCCCAAGATGTCTAAGGACACCTAAAAGCCAAAGTTTGGGGATGCCCCGGAAGGCATCCCCTCTTTCGTCTACTTCCATCAGTAACTTTACTTGGAGCTATATTTTTATTTACCACATGATATGTGTTTTGCTTGGAGCGTCTTGTATTATTTGAGTCTTTATTTGTTAGTCTTCCACAATCATCCTTGCTATACACACCTTTTGAGAGAGACACACATGATTCAGAAATTGTTAGAATACTCTATGTGCTTTACTTATATCTTTTGAGTTATATAGTTTTTGCTCTAGTGCTTCACTTATATCTTTTAGAGCACGTTGGTGGATTTGTTTTATAGAAACCATTGTTCTCTCATGCTTCACTTAGATTATTTTGAGAGTCCTACAAAACAGCGTGGTAAATTTCTTTAATTATGTTAGGCATTCAAGATTAATAATAAATTTTTCTTATGAGTGTGTTGAATACTATGAGAAGTTTGATACTTGATAATTTTTTTTGAGATATGGAGATGGTGATATTAGAGTCATGCTAGTTGAGTAGTTGTGAATTTGAGAAATACTTGTGTCAAAGTTTGTGATTCCTGCAGCATGCACGTATGGTGAACCGTTATGTGATGAAGTCGGAGCATGATTTATTTATTGATTGTCTTCCTTATGAGTGGTGGTCGGGAACGAGCGATGGTATTTTCCTACCAATCTATCCCCCTAGGAGCATGCGCGTAATACTTTGCTTTGAGAACTTGTAGATTTTTGCAATAAGTATATGAGTTCTTTATGACTAATGTTGAGTCCATGGATCATATGCACTCTCACCCTTCCACCATTGCTAGCCTCTCTAATATCGCGCACCTTTCGCCGGTATCATACACCCACCATATACCTTCCTCAAAACATCCACCATACCTACCTATCGAGGAATTTCCATAGCCATTCCGAGATATATTTCCATGCAACTTACCACCGTTCCGTTTACTATGACACGCTCCATCATTGTCATATTGCTTTGCGTGATCATGTAGTTGACATTGTATTCGTGGCAAAGCCACCGTTCATAATTCTTTCATACATGTCACTCTTGATTCATTGCATATACCGGTACATTGCCGGAGGCATTCACATAGAGTCATATTTTGTTCTAAGTATTTAGTTGTAAGTAAATAAAAAAGTATGATGATCATCATTTTTAGAGCATTGTCCCAAGTGAGGAAAGGATGATGGAGACTATGATTCCCCTATAAGTCGGGATGAGACTCCGGACTAAATAAATAAAAAAAGGCCATAAAGACAGAGAGAGAGAGAGAGAAAAGGCCCAAATAAAAAATGAGAGAAAAAGAGAGAAGGGACAATGCTACTATCCTTTTACCACACTTGTGCTTCAAAGTAGCACCAAGATCTTCATAGAGAGTCTCCTATGTTATCACTTTCATATACTAGTGGGAATTTTTCATTATAGAACTTGGCTTGTATATTCCAATGATGGGCTTCCTTAAAATTCCCTAGGTCTTCGTGAGCAAGCGAGTTGGATGCACACCCACTTAGTTCTTTTTGTTGAGCTTTCATATACTTATAGCTCTAGTGCATCCGTTGCATGGCAATCCCTACTCACTCACATTGATATCTATTAATGGGCATCTCCATAGCCCATTGATACGCCTAGTTGATGTGAGACTATCTTCCCCTTTTTTGTCTTCTCCACAACCACCATTCTATTCCACCTATAGTGCTATGTCCATGACTCACGCTCATGTATTGCGTGAAGATTGAAAAAGTTTGAGAACACCAAAAGTATGAAACAATTGTTTGGCTTGTCGTCGGGGTTGTGCATGATTTAAATACTTTGTGCGGAGAAGATGGAGCATAGCCAGACTATATGATTTTGTAGGGATAACTCTCTTTGGCCATGTTATTTTGAAGAGACATAATTGCTTAGTTAGTATGCTTGAAGTATTATTATTTCTATGCCAATATTGAACTTTTGTCTTGAATCTTTCGGATCTGAATATTCATACCACAATTAAGAAGAATTACACCAAGTAGCATTCCACATCAAAAATTTTGTTTTTATCATTTACCTACTCGAGGACGAGCAGGAATTAAGCTTGGGGATGCTTGATACGTCTCCAACGTATCTATAAATTTTGATTGTTCCATGCTATATTATATCCTGTTTTGGACATTATTGGGCTTTATTATACACTTTTATATTATTTTTGGGACTAACCTATTAATCGGAGGCCCAGCCAAGAATTGTTGTTTTTTTGCCTATTTCAGAGTTCCGCGAAAAAGAATATCAAATAGAGTCCAAACAGAATGAAACCTTCGGGAACTTGATTTTCGGAACAAATGTGATCCAAAGGACTTGGACCCTACGTCAAGACATCAACCAGGAAGGCACGAGGTTGGAGGTGCGCCTACCCCCCAGGCGCGCCCTCCACCCTCATGGGGCCCACGTTGCTCCACCGACGTACTCCTTCCTCCTATATATACCTACGTACCCCCAAACTACCGGATACTGAGCCAAAACCCTAATTCCACCGTCATAACTTTCTATATCCACGAGATCCCATCTTGGGGCCTTTTCCGGAGCTCCGCCGGAGGGGGTATCGATCACGGAGGGCTTCTACATCAACACCATAGCCTCTCTGATGAAGTGTGAGTAGTTTACTTCAGACCTTCGGGTCCATAGTTATTAGCTAGATGGCTTCTTCTCCCTTTTTGGATCTCAATACAAAGTTCTCCCCCTCTCTTGTGGAGATCTATTAGATGTAATCTTCTTTTGCGGTGTGTTTGTTGAGACCGATGAATTGTGGGTTGATGATCAAGTTTATATATGAACAATATTTGAATCTTCTCTGAATTCTTTTATGTATGATTGGTTATATTTGCAAGTCTCTTCGAATTATCAGTTTGGTTTGGCCTACTAGATTGATCTTTCTTGCAATGGGAGAAGTGCTTAGCTTTGGGTTCAATCTTGCGGTGTCCTTTCCCAATGACAGTAGGGGCAACAAGGCACGTATTGTATTGTTGCCATCGAGGATAACAAGATGGGGTTTATATCATATTGCATGAGTTTATCCCTCTACATCATGTCATCTTGCTTAAAGTGTTACTCTGTTCTCTTGAACTTAATACTCTAGATGCATGCTGGATAGCGGTCGATGTGTGGAGTAATAGTAGTAGATGCAGGCAGGAGTCGGTCTACTTGTCTTGGACGTGATGCCTATATACATGATCATACCTAGATATTCTCATAACTATGCTCAATTCTGTCAATTGCTCAACAGCAATTTGTTCACCCACCATAATACTTATGCTCTTCAGAGAAGCCACTAGTGAAACCTATGGCCCCCGGGTCTATTTCCCATCATATTAATTTTCCAATACTTAGTTATTTCCTTTGCCATTTATTTTTACTTGCATCTTTATTTCTCTTTATCCTAAAAATACCAAAAATATTATCTTATCATATCTATCAGATCTCACTTTCGTAAGTGACTGTGAAGGGATTGACAACCCCTTTATCACGTTGGTTGCGAGGAGTTTATTTGTTTGTGTAGGTGCGAGGGACTCGTGCGTGGCCTCCTACTGGATTGATACCTTGGTTCTCAAAAACTGAGGGAAATACTTATGCTACTTTGCTGCATCACCCTTTCCTCTTCAAGGGAAAACCAACGCAATGCTCAAGAGGTAGCGTGCTTCGGTGACTTAACCGTAAGTGCGTTGTATCACTGACATGTGGGCCCAACGGGTATCTGGCCTGCATGTCAGTGACACACCAACTGCACCTGTAGTTAAGGCCGGTGAATGCGGCATTGACGTTCTGGAGAGACGGTGATCGTTTCAGGCGGGAAGCGCGCGCTAGAGATGGAAGGGGTTTCGTTAGGCCAGGGTGGTCAGACGTTGGCGTGGTGGTAAAATGTGAACTCATGGATGACGAGCCTTTGAAGCGTATGCAGCACGTATTGACAACCAGGCGTCCATGCAACCTCTCTTGTCGCTAGCTAGCCTTCGACGACTACCAGAGCTGTCACCAAGCGTCGTTCATGCCACCGCGCCGCACACTGACTGGTAAGGAAGTGATGGCATCCCGCCGCGCCGAGTTCCTCGCCGCCCATGACCGCACACAGAATGGTAGGGAAGCGGTGGCATCCCGCCATGCCAAGTTCATCGCCGCTCGCGACCTCACACCTATGTGGGCGGAATTTGAAGCTGCCAAGGTCGAATGGGCAGTAGAGCGAGAGGCGGCCAAAGCCACATAGAGGGAGCGGAAAAGTCATAAAGCACTCAAGAAAAGAGAGGCCCACCGCTGCAAGAAAGAAGAGGACGCACTCGCTGCTGCGGAGAGGTCGGCGGAGATCCAAGCACGGTGGGGTGTCGCCGACAAAGCCGGGAAGGAGAACGACGGCGTATGGCCAGCATGTGAGAAGTAGTGGTACTATTAGTTAGTGTGTGTGTGTGTGTGTGTGTGTGTCGCCCGTACGTTTGTTTCATTAATTACGAGCATGTACCAGTACTACTAGTTACTACTGTAGTTTTTAGAGCAAATTACTAGTATATTAGCCTAGACTCGATGGAAAAATTCCTATCATATGCATCAAATGGCATCTCTTTCTCTATAGGAATTGAGATGCATGTCATCTCACTTCCTATGATTTTCATATTCCTATAAAATTCCTATCCTATGAACCAAAGGAGGCCTCTACTGGAGTAACTACTGTAGCTAGCAGTACTACTGGTACAGTAGTTTTCTTCAAGAAGCGAAATTCAACGAAGTATGGTTCCTTCGTCCGAGCAACTTCATAGTGGGTAAGGTTGGGCCTGTGGTTTGACGGATCATTAGTAATTACTGCGGCGCGACAACCGGGGTGACTCTCCCTTGGAGTTCTGCGGGCATGGCAAGTTGACCAGGATGGTCGACGTCCCACATGTCGGCGAGCGGAAGTATTCTTTCCGATATCGAGGAGCAAGGAAACCGCGTGGTATAGTATCACTGGTGATTTATATTTATTTTTTATTTCTGATGAATGCTAGCATTTCAACTCTTACGACGAAGGAGTGCCAAACACACGACACGTGCTGGATGTCCCACACGTCAGCGAAAGGAGTGGGACATGAACAGCGTGGTAGAGCGTCTCCACTTCTGGGTCGGAGACCACATGTAGTAGTACTACTGTACTAGTGGTATGAACGATACAAAGTGCAACCCGGAGAGAAAGACACGTCTAGTTGGAAGGTCTAGGGGCATACATAAACAAATATAAAACCTAATATGTGCCTCCAATTAATATAGTAGTAGTAGAGTACTTAGTCACGTACTCCATAACATCACCGGGCATTGCACGTACAACATTTAGTGGTAGTAAGAGACAAATGCCTATATGCCACGCATGTTCATACTATTTGTGCCTTTCTACTTCACTTACTGTGCTACATTACATAGGTTCGCACGTCCACTCCTGGGTACATGTCCATCTCGTAGTTCCAGTCCCACGTGTTCTTCATATAGATGGAACAATCCTTGCATGACACGTGCACCTTGATGCTAGATGTCTCGCGTGTTGGCAAAAGGATGAACAAAGCTCGCGTAAAAAAATAGAGTGGAAGAACATAGATTCCCGATGACCGAGAAGGAGCAAGGAACCTCGTGGTGGAGCGTCTGCACTCATAATATTTTATATTATTCAGCGATATAAAATCAACCAGTCATTTCCACAGTGGACTGGAAGAGTACGAAACACGGCAGCCTAGTGTAGTTACATCATACTAGTACATGGCTAACCCATGCTATCACCATATTTCTTGGCTTCTGTGCGACACCTATCTCTAGTAATCCAGCAGCCCGTATCACTTCTCCCTCCTCGTCTCTCTCAAAGTGCGGCGGGCTGGCGTTTTTGCCGTCTATTGAGGTCGGTTAACTCATCACATGTTAGCGACGTGCCAAGAGCATTCTAAAAAAATTCGTTTCATGTTCCGTTTTCAAAAAGAAAAAATCCTTTCACGTACGAATTTGACTGTATGCTTTGAGCAACTTGCATGTCCTATACTGCTCCTGTTTGGATACTCTAACTTAGTTAGAGGTTAGACTAACTCATGACTAACCCTGAACTAACTGTAGCCAAAGAGGTGTTTGGATGACAGGGTTAGATTGACAATAAATGCACTTGATGGAGAGAGAAAAGTGATTCTTCAGTGGTCCCAATGAGAACTATCTCTGGTTAGCACCTCTTGGATGGGATGGTTTTTTTGGTGGGTTCGGTGCAACTTGCTCCAATTTAAACCCTCATGCTTGGATACTTTAGGGCTATTTGAGCCCCAACTAGCTCAAACTAACTCTAACCCATGGATCCAAACAGGGCCTATGGCCAGCCTCGACGCGGAGCAGTCGCATGCACCGGGAAGCGGCGCTCTCTCGGCCGTCGCGCCACTTCAAAGCCGGTGCCAGTGAGAGGTCGCCTTCACTCTAGCCGGGCATTAATGTGGCACTGACACTCCAGGGCGACACTGACCGTTTCACGCGGGGAGCGCGTGCTGGCAAGGGAGTATAGGTTTTGAACCATTTCAGGTGTAGTACTGGTAGTTTGCAAAACTACTCAATTATTGCACTCAGTTTCCTAAGAAATTGTGGTAAAAAAATGTTACTCCACAGCCCGCTTCCCTTCTCCTTCCTCTTCCACCACCTGCGCACGTCCGCGGGAAGCGACCGGTCAACCCTTATATAGGAGTGCTAGCACAAAAAGGTGCATGCATGACCACTAAAATTTCCTGATTAAAGAGTCGCTCCATCGGGAGTATAGCATATGTTGTTACCTGCGGTCGGGCCATGGCTACCGGGCGACGGCGACCAGAGAAGAGGCGGTGGGAGGGGAATGAATGCAGCTACTGTTTGGGTTCGCCGTCTGGCTGAAATAAATGTGCAGCATCACGTGTACCCGCGGGTGCACAAATTGTAACATACGTGTCTGCTTAAGTGGGCGTCACGTAACTGGTGTGTGTGTGTGTGTGATTCTGGGAGACAGAGTGCGTGTGTGTGACTCTACTCTTCGGACATGTACTCAACCTTTTGCATCGGGATATAAGTATAATGGTATTTACTTTAGCTAGTGATTTACATGGGCATGTTAACGTGGTTGTGTAAAAAAATGTCACTTCCTACTCGTGATTTGCGTTATATAATTACAATCAAGATGCTCATGCATTGCACGGAACATCAATATGCATTTTTTACAAAACACCTGTTGTGATTTACCCATGTAGGAGTAATCCCATGTGTAAAAACTAATGATATTTCGAGAATTTTATTGGAAACCGGTATCTCGAGAATGTCATCAAAAAATGAAAGATGAGAGATAAGGTGAGGAGGAGTGGAGCGTGGTGGTGACTGGTGGTCGGAATGGGCGAAAGCATGGGGATGGACGGCGCCGGCAGGCGGGAGCGGCCACCATGCTAGATTGTTCCAGAGACTTTTTTTTTAATTGCTCAGCAATGATGTTGTGGGAGATAAGGATCTAGAGAGAGGTGCGGGTATCTTTTGTAAAATTATCATAGTTTGCTTTCTATCCATCAGATATAGATCAGACGGTCTATATTACAAGATGGCAGGCACACCATCATCGCCAACTCGGTTTTTATAAGGGTACAGATGATAAGTTTGCTAGCTACCAAAGTAAAGTGGAATTTTTCCATGTTATACAAGTAAATTAAGGTGATTGTTTATCATACAGGTAAGGTTGGATGAATGGTGGTAGGAACAAATGCTCCGCCTAGAGCATGTGTGTGTGAGATGGAGTCTTAGTGTGTGTGTGTTTGTGTGTGTGAGAGAGAGATGGAGTCTTAGTGTGTGTGTGTGTTTGTGTGGGTGGGTGGGTGGGTGGGTGCGTGTGTGTGTGTGTTTGTGTGTGCGTCGCAGGGTCCTCGGTGGCGGATGTAATTTAAGTGTGCATGGCTTCATCATAGAGAGGTGATGTGTATGGCAGAGGCCACTAACGATGGGGTGCGAGAGAGAAAAATGCATGTAGAGAGGGAAGAGAAGGTGTGTGCGCGTGAGAGGAGTCAACATCGAGAGAATGTGTTTGTTCGAGAGACACCGAGGAAGACTACTATATATTGATGGTGCATGTAGGTGGGAATTAAATGAAGGGATGGTCTTATTGGTTTCGAGGATAGAGGGGAAGAGTGAGGGGTAGCTAGAAGGATATTGTTAAGTGTGAGTGTGTGTTTTACCCATCCAGGCAGAAGTTATATGCACACAAAAAGAGAACAATTTGATGTGGCGTTAGGGTTGAGGGTAATTAACTACGTATGGAGACATAGAGACATTGAACGTGCATGTTTGAGAGGTATACATGTATACATGGGATGTGTGTGTGTGTGTGCGCGCACGCATGATCGAGATAAAAGAAAGAAGACATAAGTCATAAGATCAGCGACATGGGAGAGACGGATCGATATGACAATATGCATGCATGTGAGAATGCAGGGAAGAAGGCCCGACAATTGAGCATGTGTTTTTGTCTTTAAGAGATAGTGGCGTGGGCTGGAGCATGCATCTATGGCGAGCAGAGGGAGTGAGGCACAACGATTGTGCAAAAGAGATCAACCTATAAATGAAAGAAGGTTGATGGAGAAACAGATAAATAGAAAGATAAAGATGCTAGCTAGTGTGCGTTAGGGATAGGAGTCGAGTGGATCAGAAGGCTGAGTTATGTGTGTGGGTGTGAGAGAGATGAAGATAGGGTGCATGAGGGAGTCCTGGATTATGGGATCTCCGGACAGCCGTACTATATCCTTTGGCCGGACTGTTGGACTATGAAGATACAAGATTGAAGACTTCGTCCCGTCTCCGGATGGGACTTTCCTAGGCGTGGAAGGCAAGCTTGGCAATACGAAAATGTGGATCTCCTCCCTTGTAACCGACTCTGTGTAACCCTAGCCCCCTTCGGTGTCTATATAAACCGGAGGGTTTAGTCCGTAGGACAACAGACAATCATACCATAGGCTAGCTTCTAGGGTTTAGCCTGTACGATCTCGTGGTAGATCAACTCTCGTAATACTCCTATCATCAATATCAATCAAGCAGGATGTAGGGTATTACCTCCATCAAGAGGGCCCAAACCTGGGTAAACATCGTGTCCCCTGCCTCCTATTACCATCCGCCCTAGACGCATAGTTCGGGACCCCCTACCTGAGATCCGCCGGTTTTGACACCGACATTGGTGCTTTCATTGAGAGTTCCACTGTGTCGTCACCATAAGGCTCGATGGCCCCTTTGATCATCGGTAACGATGCGGTCCAGGGTGAGATTTTCCTCCCTGGATAGATCTTCGTATTCGGCGGCTTCGCATTGCGGGCCAACTCGCTTGGCCATCTGGAGCAGATCGAGAGCTACGCCCCTGGCCATCAGGTCAGGTTCGGAAACTTAAACTACACTGCCGACATCCGCGGAGACTTGATCTTTGATGGATTGGAGCCCATGTCAGGTGTGCCGCACAATCACAACGAGCATGACGTAACTCTGTCGTCGGACAGTGTTTGGGAGATCGCATCTGCAACTACTCCGGCCTTCAATCCGGAGCAAGTTGCGCCATCCGAGGACGGACGGATAGACCCCTCCATGAAGGTCGCACTCTCAGTGGCGATGGAGCCGGATACTGACTTCACCCCTTACGAGAGCCGTGTCACCGAACCACTGGATTCGTCTCCGGCCATGGACTCCGAGCCGCCTGCATCTTTGCCTATCGAATCCGATTGGGCGCCGATCATGGAGTTCACCTCCGCGAATATCTTTCAGCACTCGCCTTTCAGCGATGTGCTAAATTCATTAAGGTCTCTCTCCTTGTTAGGAGAACCTTGGCCGAACTATGTCCGGCTAGAATGGGATGCGGACGACGAAGAAATTCGTTGCCCACCCACCACCCACTTAGTAGCCACTGTCGACGATTTAACCGACATGCTCGACTTCGACTCCGAAGACATCGACGGTATGGACGATGATGCAGGAGACGAACAGGAACCACCGCCCACAGGGCGCTGGACCGCCACCTCATCATATGATATATACATGGTTGACACCCCCAAAGAAGGCAATAGCGACGAGACAGCGGAGGATGACCCCTCCAAGAAGCAACCCGAGCGCCGATGTCAGCGGCGCCGCTCTAAGTCCCGCCATAGCAAAAGTAGTGATACCTGCACAAGAGACAATAACACTCCGGATAGTGCTGAAGACAACAACAATCCCCTCCAGCACGATGTAGAGCGGGAGGGTGAACAAGCTAGCCCTCCAAAACAAGCTAGTCCTGCGTTGAATCCAGCCGCACTAATCCTCGACCCAATAGTAGACGGGTTCCACCTCACTCGCGTCCTTATGGACAGAGGTAGCAGTTTAAATCTGCTTTACCAGGACACAGTGCGCAAGATGGGCATCGATCATTCAGCAATCAAGCCCACTAAAGCCACTTTTAGAGGCATCATATCAAGTACAGAGGTTAGCTGTACAGGCTCCATTGCCCTCGAGGTAATCTTCGGATCACCAGAAAATTATCGTATCGAAGAGTTAATCTTCGAAATCGCCCCTTTTCGCAGTGACTATCAAGCACTACTCAGGCGAACCGCGTTTGCTCGATTCAATGCGGTGCCACATTATGCCTACCGTAAGCTCAAAATGCCCGGTCCACGTGGCGTCATCACGGTTCATGGCAAGGCCGAACCTACCTTTGGCACCAATAAATACATCACTGCCTTAGCAGTAGAAACAACGAGCAGCACCTTGCAGCCGAACCTCGAGTCGACGCCCAAGCTCCCGGACACCGTCAAGGGGCTCCGAACTACTTCGCGGAAGGATACCCCAGCTCGTCCAGAGCTCAACTAAACACTCCGGCGAAGGCCATGACAGGCCAAACTCAGCGGTTCAACTGCCCTCCGGCACGCAAACATTTCTTATATTTCGTTCGCAGGTTCACCTTTGCACCGACCAGGACAGACTCCACGGAGGCAGCTTGAACACGTCAGGGGATCCTTAGACATTCCCTGCAGTGAACGTCCGGCTATAATACGGATCCGCACTCAACCTCTTCCGCCTGGTCACAGCAGGTTCTGCTATCACAACTCCTTTTTTATCACATTACTTGTACCGATGCGCATAGACGTATTATTTAAATACAACATGTGGATTTATATGACGTTTACCTGTTGTTCATTTCTTATCGAAATCATTTCGTCAAGTGGCATCCGTACACATCGATATGCCTTAAATATGCCAGGGGCTTCGTTTTTCCCGTAACACGACAATAAAAGTCCGAACACCTTCATGGAAGTTTGGCACCCCGAACCTATAGCATTATATGCATCAGCTCCGAATCATGTCTTGGGTCAATAGTTGGGTTTGCCCGGCTCCCATGTTTTGGTACCTTACGTTCCGCTATATCGGCTAAGGTAGCATTGGGAGAACTAATGCGATTGTGTCCCGGTTCTTCCGGATGAGCACCTCAGTAGAGAAAGCCGAAAACTGACTGTCATGATATGGCGAGAGCTGGTCAGCTGTTCGAGCGGTCGCAAAATCTTTAGGGATTTCTCCCACACAATGCCATAACCAATGCAGCATGTGATGGATCGACTTTTTCTCCGATCAGGCACTTATAGAGCCCCTAGTACGGTCTTCCGAACACAAGGAGCTGCATCGACCATACTAAAGCTCCTATGGCTAAGTGAGAGTGATAAAGCCCTATAGTCCGATTGCCTGGTTCGTTGTGCTGAGCACCTCCTTCGGAGGACCCAAAACTGGGATAAAGAGTGCTCAGGTTTATCCCGAACACCCCCGTACTTCTTACGTGGGGGCAGAAGCCGACGACTGGCCAACTCTCAGTTTCAACATAAAAACGGCCGCACAAGAGGGTAAACCTTTATTTAACAGGCGACATATAAATGACCTTGTTCAAACATTACAAGGACAACATGATCGGCATTCATGGAAATATAATATCCTTGGTACATAGCTCCCCTGCAAGGTAGGATCCTTTCAGGACACTCTTATAATATAATTCGGGCTAGCGGTGCTCCTTCCCCTCTGGCGGTCCCTCGGTCACTAGCTTTTCGGCATCCGTCTTCCCCCAGTGCACCTTTGCGAGGGCGAAGGCCATTCGCGCTCCTTCTATACAGACCGACCACTTGATGACGTCAAGTCGAGGGCAAGCGCTTACAAGCCGCCTCACGAGCCCGAAGTAGCTGCTTGGAATCGGCTCGGCAGGCCATAGCCGGATAACCATATCTTCCATGGCTAGTTCCGCCGCCTTATGCAGTTCGATTAGCTGTTTCAGTTGATCGGCAAAAGGCACCAGATAATTTGGCACCAAATACTGCGACCAAAAGAGCTTATCGGTGGAGTTCCTTCCTTCGGCTCGGTAGAACTAAGCGGCATCTGATATGCTGTGAGGTAGCTCGGCAAATACACCTGAGAAGTCCGAATTCACAATCACAAACATAGTTTTCCCTTCAAATACTTGCTTTACATGGGAAAAGCCTTACCCGCCGCGATCTTCCTCGCCTCTTGGATCCCCTGCAGGGCGCTTTGGGTTTCCCCCCGGGCATCGCTCGTGGCTTGACGCGCCTTGGTGAGTTCGGACTTTTTCTCTGTTAAACTCTGCTCCAAGGTCTCACATTTACTTATGGCCTCTTGCAGCTCCTGCTTAGCCTTAATAACTCTGGCCTTGTGTTTCTCACGAAGAGTCCGCTCTGTGGCCGCCTTTTCCTCGGCCTCGGCAATGGCCCTTTTGAGGGCCTCGACTTCGGTCATAACCCCTAGCACAAATTATGCGGCTTATTTCATACTAAACATTTACTTACCAATAAATGCGTGCAACACTTGTGCATACCTTGTGTATCCCTCAACTGCATTTTCAATTGGCCAATTTCTTCCATGGCCTGTTCCAGACTTTGATTCAGTCTGGATATCTCCGCGGTACGAGAGGCAGTAGTCACTACAGGTATCTTCTTGAAACAGAAGAGAAATCAATATCATTCAATAAGTATTCATGTGGTCATCAATGTGATCCCTTGTCCGGTTCTTTCTTTCACCGAACAGTGTATCAGGGGTACTATCTATACTATGACACTCTTCGACAACTTATAAAACATACCTCAAAGCCTCTTATAAGGCTGATATAGGCTTCGTTCAGTCCGCTCTCGGTTGACTGAATCTTCTCAATCACCGCACCCATAAGGGCACGGTGTTCGTCAACAATGGAGGCGTCTCGTAACGCCACCAACAAAGCATCCGACACCTCTGGATGGACAGAGGTCGCCGGCGGAACAGGCACGCCCCCTCCAGCCGAAGGAGGCTGCCTTCTTGATTCTGGAGCCGTATAAACCTCTAGAATCGCATCCGGTGGGGAGCCGAACTTAGGGTCGCCCCGCCGTCAGACCCCATGGGAATCTTTTCCCCCACGTGTCCGGCCCCTGTGGTTTGACCTCCAGGCACCGCCTTCACGATTTCTTCCTTTCCTCCTTGGCCGGGGTCCTTCTGGGATGAAGGCTTGGTGTTATGCACCTGTTTGGAGGAAGGGGCCTTTGGGGGCGTCCCGCTCTCCATAGCATTCGAGCGCAGCAGGTCCTCTGATGAGGATTGTTTGGTATGGGACCTCACCGGACTACCAAAAAATATGGCTTAAGGTTAAAATGCTAAGCCATGATAAGTCCAGACGCTTAAACGTACTCGGATTCTATATACTTATGAGTTCACCAGGGGCTGGGCCCTGGGATCCCATGCCGGGCCGCTGTCGGCGGCAGTAGACTCCTCCGGAAGAGAAGCCCTTCCCCTTTTCGGCAGTTCGGCCTCCAAGGGTGCGGAGGCCGTCCTCTTCCTTCTTCCCCCCGTAGGGGATTCATCTTCCTCCTCCTTTCCATCCTCTTCAAAGGCGGAATGAGCATTAGAGCCTTCGGGTATTGTGTCTGAAGTGCCGCAACGACGAAGGCCGCCCCGAGTCTTTTTGGCCTCCTTCTCGTCTGTCTTCTTCGGCACCTTGTAAGGCGCCGAGACCAGCATCTTCGTCAGAAGTGGGATGGCCGGGTCTTCGGGCAGCGGGGCCGGACAATGGATCCGCTCCGCCTTCTTCGACCAGCTCTGGGAGAGTTTAATAAACACGCATTAAGCGCTTCCTTTGGGTCATGCGGATAGAAAAGTTTGATAAACTCATCGAACTTGCAGGGCGGGACAGTTGGTACCCGCGGTCCTCGGCGGAGTCCGGCCATGATTTGCTGGACTTAAAAGCACCTTCCAAATGTCCTTGTGCGGGGAGCCGAAGAACCCGCACAAGGTTTGGTGCCTAGCCGGATCGAATTCCCATAGATTGCTAGCTCGGTGTTGACAAGGCAGTATCCGGCAGACTAACATCATCTGGACTATGTTGACAAGTTCAATGTTCTTATCTCCCATATCTTTAACGCGCGTCTGGAGCACCGACAGTTCGTCGGACAAGGACCAGTCCAGGCCTTTCTTGACCCAGGATGTAAGCCATAGAGGGGCGTCAGATCGAAACTCGGGCAATGCGGCCCATTCCTTGCCGCACAACTCAGTGACGTAAAACCACTGCTGTCGCCACTCCTTGACAGAATCATTAAAGGTTCCCGTTGGCCATATGATGTTGGGCATCTTGCTCACCATGGCGCCCCCGCACTCGGTGTGCTCACCGCCCACCACCTTGGGCTTCACATTAAAACTTTCAGCCATAAACCGAAGTGCGGCGAAATGCGGAGGAAAGCCTCGCACACGACAATAAATGTCGATATATTGAGGAAGGAATTAGGGGACAGGTCGTGAAGATCGATCCCATAATAGTACATAATGCCGCGAACGAATGGGTGGAGGGGGAATTCTAGCCCGCGGACAAAGTGAGGGAGGAATACAGCCCTTTCATGGGGTTCCGGAGTGGGGACGATCTGTCCCGCCGTCGGGAGATGGTGGCTGATTTTCTTGGCCAGATACCCTGCCTCCTGAAGCTTCTTGATATCCTTCTCTCGGATGGTAGAGGCCATCCATTTGCCTCCTGCTCCGGATCCGGACATCTTTGGAAGACCTTTTGTGGGCAGAGAAGGTGAATGCTTGGGTGTTGGAGCCTGAGCAGAAGGGAATGAATCGGGAAGAAGGCGTGGGTGAAAAGAGTGAATCCTTGTCCCTTTATAAGGGCAGAAGAGGCGGCGCGCCTCCCCACTCACCTGGTAAAACCTCTTATTCCCCAAGCACCGTAATTATTGGCACGGTTGGGTTACCCACATCCGTATTGATGAGAATCCCGTGATAGGGGGACACGATATCTGCTTTGACAAGATGTATCAAGAAAATTGCCTCACGGTATGTGCAGTGCTGGTTGAGAAAAACGGTTCGAATAATGACCGGGCCATGACATGATGTCATGCTGTCAAGCGTGTCAGCAGATTAGATTTGTGGAAATATTATTCTCTCTACGGTGGTTTGTGGAACTTGTTTTGCAGAGGCGGACACTGTCCTTGTGTCCAAAATCTTCCATGGAGTATTCGGAGGAAGAACCCGCCTTGCACTGCCGAAGACAAATCTGCGCGCCGGACTCATCATCATTGAAGCTTGGTTCAGGGGCTACTGAGGGAGTCCTGGATTATGGGGTCTCCGGATAGCCGGACTATATCCTTTGGCCGGACTGTTGGACTATGAAGATACAAGATTGAAGACTTCGTCCCGTGTCCGGATGGGACTTTCCTTGGCGTGGAAGGCAAGCTTGGCAATACGGATATGTGGATCTCCTCCCTTGTAACCGACTCTGTGTAACCCTAGCCCCCTCCGGTGTCTATATAAACCGGATGGTTTAGTCCGTAGGACAACAGACAATCATACCATAGGCTAGCTTCTAGGGTTTAGCCTCTACGATCTCGTGGTAGATCAACTCTTGTAATACTCATATCATCAATATCAATCAAGCAGGACATAGGGTATTACCTCCATCAAGAGGGCCCAAACCTGGGTAAACATCGTGTCCCCTGCCTCCTGTTAACATCCGCCTTAGACGTACAGTTCGGGACCCCCTACCCAAGATCCACCGGTTTTGACACCGACAGTGCATGTGACTCACATACAAACAAATATCGGAGAGAAATGAGATCTCGAGAGACGGAGTTTTGTGTCTGCAAGAGAGAAAGATATTTCACAACGAGAGTGATAGCTAAAGAGACATACGAGGGAACGCAAGATATCTCTAGGGAGAGAGAGAGTGTGTGTGAGCGACATACAAGAGAACAATGGAGAAATATGAGACCCTGGGAGACAGAGTTTGTGTTTGTGTGTGAGAATGAGATATTTAAGAGGAAGAGTCATAGGTTCTCATACCTAAGGAGCGAAAGACATCTCTGTATGAGGGGTGTGCGAGTGGCACACAGGGGAATAGTAGAGAGAAATGAGACCCCAGGAGACAAAGTTTTGTGTTTGTGTGAGAGAAAGAGATTCCACATGGAGAATCATAGTTAGAGACACATAGCAGGGAGCGAGATATACTTGGAGAGAGATAGAATGATGAAGGTCAAGAGAGAGAGTACCGTCAGTGTGTGACAAAGATAAAAGATCATTGTTGACATACATGTAGTATGAGAGATACCCGAGAGACGATGAACGCGTATAGGTCTAGAGAGATAGTCCTATATAAGCATGAGTGATAGTTATATGAGACAAATATCTGGATTAAATGGGATTCAAATATTTAAACTAGAGATCACGACATCGATAATATCATAACGCAAATTGGTGTATTAAACATGCATATTCATTTGAATTTGGGGACACGTGTAATGTTATATAGTTTATCAATATTGGTGATCAATAGATTCTTTAATTAGAAACAATGCATGGTTTATATGCAATTAATGTATAAACGGGATTACACTATATGTTGCGTGTGTGAAACACATTATACATGTTTGAGAAGTAAAAAAAACCCGCATGAAACACACATTAATTGGAGACAGTTAGCGAGGAATGCATACATTGGATTTCAACATAAAGTGGTTTAAAATATTTGAAAATCCAAATTGATGGATACAACCTTATGAATCTGAGATCATGCCATTTGTAAGCCATATTTATGTATAAAGGGTGTTGTGCTTTTGAAAGTATATATAAAAAATGATGTATATAGAATTTTATTCCAATCGAAAATGGATCCCGCCCGAAAAAAACAGAATACAAACGGGATTCGAAATGAGTTGGCACGGTAAACGTGCACTCTGCAAAATTTGACCGAAGCGGGGAAAATCGCAGTAACCGCCCGAAACCAAAATCTGCGAGATGGAAATTACTACTGCCTATCCCTGCCACGCAAAGCCTATCTGCTCGATTTCTATAGGTTTTGATAGGGGTAGGTTTGTAATTTCACTCAAATGTGACATAACCGCCTCTCACCCGGATTCATACACGGTGGGTGCCAAAACACAGTGTGTCCTCGGCCAAAATCGACTCCCTCCCCGATTCATACACAGTGGGTGCCAAACACAAAGTCTCGTCGGCAAATATTCAATGTATGTGAGATTAATGTCCTATCCCCAACCGACTAATATTGCTGTGATGTAGGAAATTTGAAACGGGGGCTAAGTTTGTAAATTTCCTCGCATTTGAGACAAGCACGCCGTGAAGACATGGTTCCCCCCTTCCTCTCCACCTCCATTTCCCCATCGTACTCCGTGGGCGCCAAAACACCCTCTCCACCCCAGCCTCCTCCGTCTGCCACCCCATCCACCGCCGTCCTCCTCACCATGCCGGAGCTGATACCCCGACGCCGCCGTCCATTACAAGATATCGACCTCTCTCATCCATGGCTTCGGACTGGGATCCTTGCATCCCGTCCTCTCACTTCATCCCCGTCGTCGTCCACCTTGTCGGCGCCGCTCCTACGACCGTCTCGTCCACCGCGCCCTGCCGCCACCGTCTACCCTCATATATATGCTTCCACGCCACCGACAGCCATCGCTACCGTAGCACCGTCAAATTATCAGTAGATGCATACACGGCGCCGCACTAGAGCCGGTACTCTTTCATATCTGCTCAACTTATTTATCGCAGCAAGAAAATAGATCGCCACTGCTTTACTCTGATTTCTTGTCCATCACTTACTTGCTAGTTGAAAGCAAACATTGGTTGCGAAGTTGCCTTTGTCCGGTTTGCACCTTCAGATCCGCCATGGCACGCTCAACACTATACTCCCAATGCTTATGGTTTTCCCCTTTTATATTCCACACTAGTTAAATCACAGTAGACTAAATTTCAAAATTGGGTCAGTCGATTTTTCAGAGCTCGCCGGAGTTCACCGGTGCGAACGAAGGGGCTCGGGTGGGGACAGTGTTTGTGGGGGGCGGTGGTGGGGTCTTGCCCAACGAAGAAAACTCAACGCGGGTGGGGGCGGGGGTGGGGGTGGGGGTAGAGAAGGAACACAGGCGGTGGGGGCCGATGGTCCGGCCGGCGGCCCATGCGGTGTTCTGTATGGGAAGAATCAGAGACGCGGAAGAAGAAGGGTTAGGAGACGTAGGATCTTCATCCAACCGCCTGAAATGGTTGACTGACCCAAATGAGAAAATTCACGCGACTTGCATGCAGACATGCCTTTATATTCAGTCCCATCATCGTACCTACTTAGCACTGCTCCTGAATCCATCAAGCTAAACAACTTGCCACTCATAATTCCAAACTTGTTGCTCAAGTACGAATCTGATATGATGCTGATATTTCTAAAATAGATAACATTTAATTGGTCAGCTAGTGTTCCTACTTTACTTTTGAAAAAGCACGTGCACCACATATAGAGAGATAGCAGGGAGTTGCTTTCTTAATGCGCTCTGGTTCATCATGTGTGGGCATTGTGCAACGAACATTTATTATCCAAAATCTGCTTGCTCTTCTTTAGCATGTTCCTCTTCCGTTCTTCTTTAATAAGTACTCTCTCCATTCCTAAATACAAGTCTTTGTATAGATTCCACCATGGACTACATATGGAGCAAAATGAGTGAATCTACACTCTAAAATGTATCTGGATACATCTGTATGTGATCCATAGTGGAAATCTCTACCAAGACTTATATTTTGGAACGGGGGGAGTATGATAGTAGTATAGTATGTTCCTTGTAGTGAAGATGAGCAGGGACATTTGCAGTGTAGAGGTCTATACGGTCGGTTGTGATGGACACTTTGAACTCTTCGGGCCTCTTTGATTCGCAGGATTTTGTAAACATGGGAATAGGATTTGTAGTGGCCTGCCCACTTGAATCCTATAAGAATAGCAAGGAAATGCGGGGAGTTGTGTCGCCTTTAAGAGTTACACTGATATTAATAGTACCGCACCTTCAGTTGAAGAGAGCTGGTATCCGAAGCCTTTCTAGCCGTACTGGCAATACAAGCACATATATTCCAGCAAGTTCCACTTTGCTGATTTTACTCTAATGCTTACGGTTTTCCCGTTATATCTACACTATGATCTATGTAGCTGCTTTGTGTCGCACTAGTAGCAGTCCACTCTTGAAGCTAAATGATAACCCACAAGTATAGGATCGCAACAGCTTTCGAGGGTAGAGTATTCAACCCAAATTTATTGATTCAACACAAGGGGAGCCAAGAATATTCTCAAGTATTAGCAGCTGGGTTCTCAATTCAACCACACCTAGAAACTTAGTATCTGCAGCAAAGTGTTTAGCAGCAAAGTAATATGATAGTGGTGGTAACGGTAACAAAAGAGTAATGAAAGCAAAGTAATATTTTTGGTATTATGTAGTGATTGTAACAATAGCAATGGGAAAGTAAATAAGCGTAAACCAGTATATGGAAAACTCATAGGCATCGGATCAGTGATGGATAATTATGCCGGATGTGGTTCATCATGTAACAGTCATAACATAGGGAGACACAGAACTAGCTCCAGTTCGTCAATGTAATGTAGGAATGTATTCCGAATATAGTCATACGTGCTTATGGAAAAGAACTTGCATGACATCTTTTGTCCTACCCTCCCGTGGCAGTAGGGTCCTAATGGAAACTAAGGGATATTAAGGCCTCCTTTTAATAGAGAACCGGAACAAAGCATTAGCACATAGTGAATACATGAACTCCTCAAACTACGGTCATCACCGGTAAGTATCCCGATTATTGTCACTTCGGGGTTAACGGATCATAACACATAATAGGTGACTATAGACTTGTAGGATAGGGTCAAGAACTCTCATATATTGATGAAAACATAAAAGGTACAGCTCTGAAATCATGGCACTCGGGCCCTAGTGACAAGCATTAAGCATAGCAAAGTCATAGCAACATCAATCTCAGAACATAGTGGATACTAGGGATCAAACCCTAACAAAACTAACTCGATTACATGGTAAATCTCATCCAACCCATCAGCGTCCAGCAAGCCTACGATGGAATTACTCATGCACAGCGGTGAGCATCATGAAATTGGTGATGGAGGATGGTTGATGATGACGATGGCGATGAATCCCCCTCTCCGGAGCCCCGAACGGACTCCAGATCAGCCCTCCCGAGAGGTTTTTAGGGCTTGGCGGCGGCTCCGTATCGTAAAACGCGATGATTTCTTCTCTCCTATTTTTTCTCCCCGAATGCAGTTATATAGAGTTGGAGTTGGAGTCGGGAGGTCTCTAGGGGGCCCACGAGGTAAGGGGCGCGCCCCCACCCTCGTGGAAAGGGTGTGGCCCCCTGGTCTTCATCTTTGGCGAGGATTTTTTATTATTTATTGTAAGATATTCCGTGGAGTTTCAGGTCATTCCGAGAACTTTTGTTTTCTGCACATAAAACAACATCATGGCAATTCTGCTGAAAACATCGTCAGTCCGGGTTAGTTCCAATCAAATCATACAAGTTAGAGTCCAAAACAAGGGCAAAAGTGTTTGGAAAAGTAGATACGACGGAGACGTATCAACTCCCCCAAGCTTAAACCCTTGCTTGTCCTCAAGCAATTCAGTTGACAAACTGAAAGAAATAAAGAAAAACTTTTACAAACTCTGTTTGCTCTTGTTGTTGTAAATATGTCAAGCTAGCATTCAAGTTTTCAGCAAAGATTATAACTAGCCATATTTGCAATAATTTTCAGGTCTCATGATTAACCATATCAATAGCATAATCAACTAGCAAGCCATAATAATAAATCTCGGATGACAACACTTTCTCAAAAAAATCATAATATGATATAACAAGATGGTATCTCGCTAGCCCTTTCTGAGACCGCAAAACATAAATGCAGATCACCTTTAAAGATCAAGGACTGACTAGACATTGTAATTCATGGTAAAAGAGATCCAATCATAGTCACACCGAATATAAATTAACAATGATGAATGCAAATGACAGTTGCGCTCTCCAGCTAGTGCTTTTTAATAAGAGGGTGATGACTCAGCATAAAAGTAAATAGATAGGCCCTTCGCAGAGGGAAGCAGGGATTTGTAGAGGTGCCAGAGCTCGGTTTTAAAATAGAGGTGAATAATATTTTGAGCAGCATACTTTCATTGTCAACATAACAAACAAGAGATGGCGATATCTTCCATGCTACACACATTATAGGCGGTTCCCAAACAGAATGGTAAAGTTTATACTCCCCCTTCCACCAACAAGCATCAATCCATGGCTTGCTCAAAACAACGAGTGCCTCCAACTAACAAGAGTCCCAGGGGGAGTTTTGTTTGCAATTATTTTGATTTAGTTTGCATAAAGCATGGGACTGGGAATCCTGATGACCAGCCATTTATCTCGTGAGTGAGGAGCGGAGTCCACTCCTCTTGAGAATAACCCGCCTAACATGGAAGATACAGACAACCCTAGTTGATACATGAGCTATTTGAGCATACAAAACAAGATATTTATTTGAAGGTTTAGAGGTTGGCACATACAAATTTACTTGGAACGGCAGGTGGATACAGTATATAGGTAGGTATAGTGGACTCATATGGAATAACTTTGGGGTTTATGGAGTTTGGATGCACAAACAGTATTCCCGCTTAATACAAGTGAAGGCTAGCAAAAGACTGGGAAGCGACCAGCTAGAGAGCGACAACAGTCATGAACATGCATTAAAATTAATCAACACCGAATGGAAGCATGAGTAGGATATAATCCACCATGAACATAAATATCGTGAATGCTATGCTGATTTTGTTTCAACTACATGCGTGAACATGCGCCAAGTCAAGTCACTTAAATCGTTCGGAGGAGGATACCACCCTATCATACCACATCATAACTATCTCAATAGCATCTTGTCACGCAAGGTAAACCATTATAACTCATAGCTAATCAAGCATGGCACAAGAAACTATGATCTCTAGTTGTCATTGCAAACATGTTTATTCATAATAGGCTGAATCAGGAATGATGAACTAGTCATATTTACAAAAACAAAAGAGATCAAGTTCATACCAGCTTTTCTCATCTCAGCCAGTCCATCATATATCATCATAATTGCCTTTAACTTGCACGACCGAATAGTGTGAATAATAATAATAGTGCACGTGCATTGGACTAAGCTGGAATCTGCAAGCATTCAATACACAGGAGAAGACAAGGCAATATGGGCTCTTTTGTCAGATAAACAATAATGCATATAAGAGCCACTTCAACAATTTAATTATGGTCTTCTCCTATCGACCCCCAAAGAAAAGAAAAGAAATAAAACTATTTACACGCGAAAGCTCCCAACAAGCAAAAGAAGAACAGGAAATATTTTTGGGTTTTCTTTTTAATTACTACTACAAGCATGGAAATTAAAACTAGCAAAAAGCTACAACTAATTTTTTGGTTTTTCTTAAGATTTATTAAACACACAAGAAGAAAGCATAAAAAGGAAAATAAACTAGCATGTATGATACAATAAAAAGTATGAGCACCGACATCTAGCAATGAGTGTGTGAACATAAATGTAATGTCGGTGAGAAATACGTACTCCCCCAAGCTTAGGCTTTTGGCCTAAGTTGGTCTATAGCCACGGCTGGCCCGGCGGATATCCATAATAATAGTTGGCATCGTACTAGGATGAGGAAGAAGAAGGCTCCGATTGCCATTGGCTGGCAATCATCTCCGGATCCCACTGGTAATTAGACTGTTGTGAGGGATCAAATTGTGGTTCCGGCTCTGGCTCCTCAGCTGGTGCAGAGTTCCGGTAAGCTTGAATAGCCATCAACGGAACAAGGTACGTGCCTACAGACAAATCAAACAAAGAAAGAGCAGGCAGGGTAATAGTCTCAGGATGATGTTTGTTAAAGAACAATTGATATTTAAGCTCTCCTACCCTATTCTTAACAATAAAATCATGTGGTACCATACTTTTATAATCTAGATAAACACGGGGCAACACCTTTTCTTCCTTCTCAGCATGCCTAATAGGTATGTTAAAATGTGCAGCTAGGCGTGAGGCATAGATGCCTCCAAAGATAGGGCCTTTGGTACGGTTCAGACTTAACTGTTTGGCAATAATACCGCCCATACTAAAAGTGTTATCACTATATAAACCTTGGAGCAAAATAATAATATCATGGAAACTAAGGTTTCCACAGTTTCTGCGACCAATTAAGCAACGACTAGCAAATAATGCAAAGTAACATAAAACAGGAAAATGTATGCTAGTGATTCGTGCATCGGAAACTTTCCTAGTTTCCCCTACAGTGATAGTATCAATAAAACCCTCCACATCATCACGATGTGGTTCTTATGTCTTGCCCTCAAAAGGGACTAGACAAATCCGACAAAAATCATAAAGTGACATCTCCTTATGCTCATCATATAAATGAAACTCCACTGTAGGTGGTGAGTTTCTAGAATGGAAATGAAAGTTTTGCACAAAGGTATTTGTGAGTAAGAGATACTGATCGCATTGGTCGTGGAGGAAAGCGGTGAGGCCTGCATTATGAGCCAATTCATGAAAATATTCATAAATATCGGCTGCTCTCAAGAAATCATCGAAAGGCCATTCACACGCCCGAATCTCCGCGGTGCGCGGCAAATTATACTTAGGCTTCGGTGCCTTTTCCTTCGAGCTTTGGCTCGATCAGCCCCTCAATAATCTCCTCATCATTTTCTGAAAAATTCTGAAATTTTAATAACTTCAAAATAAAAGTAAACCAAACTCAATAATATTGATAGCAATTACTCCTACGAGTGCATAGGGCCTATATCATGCATCAAAACTACTTTTGACCATATAAATTTGACATGCAAGCTCAAGAATAGGGTCACCTAAGCAGCAAAAAATTGCAATGAATAAAGTACTAGAACAAAAACTAATTGGACCAATGGAGGAGTCACATACCAAGGAACAATCTCCCCAAGCAGTTTTGTGAGAGGTGCTTTGAGCAAGGAGATCGAAAATGGCAGCAAGATGAGCTAGAACTCGTGCTTGAGCTGGATATTCGTGTTTGTGGGAGGAAGATGAAGTGTGTGGGTGCAGGAATAAGTGGAGGAGGGCCACCGTGGGCCCATGAGGCAGGGGCGCGCCCTCCACCCTCGTGGGCAGGTGGTTGACCCCCCTGGTGTGTTCTCAGTTCCATAAATCCTCAAATATTCTAAAAAATCATATTTAAATTTCAGGGCATTTGGAGAACTTTTATTTTCAAGGTATTTTTATATTGCACGGATAATCAGATAATAGATAGAAAAATATTTATTTTATTTTATTTAATATAAATAACAGAAAGTAAAAGTGGGGTACAGAAGGTTGTGCCTTCTAGTTTCATCCATCTCATGGTAATCAAAAGGAATCCTCTAACAAGGTTGATCAAGTCTTGTTAACGAACTCATTCCGAATAATCATGGAATCGGAGAAATTTCGAATAACACTATGTTACCTCAACGGGGATATGCACATCCCCAATAATAAGAATATCATTCTTCTTGACAGTAGGAAGAGGAAATTCAAAACCTCCAACTATAATTGATGGAATTTTTCCAATAGAGTTGATACTATGAACTTGAGGTTGTTTCCTCGCAAAGTGTATCGTATGCTCATTGCCATTAACATGAAAAGTGACATTGCCTTTAGTGCAATCAATAACAGCCCCTGTAGTATTCAAAAAGGGTCTTCCAAGAATAATAGACATACTATCGTCCTCGGGAATATCAAGAATAACAAAGTCCGTTAAAATAGTAACGTTTGCAACTACAACAGGCACATCCTCACAAATACCGACAGGTATAGCAGTTGATTTATCAGCCATTTGCAAAGATATTTCAGTAGGTGTCAACTTATTCAAATCAAGTCTACGATATAAAGAGAGAGGCATAACACTAACACCGGCTCCAAGATCACATAAAGCAGTTTTAACATAATTTCTTTTAATGGAGCATGGTATAGTGGGTACACCGGGGTCTCCTAGTTTCTTTGGTATTCCACCCTTAAAAGTATAATTAGCAAGCATGGTGGAAATTTCAGCTTCCAGTATCTTTCTTTTATTTGTAATGATATCTTTCATGTACTTAGCGTAAGGATTGGTTTTGAGCATATCAGTTAATCGCATACGCAAAAAGATAGGTCTAATCATTTCAGCAAAACGCTCAAAATCCTCATCATCCTTTTTCTTGGATGGCTTGGGAGGAAAAGGCATGGGTTTCTGAACCCAAGGCTCTCTTTCTTTACCATGTTTCCTAGCAACAAAGTCTTTCTTATCATAATGTTGATTCTTTGATTGTGGGTTATCAAGATCAACAGCAGGTTCAATTTCTATATCATTATCGTTACTAGGTTGAGCATCATCAGGAACATTATTATTAACATTATCACTAGTTTCAGGTTCATTACCAGGTTGAGTTTCAGCATCAGAAATAGAAATATCATTTGGATTCTCAGGTGTTTCAACAATAGGATCACTAGAAGCATGCAAAGTCCTATCATTTTTCTTTTTCTTCTTTTTAGAATAACTAGGTGCACCTATATTATTTCTTTGAGAATCTTGCTCAATTCTCTTAGGGTGGCCTTCAAGATACAAAGGTTCTTGAGTCATTCTACCAGTTCTAGTAGCCACTCTAACAACATAATCATTATTTTTACTATTTAATTCATTGAGAAAATCATTTTGAGCTTTAAGTACTTGTTCTACTTGAGTGGTAACCATAGAAGCATGTTTACTAATAATTTTAAGTTCACCTTTTACATTAGCCATATAATCACCCAAGTGTTCAAGCATATTTGAATTATTTTTCAATTGTCTATCAAAATAAGCATTAAAATCTTCTTGCTTAGCCATAAATTTATCGAACTCATCTAAGCATGGGCTAGCAAATTTAGTAAATGGGATTACAGCTTTATCATATCTATAAAAAGAATTTACCTTTACTACCTATGTCGGGTTATCAAGACCATGAGTTTCTTCAATAGGTAAAGGATTTGGATTATATGTTTCTTCAACAAGCGGTAAATTAAGACCATGTATTTCTTCAATAGGAGGTAAATTCTTAACATCTTCAGCTTTAATACCTTTTTCTTTCATAGATTTCTTTGCCTCTTGCATATCTTCAGGACTGAGAAATAGAATACCCCTCTTCTTCGGAGTTGGTCTAGGACTAGGCTCAGGAATTGGCTCCGGAGGTGTCCAATTATTTTCATTTGTCAACTTATTGTTCAATAAAATTTCAGCTTCATCCGGTGTTCTTTCCCTGAAAACAGAACCAACACAACTATCCAGGTAATCTCTGGAGGCATCGGTTAGTCCATTATAAAAGATATCAAGTATTTCATTTTTCTTAAGAGGATGATCAGGCAAAGCATTAAGTAATTGGAGAAGCCTCCCCCAAGCTTGTGGGAGACACTCTTCTTCAATTTGCACAAATTATATATATATATATATATATATATATATATATATATATATATCCCTTAAAGCAGCTTGTTTCTTATGAGAAGGGAAATATTTAGCAGAGAAGTAATAAATCATATCCTGGGGACTACGCACACAACCAGGATCAAGAGAATTAAACCATATCTTAGCATCACCCTTTAATGAGAACGAAAATATTTTAAGGATATAGAAGTAACGGGTTCTCTCAGCTTTAGTGAACAGGGTGGCTATATCATTTAATTTAGTAAGATGTGCCACAACAGTTTCAGATTCATAACCATGAAAAGGATCAGATTCAACCAAAGTAACTATATCAGGATCAACAAAGAATTCATAATCCTTATCAGTAACACAGATAGCTGAAGTAGCAAAAGCAGGGTCAGGTTTCATTCTAGCACTTAGAGATTGCTTACTCCATTTAGCTAATAACCTTTTGAGTTCATATCTATCTTTGCAAGCTAAAATAGCTAAAGAAGCTTCTTGATCAAATAAATAACCCTCAGGACTAACAAGTGATTCTTCATCATCACTTTCATCATCATAATCAGATTCAATATTTTCAATCTCTCTAGCCCTAGCAAGTCATTCCTCGAGAAAATCACCAAGTGGCACAGTGGTATCAAGCATAGAAGTAGTTTCATCATAAGTATCATGTATAGCAGAAGTAGCATCATCAATAACATGCGACATATCAGAACGAATAGTAGAAGCAGGTTTAGGTGTCGCAAGCTTACTCATAACAGAAGGTGAATCAAGTGCAGAGCTAGATGGCAGTTCCTTACCTCCCCTCGTAGTTGAGGGATAAATTGTTGTCTTAGCGTCTTTCAAATTCTTCATAGTGTCCAACAGATATAAATCCCAAGTGACTCAAAGAATAGAGCTATGCTCCCCGGCAACGGCGCCAGAAATTAGTCTTGATAACCCACAAGTATAGGGGATCGCAACAGCTTTCGAGAGTAGAGTATTCAACCCAAATTTATTGATTTGACACAAGGGGAGCCAAAGAATATTCTCAAGTATTAGCAGCTGAGTTGTCAATTCAACCACACCTGGAAACTTAGTATCTGCAGCAAAGTGTTGTAGCGACCCGACCTCAAACAGTCTGATCTCTGTGCTCCGGTGTCATCCCTGGATCAGTAATGCTGACACCACACAGTACTCGGAGGATTTATAGCAGAGTAGCAATCACACACTTATTACATCGAGTGTCTCAAAAGAGAATTTATTACAATAAATATGGTTTAAGGCCATCTAATAACGATAACAGCGGAAGGCTTGGAAGATAAGTGAGTCCATCAACTCCAACGGCATCACTGAGTATAGAACCACGACCTAAACACTCCTTAATAGTCGTCTGAAAAGTCCACAGCATTAACATTGCAGCCCGAAACAGGTCAGCACATGGAATAGGATGGCAAGGTAACACATACAGAGTAATGGAAATGAAACAACTATACTATATGCATATTTGGCTGGTGGAAAGCTCTATGGTTACAGTTTTGCGTAAAGCCAATTTTTCCCTACTTCAAAGGAATAAATTTATTTAACTATCATGGTAGTTGTTAAACATTGAGAATGGTTGACAGCATTCTCAATCCCAATTAAGCATCATCATTAAACATAACCCAACAAAATTAATTTAGAGTAACATGTTGAGATTCACATGAAAATCCAAGTACTAGATACTCAAGATGTCCATAACCGGGGACACGGCTAACCATGATTAGTTCATTACACTCTGCAGAGGTTTGCGCACTTTTCCCCACAAGACTCGATCGCCTCCGTTTGTTTTCTCGCACTACATGGTGTTTGAGAAGATGGATGACCGATACATAGTCTTTCAGAAGCGCTAGCACCTTATGATCGGGTAGACCGTACCACCTATATCCCCTACATCTGCTAGTCTACCAATGTAAGAGTTCGCACAACTTAGTCAACTATGCTAGAGCCCATAATAGCTTGTGGCTGCACACGGAAGTTTCTAGTATGAATAGTCTCATGATCCCTTTGAGCCTGGGTGGCGGTCCAAAAGAAAATAGGCAAGTCCTGGAATACCCAGGTGCCTCAATCCACCCAGATGTGTGTTTAAGTTGCCACCTTAGATAAACCATTAATTAACAATCTCACATCTGTCATGGATGTCACTCACCCAATCCACGTCTACTAGCATAGCATGGCATAATAAGCAAACGTAGAAGTAACACCCAAAGGTTTGATAATAAACAGGTAATAGGTACGACCTCATCTACTTCCCATCCCACAATTTAATTAGATCCTATTCATGCAATGTGTGAGGATTGATCTAATGCAATAAAACTAGGTAGTAGAAAAGGTATGATCAAAGTGTTACTTGCCTTGCTGATGATCCGTGAAACCTAACGATTCAAAGTAACAGGCGGCGCACTCCGGGTATTCTATCGCAGACAAACAAACAAGCATACAATAAGTACTCATCTAATGCACAGGTAAAACTCAAATAAGAGATCTAACCAGAAGGTTCAACTTAAGAACTCCGGTTGGTAAAAAGAATCAAATCGAACGAAGCAACGAAAGTCAAATAGTGAAAGAAAACAACTTCGTTCTAGTAATCTGGATCTAGGGCAAATTTTACAGTAGCAAAATCTTGTTTAAGTTGGTTAAACGGATAGAGCGTTTCGAGACGAAACTCTAGGCGCTTGAATCGCCTGATTCCGATAAACGAGCGAAAAGTTACACTAAAACGAAAATCGGATCAGGAATCGCGATCAGAAAATCGCGGATTTAACCCGAGAAAAAGAAAAACGACGAACGCTCGCTAGAACGAACGAACGGACGAACGCTCCCTATTTAAATAAATCGGAAAAACCGATCTATTTAGAAAAACAAATCTAAAAAAACCCGACGAAAACCGATTTTTTTAAACGTTGGCATGGAAGTCGAGGCAGCGGCGGCGAACCTCGGCGGCGGCGGCGGCGGTGTCTGGCGACGGCGGCGGCGGCGGCGGCGGCGGAAGCGTCGGCTGGGGCGGGCGGCAAGGGCGGCGGCTGGGCTAGGGTTTCCCCCGGGTGGGCTGCACCGGCTTATAAAGGCCCCCCCTCGGGCCGGAGTCCTAGTCGGACACGGCCCGTAGGCTGGTTCGTTTTTTTTAATTATTCCGCTCGGAAGAAAAATAAAAAGAAATACTAAACGGACTCCAAAAATTTCGAAATAAATTTTCACGGGCTTCTAAAATCAAGCCGCACAAGGTGAACATTTATTTGGGACCTAAATACAATTTTGAAAAACGCACATTTTTCCTAAATTCAAATAAAACACCGAAAAACTCCGAAATAAAATCTTATTTGATTTTATTATTAAATCCTCAATATTTTTTTATTTTGGGAAAGTCATTTTATTCCCTCTCTCATATTTTTGTAGTAGAAATAGTTGATGATAAAATAAATAAAATCAAATGATCCTATTCTCAAAATTTGAGAAAACTCAAATATGAAAATAATGAAATCCCCAACTCTCTCCGTGGGTCACTGAGTTGCGTAGAATATCTAGGATCAACCAAAATGCAAAAAAAATATGATATGCAATGATGATCTAATGTATAACATTCCAAATTGAAAATTTGGGATGTTACAAGTGTTTAGCAGCAAAGTCATATGATAGTGATGGTAACGGTAACAAAAGAGTAACGAAAGCAAAGTAATCTTTTTGGTATTTTGTAGTGATTGTAACAATAGCAACGGGAAAGTAAATAAGCCTAAACCAGTATATGGAAAGCTCGTAGGCATCGGATCAATGATGGATAATTATGCCGGATGCGGTTCATCATGTAACAGTCATAACATAGGGTGACACAGAACTAGCTCTGATTCGTCAATGTAATGTAGGCATGTATTCCAAATATAGTCATACGTGCTTATGGAAAAGAACTTGCATGGCATCTTTTGTCCTACCCACCCGTGGCAGCGGGGTCCTAATGGAAACTAAGGGATATTAAGGCCTCCTTTTAATAGAGAACCGGAACAAAGCATTAGCACATAGTGAATACATGAACTCCTCAAACTACGGTCATCACGGTAAGTATCCCGATTATTGTCACTTCGGGGTTAACGGATCATAACACATAATAGGTGACTATAGACTTGCAGGGTAGGGTCAAGAACTCTCATATATTGATGAAAACATAAAAGGTACAGATCTGAGATCATGGCACTCGGGCCCTAGTGACAAGCATTAAGCATAGCAAAGTCATAGCAACATCAATCTCAGAACATAATGGATACTAGGGATCAAACCCTAACAAAACTAACTCGATTACATGATAAATCTCATCCAACCCATCACCGTCCAGCAAGCCTACGATGGAATTACTCACGCACGGCGGTGAGCATCATGAAATTGGTGATGGAGGATGGTTGGTGATGACGACGGCAACGAATCCCCCTCTCCGGAGCCCCGAACGGACTCCTGATCAGCCCTCCCGAGAGGTTTTTAGGGCTTGGCGGCGGCTCCATATCATAAAACGCGATGATTTCTTCTCTCCTATTTTTCTCTCCCCGAAAGCAGTTATATAGAGTTGGAGTTGGAGTCGGGAGGTCTCCAGGGGGGCCACGAGGTAGGGGCGCGCCCTAAGGGGGGCGCCCCCCACCCTCGTGGAAAGGGTGTGGGCCCCCTGGTCTTCATCTTTGGCAAGGATTTTTTATTATTTATTGTAAGATATTCCGTGGAGTTTCAGGTCATTCCGAGAACTTTTGTTTTCTGCACATAAAACAACATCATGGCAATTCTGCTGAAAAGAGCGTTAGTCCGGGTTAGTTCCATTCAAATCATACAAGTTAGAGTCCAAAACAAGGGCAAAAGTGTTTGGAAAAGTAGATATGACGGAGACGTATCAGTTGTGCTTCTAGTTTCATCCATCTCATGCTCATCAAAAGGAATCCACCAACAAGGTTGATCAAGTCTTGTTAACAAACTCATTCCGATTAACATGAAACCGGAGAAATTTCGAATAACATTAGGTTACCTCAACGGGGATATGCACATCCCCAATAATAAGTATATCATATTTCTTCTTAACAGTAGGAAGAGGAAATTCAAAACCTCCAAATATAATCGATGGAATTTTTCCGATAGAATTGATACTATGAACTTGAGGTTGTTTCCTCGGAAAGTGTACCGTATGCTCATTACCATTAACATGAAAAGTGACATTGCCTTTGTTGCAATCAATAACAGCCCCTGCAGTATTAAGAAAAGGTCCTCCAAGAATAATAGACATACTATCATCCTCGGGAATATCAAGAATAATAAAGTCCGTTAAAATAGTAACGTTTGTAACCACAACAGGCACATCCTCACAAATGCTGACAGGTATAGCAGTTGATTTATCAGCCATTTGCAAAGATATTCAGTAGGTGTCAACTTATTCAAGTCAAGTCTACGATATAAAGAGAGAGGCATAACACTAACACCGGCTCCAAGATCACATAAAGCAGTTTTAACATAATTTCTTTTAATGGAGCATGGTATAGTGGGTACACCGGGGTCTCCTAGTTTCTTTGGTATTCCACCCTTAAAAGTATAATTAGCAAGCATGGTGGAAATTTCATCTTCTGGTATCTTTCTTTTATTTGTAATGATATCTTTCTTGTACTTAGCGTAAGGATTGGTTTTGAGCATATCAGTTAATCGCATACGCAAAAAGATAGGTCTAATCATTTCAGCAAAGCACTCAAAATCCTCATCATCCTTTTTCTTGGATGGTTTGGGAGGAAAAGGCATGGGTTTCTGAACCCAAGTCTCTCTTTCTTTACCATGTTTCCTAGCAACAAAGTCTTTCTTATCATAACGTTGATTCTTTGATTGTGGGTTATCAAGATCAACATCAGGTTCAATTTCTATATCATTATCGTTACTAGGTTGAGCATCATTATGAACATCATCATTCATTTCATTAGGTTCATGTTCATTGCCAAATTGTGTTTCAACATCAGACATAGAGATATCATTTGGATTATCAGGTGGTTCAGCAATAGGTTCACTAGAAGGTTTCACAGTTCTATCATTTTTCTTTTTCTTCTTTTTAGAAGAACTAGGTGCATCAATATTATTTCTCTGAGAATCTTGCTCAATTCTCTTAGGGTGGCCTTCAGGATACAAAGGTTCCTGAGTCATTCTACCAGTTCTAGTAGCCACTTTAACAGCATAATCAGTTTTCTTACTATTCATCTCATTGAGCAATTCCTTTTGAGCTTTCAGTACTTGTTCTACTTGAGTGGTAACCATAGAAGCATGTTTGCTAACAAGTTTAAGTTCACCTCCAATATTAGCCATATAATCAGCCAAGTATTTAATCATATCAGCATGTTGTCTTAATTGTCTACCAAAATAAGCATTGAAGTCTTCTTGCTTAAACATAAAATTATCAAACTCATCCAAGCACTGACTAGCAATTTTAGTAGGAGGGATTTCAGCTCTATCATATCTATAGAGAGAATTTACCTTTACTACCTGTGTCGGGTTATCGAGGTCTGGAGGTTCTTCAATAAGTAAAGATCAAGATCGTATGTTTTTTCGGCAGGCGGTAAATTAAGACCATGTATTTCTTCAATAGGAGGTAAATTCTTAACATCTTCAGCTTTAATACCTTTTTCTTTCATAGATTTCTTTACCTCTTGCATATCTTCGGGACTGAGAAATAGAACACCTCTCTTCTTCGGAGTTGGTTTAGGAATAGGATCATTAATTGGAGTAGGAGCTGGCTCAGGAGGTGCCCAATTATTTTCATTTGCCAACATATTATTCAATAAGATTTCAGCTTCATCCGGTGTTCTTTCCCTGAAAAGAGAACCAGCACAACTATCCAGGTAATCTTTGGAAGCATCGGTTAGTCCATTATAAAAGATATCAAGTATTTCATTTTTCTTAAGAGGATGATCATGCAAAGCATTAAGTAACTTGAGAAGCCTCCCCCAAGCTTGTGGGAGACTCTCTTCTTTAATTCGCACAAAGTTGTTATTTCCTTTAAAGTAGCTTGTTTCTTATGAGCAGGGAAATATTTAGCAGAGAAGTAGTAAATCATATCCTGGGGGCTACGCACACAACCAGCATCAAGAGAATTAAACCATATCTTAGCATCACCCTTTAATGAGAACGGAAATATTTTAAGGATATAAAAGTAGCGAGATCTCTCATCATTAGTGAACAGGGTGGCTATATCATTTAATTTTGTAAGATGTGCCACAACAGTTTCAGATTCATAGCCATGAAAAGGATCAGATTCAACTAAAGTAATTATATCAGGATCAACAGAGAATTCATAATCCTTATCAGTAACACAAATAGGTGAAGTAGCAAAAGCAGGGTCAGGCTTCATCCTAGCATTTAGAGATTGCTTATTCCATTTAGTTAATAACCTTTTGAGTTCATATCTATCTTTGCAAGCTAAAATAGCTAAAGAAGCTTCTTGATCAAATAAATAACCCTCGGGAATAACAAGTGATTCTTCATCATCACTTTCATCATCATAATCGAATTCAATATTTTCAATCTCTCTAGCCCTAGCAAGTCGTTCCTTGAGAAAATCACCAAGTGGAATAGTAGTATCAAGCATAAAAGTAGTTTCATCATAAGTATCATGTATAAAAGAAGTAGCATCATCAATAACATGCGACATATCAGAACGAATAGCAGAAGCTGGTTTAGGTGTCGCAAGCTTACTCATAACAGAAGGTGAATCAGTGTAGAGCTAGATGGCAGTTCCTTACCTCCCCTCGTAGTTGAGGGATAAATTGTTGTCTTAGTGTCTTTCAAATTCTTCATAGTGTCCAGCAGATATAAATCCCAAGTGACTCAAAGAATAGAGCTATGCTCCCCGACAACGGCGCCAGAAATTAGTCTTGATAACCCACAAATATAGGGGATCGCAACAGCTTTCGAGGGTAGAGTATTCAACCCAAATTTATTGATTCGACACAAGGGGAGCCAAAGAATATTCTCAAGTATTAGCAGCTGAGTTGTCAATTCAACCACACCTGGAAACTTAGTATCTGCAACAAAGTGTTTAGCAGCAAAGTAATATGATAGTGGTGGTAACGGTAACAAAAGATTATAACAAAGTAATATTTTTGGTATTATGTAGTGATTATAACAATAGCAACGGGAAAGTAAATAAGCGTAAACCAGTATATGGAAAGCTCGTAGGCATCGGATCAGTGATTGATAATTATGCCAGATGTGGTTCATCATGTAACAGTCATAACATAAGGTGACACAGAACTAGCTCCAATTCATCAATGTAATGTAGGCATGTATTCCAATATAGTCACACGTGCTTATGGAAAAGAACTTGCATGACATCTTTTGTCCTAACCTCCCGTGGCAGCGGGGTCCTAATGGAAACTAAGGGATATTAAGGCCTCCTTTTAATAGAGAACCGGAACAAAGCATTAGCACATAGTGAATACATGAACTCCTCAAACTACGGTCATCACCGGTAAGTATCCCGATTATTGTCACTTCGGGGTTAACGGACCATAACACATAATAGGTGACTATAGACTTGCAAGATAGGATAAAGAACTCTCATATATTGTTGAAAACATAATAGGTTCAGATCTGAAATCATGGCACTCGGGCCCTAGTGACAAGCATTAAGCATAGCAAAGTCATAGCAACATCAATCTCAGAACATAGTGGATACTAGGGATCAAACCCTAACAAAACTAACTCGATTACATGGTAAATCTCGTCCAACCCATCACTGTCCAGCAAGCCTACGATGGAATTACTCACGCACGGCGGTGATCATCATGAAATTGGTGACGGAGGATGGTTGATGATGACGACGGCGACGAATCCCCCTCTCCGGAGCCCCAAACGGACTCCAGATCAGCCCTCCCGAGAGGTTTTAGGGCTTGGCGTCAGCCCCGTATCGTGAAACGCGATGAAATCTTCTCTTCTATTTTTTTTCTCCTCAGAAGCAAATATATAGAGTTGGAGTTGGAGTCTGGAGGTCTCCAGGGGGCCCACGAGGTAGGGGGCGCGCCCTAGGGGGGCGCCCCTCACCCTCGTGGACAGGGTGTGGGCCCCCTGGTCTTCATCTTTGGCAAGGATTTTTTATTATTTATTGTAAAATATTCCGTGGAGTTTCAGGTCATTCCGTGAACTTTTGTTTTCTGCACATAAAACAACATCATGGCAGTTCTACTGAAAACAGCATCAGTCCGGGTTAGTTCCATTCAAATCATACAAGTTAGAGTCCAAAACAAGGGCAAAAGTGTTTGGAAAAGTAGATACGATGGAGACCTATCACTAAACACTGCAATGACTTACAAAATTGGCACCAAGGCATTGAGTGCCATTCTGGATGCAATGAAACTCATACGCTCCCCACCTGTTGATTCTTGTTCAGAATATGATCCTAATGACTATTCTAACCTCGAGGAGTCAAAGGCAGATGGCCTGTCCTGTTCACCCATCAAGGTGCCCGTTCTAATTTGGCAAGGTTTTATTGATTGCGCGTATCTTGCATATGTTGTCTTGCATTTCTTCTACTTTGTTGCACCGCCATCTGCTTAGTTTACTCATCATATATGTCGAGATGCCATGCCCATCCATTATCAATACATATTCCATCTATCATCATACCATGTTTTCCACTCAAATGATGTTCTTGTGCATCAGACATCAAAAAGGAAGAGGGTGATTGCCGAACCTGAAGGAGCACCAGCAAAGTCCTTGAAAAACGTGGTTATGTCGGAGAATCAGACATCACCCACTTATATTGGATGTACAACCAGTGACACAAAACGTAGGACCGACTCCAGCAGACTGTACCCATACTTCACTGGCCACACCACTAGCCCCACCACACAGGACCTGCACTCCAGCAAAAGGTATGCCGATTTTGGTTGCCATAGCACCAGTCGTACCACGGAAAAATCCCACTCCAGCAAAAAGTACAACAAGTCCACCGGCCGAAGACCTATCCCAACTGCAGAGATGGCCAATTCCTGCAGATTGGAACCCCATTCCAGTTATTCCCAGTTTAAAAGACAATGCTTTCAATGTTGTTAGGGACTACGTGCATATATTCCCATCATGGGAAGATTATAGTGAAGACAAACACCATTTTCACATCTTCCTGTCCCACTTACGTGTAAGTGCTATTATTCATGGTGATTATTTTCCTGTTTTCTACTGATTGATGTTGTAAGTAGGCGAGGGTCAATCTGGATAGTCATGACGAGAAAAGCTTGCTTGCGCTTTTCAAGGAAGCATTGCAGCAGTATCAGTGTTACCTGAGGAAATCACACTTTGATGGCAAGTCTATAAACAAATTTCTGGTGAAGTCTCCTGTGGTAAATTTAGAAGACATTGAATGGAAAAACCTTGTTATTCACTGGTCTCGTTCCGAGGATGAGGTATTGTCTATGATATCGCATGACAATTTGAACTTCTACTTTTCCACATGTGCCTTACGGATCTTTTTTGCAGGAAATCTGCTCGAAAAAGAATTCCGGTTCGAAAAGAACGACAAGATATCACAAATATGCTATCCGCTGCTTTGCTCTTGTTAGTACATGTTGTCCTGTATCACTGTACTTGCATACATACCTGGTTCATTATGTGACAGCAGTATGCATGATAACTTGCTTATCAATTGTTCGCTTCAAACTATCTGATCTGTATGAATGGTTACATTAGTGTAGAATATATCCAATGCCAATGAATTTTTTTTAGCTCTGCATTGTTCTTGTAAGTACCTGTTGTCCTTTATCAGTGTACTTATATTGACAGGTAGTTGTTCATGTACCATCACTCTGCAACTTATTTTCCTTTGCCCTCCATTTTCTACACATAAGATCTATATTTACTCTTACCATAAGGTTGGATAACACCGATGGTACTAAAGAAGTTTAGCTCTGCATTTCTCTTGGTTGTACCTTTTGCCTGTATCGATGTACTTACATTTATAGCTACTTGTTTATGTAGCATCACTCTTCATCTTATCTTAAATGTTCTCCATTTTTTCTTATATTGTCACATCTATATTTGCTCTTAACAAAATGTAGAATAAAGGCAATGCTTATGAAGAAGATTATGTGGTAAACTTCTTGAATTGCCCCCCCCCATCAGCATGGACAAGGGCTTTATAGAGCCTGCCTTCACCAATAAATGTAAGTTTGTCCTTCTCAAGCCTTCAAACTTTGTTGTGTATATTTGGTTAGGCATGACTGCAACAGCTGTTTATTATTGGTGTTTGCATCAAATTGCATGTTTAAAGTTTATTATGTGCTTCATAAAAAAGTTTGTCCTTCTCAATTTAAGTTTTCAGTTGTACAACCAAGTTCCTTCTTCATACCATGTAAATTAAACTATACAGAGCAAGTGATCTTATTTTGCCAATCTGAAATGGGATAAATTGACAGCACACTAACCATTGATACTTATGAGTTCTTGATCTGTAATCCAGTGGTGTCATGAAGCTGCCAACTCCTTCACAATGTCATTTCCTGCCATGTCTTGACCTGAACAATACCATATTGTGATAATGCTATTTTAAACTGTGTCACTTTATTTGTCAGTAAAAAATGTGATGAATTGCCAGCACTGATACTTATATGTGCAAAACCTGTCATCTGTCTGCTTGTTTATTTTTCAGAGTGAGGAGGATATAAGTGTCAAACAAGTGCAGTCTCATCAGCTTGCTCAGCTGCTTGCGCTGCAGCTCCCGAGCAGAGCTAACCTTTCTTGATCTCTATTGAAGTGTTTTTGGTTTTGTATATTATTTTGTCGGCGTGTTTAATTGCACTGGTGGCGATCTTTGATGCCCAGTGTATGTAATTTGTTGTCTGCTTGTGCTTTATTATCATAGTGGCGAACTTTGATTCCCACTGGATGTAATATGCTGTAATTTCTTTATTGTATAGTCTAGGTTTCTTTCTTATTCACGATGCTGCAGTTATTTTACTATATATATATATATATCATGTCTTTGCAGTAAACCGGCCAAACCGTAAAATTACGGTACATAATCGGGCCGTCATGGAAATCACTATGTATGATCCGCATCATGGGCCCCGTCATCTTGGTCTGTTAACATGCCTAAATGTAAACTAGCCCACTAGTAGATTCGGGCCTTTAATAGGCCGAGTAAACCGCCAGCCCTATTTTTCCAAGAAAACTCAATGAGCTTTTAGGAGGCTGAAAAATAGGTTGGGTCTGGAAAGTGCCGAACAGCTCACGGGCCGGCAGCAGGCCAAAATAGACCCCGGCCCATGATTGTGCCAATCAAATCATGGGCTTATAATAGGCCAAAATTGTCTCGGTCCTTGTTTGGCCCAATCAGATTATCATCTATGAGCAGGCCGGATGCAAACGGGGCCGTAGTTAGGCCCAACTATATGATGGGCTTTTAACAGGCCGAAATATATATAGGGCCGAAATGTTAAATGGGCCTTCAACAGGCCGAAACTAATATCATGTTGAATTACTAAATGTGCCTTTATCAAGTGGGCCTAAAAGCATAGCGTCCAGTTGACGGGCCGAATCTGATATGGGCCATAATTTAGCCCAAAGCCTCTCAAAGGGCCGGATCTGATCTGGGCCGTAATTTAGCCCAGAACGTGGTAGGCTCTTAATGGGCCGGATCTCATATGGGCCTTTATTAGGCCCGGAACGTGGCAGACTATTAATGGATCGGATCGAATATGAGCTGGCATTTTGCCCAAAACATGGCAGCCTGTTAATGGGCCGGCCTACTAGTGTCATCAAAATCTTTTGGGCCTTCAGCTGGGCCGGCCCATTATGGTTGGCGAAATCTCGTGGGCCTTTAGCTGGGCCGGCCCATTATGGTCGGCGAAATCTCGTGGGCCTTTAACTGGGCTGGCCCATTATGGTCTACAAAATCTCGCGGGCCTTTAGCTGGGCCGGCCCATTATGGTCCGCAAAATCTCGCGGGCCTTTAGCTAGGCCGACCCATTATGGCTTGCAAAATCTTGTGGGCCTTTAGCTGGGCCGGCCCATTATGGTCCACAAAATCTCATGGGCCTTTTGCTGGGCCGGCCCATTATGGACCGCAAAATCTTATGGGCCTTTAGTTGGGCCGGCCCATTTAAACTTTATGGGCCACTTTTGGGCTGGTCCATGTGTCAACATTTCATAAGCGCATCTCGCCCATTGAATGAGTGGCACCTGTGCCAACGGGGAGCTGACACGTGTTTCCTCCAGCCAATGATGATTTTACATGTGGAAAATCACCATTGGTCCGGGCTGTTAACGGGTTATCGGATCCAAAACCAGACCCGATAGCTTAACGGCGTTCCGTTACGGTGGATGCCACGTGTTGGTCACCCTTGACGAAAGCACTTCTGTGACGCGCGATTTTTTGTCATGGAAGTGGACACTTCCGTGATGATAATTTTGGTAATGTCATGGAACACTTCTACGACAGCACGGATATGACTATCTTGATTCTGTCATAAAATAATCATGGATGTACATGCATGACAGAAAACGTGACCTACTGTGACAAACACGTATCATCACGGAAGTGTATTTTTTTGTAGTGTCCTGATGATACGAATGAACTTATTACACAAAGAATTGTCACATGCTATAGAATGGTAATTGATTTTATAAAATTAAACAAAGCAACTAGAAAAGATGATTACCCTTTGCCTTTTATTGATCAAATGCTTGAAATATTATCTAAGAACACACATTTTTGCTTCCTTGATGGATATTCTAGCTTTTCACAAATACTTGTTTCTCAACCTGATCAAGAAAAGACCACTTTTACTTGTCCCTTTGGAACCTATGCTTATAGACGTATGCCTTTTGGTTTATGTAATGCACCTATGTATGACTGCTATATTCTCTGACTTTTGTGAAAAGATTGTTGAGGTTTTCATGGATGACTTTTCTATTTATGGTAAGTCTTTTGATGATTGTTTAAGCAATCTTGATCGAGTTTTGCAGAGATTTGAACAAACTAGTCTTATCTTGAATTGGGAGAAGTGCCACTTTATGGTTAATGAAGGCATTGTCTTAGGTCATAAAATTTTTGAAAGAGGTATTGAAGTGGATCAAGCTAAGGTTGATGCAATTGAGAAAATGCCATGTCCTAAAGATATAAAAGGTATTCGTAGTTTCTTAGGTCATGCTAGTTTCTATAGGAGATTTATCAAAGACTTTTCAAAAATTTCTAGGCCTCTTACTAGTCTCTTGCAGAAGTACATTCCTTTTGTTTTTTATGATGATTGTTTAGAAGGCTTTGAAACACTTAAGAAAGCCTTAATTTCTACACCTATTGTTCAACCACCTAATTGTAACTTGCCTTTTGAAATTATGTGTGATGCTAGTGATTATGATGTTGGTGTTGTTCTATGACAAAGAGTTGATAAGAAACTCAATGTTATTCATTATGCTGGTAAAACTCTAGACAGTGCTCAAAGAAATTATGCTACTACTGAAAATGAATTCTTAGCAGTTGTGTTTGCTTGTGATAAATTTAGACCTTATATTGTTGATTCCAAAGTAATTGTTCACACAAACCATGATGCTATTAAATATCTTATGGAAAAGAAAGATGCTAAACCTAGACTTATTCGATGGGTTCTCTTGTTACAAGAATTTGATTTACATATCATTGATAGAAAAGGAGCTGAGAACCCAGTTGCTGATAATTTGTCTAGGCTTGAAAATGTGCTTGATGACCCACTACCTATTGATGATAGTTTTCCTAATGAGCAGTTAGCTGCAATAAATGTTTCTCGTAGTACTCCTTGCTATGCTGATTATGCTAATTACATTGTTTCTAAATATTTACCACCTAACTTTACATACCAGCAAAAGAAAAAAATCTTCTATGATTTAAGACATTACTTTTGGGATGACCCACATCTTTATAAAGAAGGAGTAGATGGTATTATTAGACGTTGTGTACCTGAGCATGAATAGGGACAAATCCTACGGAAATGTCACTCCGAGGCTTATGGAGGGCATCATGCTGGAGATAGAACTGCTCACAAGGTATTGCAATCTAGATTTTATTGGTCTACTCTCTTCAAGGATGCCCGTAAGTTCGTCTTATCTTGTGATGAATGTCAAAGAATAGGTAATATCGGTAAGCGTCAAGAAATGCCTATGAATTATTCACTTGTTATTGAACCATTTGATGTTTGGGGATTTGATTACATGGGACCTTTTCCTACCTCTAATGGGTATACACATATTTTGGTTGTTGTTGATTATGTTACTAAATGGGTAGAAGTTATTCCAACTAGTAGTGCTGATCACAACACCTCTATTAAAATGCTTAAGGAAGTTATTTTCCCAAGGTTTGGAGTCCCTAGATATTTAATGACTGATGGTGGTTCACACTTTATTGATGGTGCTTCCCGTAAAATGCTTGCCAAGTATGATGTTAACCATAGAATTGCATCGCCCTATCATCCTTAGTCTAGTGGTCAAGTTGAACTTAGCAATAGAGAACTAAAATTAATCTTGCAAAATACTGTCAATAGGTCCAGGAAGAATTGGTCTAAGAAATTAGATGATGCACTTTGGGCTTATAGAACAACTTATAAAAATCCTATGGGTATGTCTCCTTATAAAATGGTTTATGGAAAAGCATGTCATTTGTCTCTTGAGTTAGAACATAAAGCATATTGGGCAATCAAAGAACTCAATTATGATTTCAAACTTGCTGGTGAAAAAAAGGTTATTTGATATTAGCTCATTAGATGAATGGAGAACCCAAGCTTATGAAGATGCAAAATTATTTAATGAAAAGGTAAAAAAGATGGCATGACAAAAGAATTCAAAAGCGTGAGTTTAATATCATAGAATATGTTCTTTTGTGGAACTCTCATTTCAGACTCTTTCAAGAAAACTCCTCTCAAAATGGGAAGGCCCATACGTCATCGAGGAGGTTTACCGGTCTGGACCCATCAAAATAAATAATTCCGAAGGTACTAACCCAAAGGTTGTTAATGGGCAACGAATAAAGCATTATATCTCAGGTACGCCTATTAATATTGAAGTAATATTATCCAAACCATGACACCGGAAGAACACATAAAAGAGTCCTTCCGGAACACTCCAGAATCGTGAAAATAAGGAGGTACGTGATACGGTAAGTAAATGGACTTTGAAAAATATACAAAAATATTTTTTATCAGTTTTGGAATATTTTAGAATTTTGGAAATAAAGAAAATTCCAGGAAGTGTCCCTTCATGGGCACAAGACACCAGGGCGCGCCAGGCAGTTGTGCCCACCTGGGACACCTTCTGTACTCCGTTTTTCTACCATATACTTGTCCTCCAAGATAAAAAATAATCTATATATGCTTCCCGAACCTGTTGATCACCGTATCACGGAGAAATCCCATGTTCTCTTTTTCCTTGTTGTTTTCTGTCAGATCCCATCTACCATGGCCTTCTCAAGCTCCTCCAAGGACAAGTTCTTCAAGAACATCATCAACCCATATCTGCGGGAGGTGGTGCAGCACCCTCAGGTCATCCTGATGCATGAGGTGGTGCTTCACCTCCACGATGTGCCATGTCCCAAGGGGACGGGAACCGTGGAGGCCAGGCTCGAAGCTATGGAGCAAGACGTCTTCCGGTGCAAGGGGATGGTGGAGCGTGGGGTCAATGCCAATCACCTCATGATCACTGACCTTTCCCGTGATCTCAAGATTGATGGCAAGCCCATGAAGGACATCATCTTCACTCTCAACGAGCAAATCAACTTCCTCCAAAGCCAGATCTATGATCTTTAAAACCAAGTCTTTGAATATGAGGTGAGGTTTAAAGGTATGAGTTTGGCTGCTAGTTGCAGGACCCGTGAGACTCACTCCTCCTCTCATGATGGTGGACCACTTCCATGGAAATCCAAGGACAAGATCTCTTCTTCACCACCATCATCTTCTTCACCACCAAAGGAGAATTGAGTGTCGGGTATGGGCACTCACCTTGGCTTCCACCAAGCTTGGGGGAGGTGCCCCGGTATCGTATCATCCCACTATCTTTTTACTTTCACTTATTTTAGTTTAATACTTTTGCTTTAGATGAATAAAATTTTAGTTCGATCCTTTCTTCTTTGAGAGTTTTCTTAGTGATCTATCCTTGTAATCGTGTGCAAGTTATATAATAAAGTTTAGTATGAGCTTTACTTTCTTTACTTTCATGTTGCAAAAAAAGAAAAAAAAGAAAGGAAACAAATAAAATAAAGGAAATAAATAAAGAAAATATTATATACTAATCCTATGGTAGGTGATGGCACCACATAAGGAAAAGTATAAGTAGAAAATTTTATTAGAGATTGACAAACATAGCATTAGTCAATGATGCAACTCATGAAAGAATTAATAAGGGAAGAGAAGATTCACATATAAATATACTATCCTAGAAATCTTTTGCTATTGTGAGCCCTCATCAAAATATTAGATGCCAAAATTGTTGACATTGGACAAGGAAGACAACCTAATGATTTAGGTTTGTTCATATTCACATAGAAGTCATATTGTCATAGATCCTTTAACATGTGGTGCTTGCCCCCTATCTTTGCTAGCCAAAAATTCTGCACTAAGTAGAGATACTACTTGTGCATCCAAAAACCCTTAAACCTAAATCTTATTTTCAAGTGTCCACCATACCTACCTAGGGATTGAGCAAGGTCCCTCAAGTAAGTTGTCATTAGTGCAAAAAGGCAATAGAAATTGCTTCTAAAAGTTTGAGATCATTTAGTGTAAGAGAAAATTGAGCGTTGCATGAACTTGTGATGGTGAAGAGTAAAAGCGACAGACTGCATAATAAAGGTCGCTATCACAAGGGGCAATGTAACGTTACGTTCTTTTGCACTAAGGGGTTGAGCATACAAACAAATAAGCGCATGGCAACCTCTGCTTCCCTCTGCGAAGGGCCTATCTTTTACTTTTATGCAAAGAGTTAAAGTTTTTCTCTCTATTCATTTTATTTTTCTCTTTTGGCAAGCATCATGTGGTGAGGAAAGATCTAGGCACATATGTCCAGTTGAATATGGGTGGCATGAGTTATTATTATTGACATCACCCTTGAGGTGAGTATGTCGGGAAGCAAAATCATAAGACCCTATCTTTCTATGTGCCCGGTTGAAACTTTTGCTCATGGGTACGAGGTGAGTGTTAGCAATCATAGAAGATTACATGATGGTTGAGTATGTGGACTTGCCTAAAGGCTCTGACACGTGAGCCTTCTTGAAAAGATGCTGAATTGTAGTTGCAAAGTTGACTGAGAACATAGTTTGTTGGTTTCTAATAGAGTTTTTGCTTTATACTTCGATTGTGTGATGAACTATTACTTATTCATGAGAAGTATATGATAAAAGTCCTATGTTTAATTTTATTGATGTTATAATAATCAACATGATGCTTCTATGTCCGTATTTTGTTTTTATTGACACCTCTCTCTCTCAAAGCATGTGGACTTGTTTTTCGATTTCGGTTTTCGCTTCAGGACAAGCGAGGTCTAAGCTTGGGGGACTTGATATGTCCATTTTGCATCATGTTTCTTACTATTATTTATAATGTTTTTATCCATAATAATGCTTTTCGGAGTAATTCTAATTCCTTTTCTCTCATAATTTGCAAGGAACACACCAAGAGGGAGAATTCCGGCAGCTAGAAATTTGGACCTGAAAAAGCTATGTTAGGCTACCTATTCTGCACAACTTCAAACAAGATGAAGCTTCACGGGGAATTTTTATGGAATATATAATAATTATTGGAGCAAATAACTACCAGAGGGGAGGCCACCAGGTGGGCACAACCCACCTGGGCGCGCCAGGGCCCCCTGGCGCGCCCTGGGGGGTTGTGGCCTCCTCGGCCCACCTCCGGTGCCCATCTTTTGGTATATAAGTCATTTTGACCTAGAAAAATAAGGGGGGACTTTCGGGACAAAGCGCCGCCGCCTCGAGGCGGAACTTGGGCAGGAGCACTTTTGCCCTCCGGCGGAGTGATTCCGCCGGGGGAACTTCCCCCCTGGAGGAGGAAATCATTGTCATCGTCATCACCAACAATTCTCCCATCTTGGGGAGGGCAATCTCCATCAACATCTTCAATAACACCATCTCCTCTCAAATCCTAGTTCATCTCTTGTGTTCGGTCTTGTTACCGGAACTATAAATTGCTACTTGTGGGTGACTAGTAGTGTTGATTACATCTTGTAGTTGATTACTATATGGTTTATTTGGTGGAAGATTATATGTTCAGATCCAATATGCTATTTAATACCCCCCTGATCTTGAGCATGATTATTATTTGTGAGTAGTTACCTTTGTTCTTGAGGTCACGGGAGAAATCATGTTGCAACTAATCATGTGAATTTGATATGTGTTCGATATTTTGATAGTATGTATGTTGTGATTCCCTTAGTGGTGTCATGCGAACGTCGACTACATGACACTTCACCATATTTTTGCCTAAGGGAATGCATTGTGGAGTAGAAATTAGATGATGGGTTGCGAGAGTGACAGAATCTTAAACCCCAGTTTATGCGCTATTCCGTAAGGGACCGATTGGATCCAAAAGTTTAATGCTATGGTTAGAATTTATTCTTAATGCTTTTCTCATAGTTGCGGATGCTTGCGGGAGGGTTAATCATAAGTAGGAGGTTTGTTCAAGTAAGAACAACACCTAAGCACCGGTCCACCCACATATCAAATTATCAAAGTAGCGAACACGAATTAAACCAACATGATGAAAGTGACTAGATGAAATTCCCGTGTACCCTCAAGAATGCTTTGCTTATCATAAGAGACCGTTTTGGCCTGTCCTTTGCCTCAAAGGGATTGGATTACCTTGCTTCACTTTTGTTACTATTATCGTTAGTTGCTCGTTACAAATTATCTTGCTATCAAACTACTCTGGTACTTACAATTTCGGCAGTTGCAGACATTACCTTACTGGAAACTACTTGTCATTTCCTTCTTCTCCTCATTGGGTTCCACACTCTTATCGAAAAGAGCTGCAATTGATCCCCTATACTTGTGGGTCATCAAGAGTCAAGACGAAAACATGTGCCAACCCCTATGCATAAGTTCACAAGGTCACAGAACCCGCAAGTTGATCACCAAAACATACATCAAGTAGATCACGTGAATATCCCATTGTCACCACAGATAAGCACCTGCAAGACATACATCAAGTGTTCTCAAATCCTTAAAGACTCAATCTGATAAGATAACTTCAAATGGAAAACTCAATCCATTACAAGAAGGTAGAGGGGGAGAAACATCATAAGATCCAACTATAATAGCAAAGCTCGTGGTACATCAAGATCGTAACAAATCAAGAGCACGAGAGAGATCGAGAGATCAAACACATAGCTACTGGTACATACCCGTAGCCCCGAGGGTAAACTACCCCCTCCTCGTAATGGAAGCACCAGGATGATGAAGATGGCCACCGGTGATGATTCCCCCCTCCGGCATGATGACAGAATAGGTTCCCAATTGGTTTTTGGTGGCTACAGAGGCTTGCGGTGGTGGAACTCCCGACCTAGGTTTATTTCTGGGGGGGTTCTATATTCATAGGAATTTTTGGCATCAAGAACAAGTCAGGGGGGTCCACGAGTCAACGACAAGGACGGAGAACGTGCCCGGGAGTAGGGCGCGCCCTTCAACCTTCTGGTTGGCTTAGGACTCTTCTGGCCCAACTCTTTTGCTTCAGGGGCTTCTTCTGGCCCACAAAAAATCACCGTAAATTTTCAACTCGTTTGGACTCCGTTTGATATTCATTTTCTGTGAAACTCAAAAACAAGGAAAAACAGAAACTGACACTGGGCTCTAGGTTAATAGGTTAGTCCCAAAATCATATAAAATAGCATATAAATGCATATAAAGCATCCAAGTGGATAATATAATAGCATTGTACAATCAAAAATTATAGATACATTGGAGACGTATCAATACCCCCAATACAATCCATAGATTCATCAAAACAAGGTGTTGAGGCATCTCTCTCTCGATGTGGTTTTGGTGATTGATGACAACATGTTTGCGGACTAATCGTGTGCTTTGAGCGTTTCAGAGATTCATCCTTGGCACGAGACGATTTCTTCCCCTCTGAGTGTCGTTCAAGACGGTGTAGCTCTTCGGTGGTCTAGTTGCGTAGAGGGCACCATACTATCAAGAGGGGGGCCGCTGTGGTATTGCTTGGGTGGAATCAACACGTACACTTCCGCTTCTCACCCTCAGAGCTCTTACGCTTCATGGAGAGATCTTTTCTCTCTTGTGTGTCTTATCTGGGTCCCAGCGGTAGTACCGCTGAGGGGTCACAAGCGGCAGTACCGCTTCGCAGCGGTAGTACCGCCGGTGACTCCACAACTGTACTACCGCTGGCCTGCCTAGCTCCTACCGCCTCGACTTCCGCTTCAATGGAGAGATCTTTTCTCTCTTGTGTGTCTTGTCTGGGTCCCAGCGGTAGTACTGTGCTACCCAGCGGTAGTACCACTGAGGGGTCACAAGCGGCAGTACCGCTCCACAGCGGTAATACCGCCGGTGACTCCACAGCTGTACTACCGCTGGCCTGCCTGGCCCCTACCGCCTCGACTCGAGGGCTCTTTTTCTCATGTCAGGATTTGTGGCACTAGTTGCGGCAGTAGAGGTGGTAGTACCGCTTCTCAGCGGTAGTACCGCCCTTACCACCGTGGTAGTACCGCTCTGGGTCCAAGTCCCCGCTTCTCTCCTCTGCGCGGTAGTACCGCCCCCCAAGCGGTACTACCGCCCTTTGCAGGGATGTTTAGTGGGGCAATGATACGTCCATTTTGCATCATGCTTTTATATCGATATTTATTGCATTATGGACTGTTATTTCACTTTATGTCACAATACTTATGGCTATTCTCTCTTATTTTACAAGGTTTACATAAAGAGGGAGAATGTCGGCTGCTGGAATTCTGGTCTGGAAAAGGAGCAAATATTAGAGACCTATTCTGCGCAACTCCAAAAGTCCTGAAACTCCACGGAACGTCTTAAAAGAAATAAAGAAAAATCCACACCAAAGATGAAGGCCAGGGGGCCGACACCCTGCTCACAAGGGTGGGGGCGCCCCCCCTAGGGCGCGCCCCCCTATCTCGTGGGCCCCCTGGTGGCTCTTCGATGCCCATCTTCTCCTATATGAGGTCTTTCGATGAGAAAAAAAAAGAGGAACTTTTCGGGACGAGACTCCGCCGCTACGAGGCGGATCCAATCTAGAGCTCTGGCAGAGCTGTTCTGTCGGGGATACTTCCTTCCTGGAGGAGGAAATCATCACCATCGTCATCACCAACGCTCCTCTCATCGGGAGAGTGCAATCTCCATCAACATCTTCACTAGCACCATCTCATCTCCAAACCCTAGTTCATCTCTTGTATCCAATTCTTGTCTCAAAGTCCGGGATTGGTGCTAGTAGGTTGCTAGTAGTGTTGATTACTCCTTGTAGTTGATGCTAGTTGGTTTAATTGGTGGAAGATCATATGTTCAGATCCTATATGCATATTATTACCCCTCTTATTATGAACATGAATATGCTTTGTGAGTAATTACGTTCGTTCCTGAGGACAAGGGAGAAGTCTTGCTATGAGTAGTCATGTGAATTTGGTATTCGTTTGATATTTTGATAAGATGTATGTTGTCTAGCCTCTAGTGGTGTTATGTGAACGTCGACTACATAACACTTCACCATTATTTGGGCCTAAAGGAAGGCATTGGGAAGTAATAAGTAGATGATGGGTTGCTAGAGTGACAGGAGCTTAAACCCTAGTTTATGCGTTGCTTCGTAAGGGGCTGATTTGGATCCATATATTTCATGCTATGGTTAGGTTTACCTTAATACTTTTGTTGTAGTTGCGGATGCTTGCGATAGAGGTTAATCATAAGTGGGATGCTTGTTCAAGTAAGAACAGTACCCAAGCACCGGTCCAGCCACATATCAAATTATCAAAGTATCGAACGCGAATCATATGAACGTGATGAAAACTAGCTTGACGATATTCCCATGTGTCCTCGGAAGCGCTTTTCCTATTATAAGAGTTTGTTCTGGCTTGTCCTTTGCTACAAAAGGATTGGGCCACCTTTCTGCACTTTATTTACTTTTGTTACTTGTTGCTCGTTACAATTTATCATATCACAAAACTATCTGTTACCACTTATTTCAGTACTTGCAGAGAATACCTTGCTGAAAACCGCTTATCATTTCCTTCTGCTCCTCGTTGGGTTCGACACTCTTACTTATCGAAAGGACTACGATAGATCCCCTATACTTGTGGGTCATCAAGACTCTTTTCTGGCGCCATTGATGGGGAGTGTAGCGCCTTTGGTAGGTGGAATTTGGTAAGGAAAAATTTATATAGTGTGCTGAAATTTATTGTCACTTGTTACTATGGAAAGTAATTCTCTGAGGGGCTTGTTCGGGGTATCTTCACCCCGTCCAGTAGAGCAAAGAGTTTCTCCTCAACCTACTGAACCTATTGAAAATGAAACTCCTTTTGAATTTCATGCGGCTATGATGGAAAAACTGCTAGCTAACCCTTTTACAGGAGATGGAACAAAGCATCCCGACGAGCACTTAATATATGTGGATTAAGTTTGTGGATTATTTAAGCTTGCAGGTATACCCTATGATGTTGCTAAGAAGAAGGTCTTCCCTTTATCTTTGAAGGGAGACGCATTGATATGGTATAGGCTATGTGATGATATGAGATTCTGGGACTATAAAAGATTGAAGTTGGAATTTCATCAAAAGTATTACCCTATGCATCTTGTTCATCGTGATTGCAATTACATATATAATTTCTGGCCTCGCGAAGGAGAAAGCATCGCTCAAGCTTGGGGGAGGCTTAAATCAATGTTATATTCATGCCCCAATCATGAGCTCCTGAGAGAAATAATTATGCAAAGTTTTTATGCTCGGCTTTCTGAAAACAATCGCAACATGCTCGATACTTCTTGTGCTGGCTCTTTTATGATGAAGACTATTGAATTCAAATGGAATTTATTGGATAGAATTAAACGCAACTTTGAAGATTGGTACCTCGACGAAGGTAAGGAGTCAGGCATGACACCTAAGTTTGATTGTGTTAAATCTTTCATGGATACTGATATTTTCCGTAAGTTTAGCACTAAATATGGACTTGACTCTGAGATAGTAGCTTCTTTCTGTGAATCTTTTGCTACTTATGTTGATCTCCCTAAGGAGAAGTGGTTTAAATATCATCCTCCCATAGAAGTAAAAGTAGCTGCACCTATTAAAGTTGAAGAAAAGACTGTCACTTATAATGATCCTATTGTTCCTACTTCTTATATTGAGAAACCACCTTTCCATGTTAGAATAAAGGATCATGCTAAAGCTTCAACTGTTGTTCGTAAAAGCAATATTAGAACTTATACACCTCCTGAACAAGTTAAAGTAGAACCTAATATTGCTATTGTTAAAGATCTCTTGTCTAATAATATTGATGGGCATGTTATTCAGTTCGAAGGTGAAACTGCTAGAATTGCTAAACCTTGTGCTAAAGATAAACATAGACCCGTGGTAGGCGTGCCTGTTATTTATGTTAAAATAGGGGATCATTGTTATCATGGCTTATGTGATATGGATGCTAGTGCTAGTGTTATACCGCATACTTTATATGAAGAAATTAAGAATGAAATTGCACCTGCTGAGTTAGAAGATATTGATGTCACAATTAAACTTGCCAATAGAGATACTATTTCAGCAATGGGAATTGTCAGAGATGTTGAAGTCTTGTGTGGGAAAACTAAATATCCTGCTGATTTTCTTGTTCTTGGTTCCCCACAAGATAGTTTTTGTCCCATTATATTTGGTAGACCCTTCTTAAATACTGTCAATGCTACCATAGATTGCACAAAAAATGTTGTTACTGTTGGCTTGGATGATATGGTTCATGAGTTTAATTTCTCTAAATTTAGTAAACAACATCATGAGGAAGAATTACCTAGTAAGGATGAAATTATTGGTCTTGCTTCTATTGCAGTACCTCGTAGTGATCATTTAGAACACTATTTGCTAGACCATGAAAATGATATGTTCATGAATGAAAGAAGGGAAATAGATGAAGTATTCTTTAAACGGGAACCTGTTCTGAAACACAACTTGCCTGTTGAAATCTTAGGGGATCCTCCTCCACCCAAGGGTGATCCCGTGTTCGAGCTTAAACCTTTGCCTGATAATCTTAAATATGCTTATCTTGATGAAAAGAAGATATATCATGTTATTATTAGTGCTAACCTTTCAGAGCATGAAGAAGAAATATTATTGAAAACTCTGAAGAAGCATCGTGCTGCTATTGGATATACTCTTGATGATCTTAAGGTCATTAGTCCCACTCTATGCCAACATAAAATAAATTTGGAAGCAGATGCCAAACCAGTTCGTGATCCTCAACGACGTCTGAATCCTAAAATGAAAGAAGTGGTAAGAAAAGAAATACTAAAGCTTTTGGAGGCAGGTATAATCTACCCCGTTGCTGATAGTGAGTGGGTAAGTCCTGTCCATTGTGTCCCTAAGAAGGGAGGTATTACTGTTGTTCCTAATGATAAAGATGAATTGATTCCACAAAGAATTATCACAGGTCATAAGATGGTAATTGATTTCTGCAAATTAAATAAAGCTACTAAGAAAGATCATTACCCCTTACCTTTTATTGATCAAATGCTAGAAATATTATGCAAACACACACACTATTGCTTTCTAGATGGTTATTCCGGTTTCTCTCAAATACCTGTGTCGGCTAAAGATCAATCAAAGACTACTTTTACATGCCCTTTCGGTACTTTTGCTTATAGACGTATGCCTTTTGGTTTATGTAATGCACCTGCTACCTTTCAAAGATGCATGATGGCTATATTCTCTGACTTTTGTGAAAAGATTTGTGAGGTTTTCATGGACGACTTTTCTGTCTATGGTTCCTCTTTTGACGATTGCTTGAGCAATCTTGATCGAGTTTTGCAAAGATGTGAAGAAACTAATCTTGTCTTGAATTGGGAAAAGTGCCACTTTATGGTTAATGAAGGTATTGTTTTGGGGCACAAAGTTTCTGAAAGAGGTATTGAAGTTGATAAAGCCAAGGTTGATGCTATTGAAAAGATGCAATGTCCCAAGGACATCAAAGGTATAAGAAGTTTCCTTGGTCATGCTGGGTTTTATAGGAGGTTCATTAAGGACTTCTAAAAAATTTCCTGGCCTCTGACTAATTTATTGCAAAAAGATATACCATTTGTCTTTGATGATGATTGTGTAGAAGCATTTGAAATACTTAAGAAAGCATTAGTCTCTGCACCTATTGTTCAGCCACCTAATTGGAATTTACCCTTTGAAATTATGTGTGATGCTAGTGATTATGTTGTAGGTGTTGTTCTAGGGCAAAGAGTCGATAAGAAATTAAATGTTATTCATTATGCTAGTAAGACTCTAGACAATGCTCAAAGAAATTATGCTACTACTAAAAAAGAACTTTTAGCAGTTGTATTTGCTTGTGATAAGTTCAGATCTTATATTGTTGATTCTAAAGTAACTATTCAAACAGATCATGCTGCCATTAAATATCTTATGGAAAAGAAAGATGCTAAACCTAGACTTATTAGATGGGTTCTCTTACTACAAGAATTTGATTTGCATATTGTTGATAGAAAGGGAGCTGAGAACCCCGTTGTAGACAACTTGTCTAGGTTAGAAAATATTCTTGATGACCCACTACCTATTAATGATGACTTTCCTGATGAGAAATTAAATGTTATAAGTACTTCTCGTAGTACTCCATGGTATGTTGATTATGCTAATTATATTGTTGCTAAGTTTATACCACCTAGCTTCACATACCAACAAAAGAAAAAGTTCTTCTATGATTTGAGACATTACTTTTGGGATGACCCATATCTTTATAAAGAAGGAGTAGATGGTGTTATTAGGCGTTGTGTACCTAAGCATGAACAGGAACAGATCCTACGCAAGTGTCATTCCGAGTCTTATGGAGGACACCACGCTGGTGATAGAACTGCACATAAGGTATTGCAATCTGGTTTTTATTGGCCTACTCTCTTCAAGGATGCTCGTAAGTTTGTCTTGTCTTGTGATGAATGTCAAAGAATTGGTAATATTAGTAGACGTCAAGAAATGCCTATGAATTATTCACTTGTTATTGAACCGTTTGATGTTTGGGGCTTTGATTATATGGGACCTTTTCCTGCCTCTAATGGATACACACATATTTTAGTTGTTGTTGATTACGTTACTAAGTGGGTAGAAGCTATTCCAACTAGTAGTGCTGATCATAACACTTCTATTAAAATTCTTAAAGAAGTTATTTTCCCGAGGTTTGGAGTCCCTAGATATTTAATGACTGATGGTGGTTCACACTTTATTCATGGTGCTTTCCGTAAAATGCTTGCTAAATATGATGTTAATCATAGAATTGCATCCCCTTATCACCCATAGTCTAGTGGTCAAGTAGAGTTGAGCAATAGAGAGCTCAAATTAATTTTGCAAAAGACTATTAATAGGTCTAGAAAGAATTGGTCTAAGAAACTTGATGATGCATTGTGGGCTTATAGAACTGCATACAAAAATCCTATGGGTATGTCCCCGTATAAAATGGTCCATGGAAAAGCATGTCACTTACCTCTCGAACTAGAACATAAGGCATACTGGGCTATTAAAGAACTCAACTATGATTTTAAACTTGCCGGTGAGAAGAGGTTATTTGATATTAGCTCACTTGATGAATGGAGAACCCAAGCTTATGAAAATGCCAAGTTGTTTAAAGAAAAAGTTAAAAGATGGCATGACAAAAGGATACAACAGTGTGAGTTTAATGTAGGTGATTGTGTATTGCTATACAACTCTTGTTTAAGATTTTTTGCAGGAAAACTTCTCTCTAAATGGGAAGGCCCCTACGTCATCAAAGAGGTCTATCATTCCAGTGCCATAAAAATCAACAACTTCGAGGGCACAAATCCAAAGGTGGTAAACGGTCAAAGAATTAAACATTATATCTCAGGTAATCCCATAAATGTTGAAACCAATATTATTGAAACCATAACCCCAGAGGAATACATAAGGGACACTTTCTGGAACGTTTCAGACTTCGAAAAGGAATAGGTATGTGGTACGGTAAGTAAACCGACTCCAAAACAATTTTTAAGGCAATATTTTTACGTTTTGGAATATTTAGAAAAATAGAAAAATAAGTAGGAGTCCGGGAAGGACATGAGGGCCCCACGAGGGTGGTGGGTGTGCCCTACCCCCCTGGGCGCGCCCCCCTACCTCGTGAGTGCCTCGTGTGCTTTCCGGACTCCGTTTTCTTGCATGATACGTATTTTGGTCGGTAAAAATTCATTATATAACCTCCCAAAGGTTTTGACTCCCGTATCACGCAAAAATCCTCTGTTCTTGTTTCGAGCTGTTTTCTGCCAGGGTTTTCCAGGCTAGGCATCATGTCGTCTCCCTCCTCCAACAATGGTGACAACGATGCTTGTCTAATGAAGATAGATTTGAAGAGGGAAGAACCCACGAGGGTCATCAAGGATGAAAGGATCAAGAAGGCCACGGAGGATCAAGCTCCAGCAGCAAAATACACCCTTCAAATTGATCATAACCTTCTTACCCCAACTGAGATCGAAGCTTTCAAGATGATTGAGTTAGCTCGTGTTCAAAACAAGTATTTCACACAAGAAAATATTTTGTTGAAGGAGCATATTGTCGCACTCAAGGGCATTATTCGCAACCTGGAGGACCTCTTATGCTCGATGTGCGATTATCCGTCACCTCCACCGTCTCCTCCAACAAAGAAGAATTGAGTATCTGGGTATGGGCACTCCCCTTGGCAACTGCCAAGCTTGGGGGAGGTGCCCCGGTATCGTATCACCATCACAACTCCTATCTTTACCGTTTCCTTAGTTCGATCCTATTAGTAGTATCTTGATCTAGTAGAATAAAGTTTATGGCATGATCTAGTTTTGAGTTTTGCTTTATGATCCCTCTATGTAATCGAGTCCGTGAGTTATATATAATAAAGATTAGTGTTGAGTCAAGGGCTTGATTATTTTGCCATGATCTTGGGTGAATAAAAAAAGAATAAAAGAATAAAAGAAACAAAAAGTTCATATTGATCTTATTGAGAGTAATGACTTCACATAGAAAGAGTATGATGATTAAAAGTTGTTGGGAGTTGGCAGACATAGCTTTGGTCATTGTTGCAATTAATAGGAAGTAATAAGGAAAGAGAGGTTTCACATATAGATATATTATCATTGACATCTTTTATGATTGGGAGCACTCATTAAAATATGACATGATAAAGAGTTGATGTTGGACAAGGAAGACAACGTAATGAGTTATGTCTTTCTTATATCTGAGATAAAGTATGTTGTCATGGTTCCTTTAACTTGTTGAGCTTGCCTTTCCCCCTCATGCTAGCCAAATTCTCAGCACCAAGTAGAAATGCTACTTGTGCTTCCAAATATCCCTAAACTAGTTTTGCCATGAGAGTCCACCATATCTACCTATGGATTGAGTAAGATCCTTCAAGTAAGTTGTCATCGGTGCAAAGCAATAAAAATTGCTCTAAATATGTATGATTGATTGGTGTGGGAGAAATAAGCTTTATACGATCTTGTGATGTGGAAGTAACAAAAGCGACGGACTGCATAATAAAGGTTCATATCACAAGGGGCAATATAAAGTGACGTTCTTTCGCATTGAGATTTTATGCATCCAACCATAAAAGCGCATGGCAACCTCTGCTTCCCTCTGCGAAGGGCCTATCCTTTATTATTATCTTCTACCTTATGCAAGAGTCATGGTGATCTTCACCTTTTCTTTTTTATTTTATCCTTTGGCAAACTCAGCATGTTGGAAAGAACATGATATATATATATATATATATATATATATATATATATATATATATATATAAATAATTGGATGTAGGGGAGCATGAACCATTATTGTTGACATTACCCTTGAGGTAAAAGGTTGTGGGGCAAAACTATAAGCCCCTATCTTTCTTTGTGTCCGATTAAAACTCTGTAACCACAAGTATTGCGTGTGTGTTAGCAATTATGGAGGACTAAATGATAGTTGAGTATGTGGACTTGCTTTTCAGCTCTGACATAGACTCTTTCCGATGTTATGATAAATTGCAATTGCTTCAATGACTAAGATTATAGTTTGTCGGAGCCCAATAAGGTTTATGATTTGTACTTTTGCATTGTGAATAGATCACCACTTGAACATAAGTAATCATATGACAAAACCTATATATGTTGTTGTTATAAGAATAATCATGATGCCTTCATGTCTGTATTTTATTTTTATCGACGCCTCTACCTCTAAACATGAGGACATATTTATTGTTATCGGCTTTTCACTTGAGGACAAGCGAGGTCTAAGCTTGGGGGAGTTGATACATCCATTTTGCATCATGCTTTTATATCGATATTTATTGCATTATGGACTGTTATTTCACTTTATCTCACAATACTTATGACTATTCTCTCTTATTTTACAAGGATTACATAAAGAGGGAGAATGCCGGCAGCTGGAATTCTGGTCTGGAAAAGGAGCAAATATTAGAGACCTATTCTGCGCAACTCCAAAAGTCCTGAAACTCCACGGAACGTCTTAAAAGAAATAAAGAAAAATCCACACCAAAGATGAAGGCCAGGGGGCCGACATCCTGCTCACGAGGGTGGGGGGCGCCCCCCCCCCTAGGGCGCGCCCCCCTATCTCGTGGGCCCCCTGGTGGCTCTCCGATTCCCATCTTCTCCTATATGAGGTCTTTCGATGAGAAAAAATAAAGAGGAACTTTTCGGGACGAGACTCCGCCGCCACGAGGCGGAACCTTGGTGGATCCAATCTAGAGCTCCGGCAGATCTGTTCTGCCGGGGTTACTTCCTTCCCGGAGGAGGAAATCATCACCATCGTCATCACCAACGCTCCTCTCATCGGGAGAGGGCAATCTCCATCAACATCTTCACCAGCACCATCTCATCTCCAAACCATAGTTCATCTCTTGTATCCAATTCTTGTCTCAAAGTCCGGGATTGGTGCTAGTAGGTTGCTAGTAGTGTTGATTACTCCTTGTAGTTGATGCTAGTTGGTTTAATTGGTGGAAGATCATATGTTCAGATCCTATATGCATATTATTACCCCTATGATTATGAACATGAATATGCTTTGTGAGTAATTACGTTCGTTCCTGAGGACAAGGGAGAAGTCTTGCTATGAGTAGTCATGTGAATTTGGTATTCGTTTGATATTTTGATAAGATGTATGTTGTCTAGCCTCTAGTGGTGTTATGTGAACGTCGACTACATAACACTTCACCATTATTTGGGCCTAGAGTAAGGCATTGGGAAGTAATAAGTAGATGATGGGTTGCTAGAGTGACAGAAGCTTAAACCCTAGTTTATGCGTTGCTTCGTAAGGGGCTGATTTGGATCCATATATTTCATGCTATGGTTAGGTTTACCTTAATACTTTTGTTGTAGTTGCGGATGCTTGCGATAGAGGTTAATCATAAGTGGGATGCTTGTTCAAGTAAGAACAGTACCCAAGCACCGGTCCACCCACATATCAAATTATCAAAGTATCGAACGCGAATCATATGAACGTGATGAAAACTAGCTTGACGATATTCCCATGTGTCCTCGGGAGCGCTTTTCCTATTATAAGAGTTTGTTCTGGCTTGTCCTTTGCTACAAAAGGATTGGGCCACCTTGCTGCACTTTATTTACTTTTGTTACTTGTTGCTCGTTACAATTTATCATATCACAAAACTATCTGTTATCACTTATTTCAGTACTTGCAGAGAATACCTTGCTGAAAACCGCTTATCATTTCCTTCTACTCCTCGTTGGGTTCGACACTCTTACTTATCGAAAGGACTACGATAGATCCCCTATACTTGTGGGTCATCGGGCAACGGTTGGATTGTTGACCCCACTATAAAAGGGGGTCCCCTTCTTCCCCGTTGACCTACCTCTTCCCTCTCAAGCTCCATTAATGCTCCAAACTCCATTTTCGCCCGATCTATCTCTCTAGCCAATTAAACTTGTTGATTTGCTTGGGAGTGGTTGAGAAGGCCCCGATCTACACTTCCACCAAGAGATTTTTGAATCTCCCACCTATCCCTAGTGGATCTTATTACTCTTGGGTGTTTGAGCACCCTAGACGGTTGAGGTCACCACGAAGCCATATTCCATTGTGGTGAAGCTTCGTGGTATTGCTGGGAGCCTCCGATTAAGTTGTGGAGATTGCCCCAACCTTGTTTGTAAAGGTCTGGTCGCCGCCTTCAAGGGCACCAATAGTGGAATCACGGCATCTCGCATTGTGTGAGGGCGTGAGGAGAATACGGTGGCCCTAGTGGCTTCTTGGGGAGCATTGTGCCTCCACACCGCTCTAACGGAGACGTACTTCCCCTCAAAAGGAAGGAACTTCGGTAACACATCCTCGTCTTCACCGGATCCACTCTTGGTTATTTCTTACCTTTACTTGTGCAAGCTCTTTAGTGTTACTTCTCTTGCTTGCTTGTTTGTTTGTTGTTATTGCATCATATAGGTTGCTCACCTAGTTGCACATCTAGACAACCTACTTTGATGCAAAGTTTAATTTGGAAAAGAAAAGTTAAAAATTGTTAGTTGCCTATTCACCCCCCCTCTAGTCAACCATATCGATCCTTTCAATTGGTATCAGAGCCTCGTCTCTTTACTAAGGACTTTACCGTCCGAAGAGTATGGTTGATACCCTAGACGGTGTGGAGGAACACTCCGGTGTGAATCGGATCTCATCTACGGGCGATGGGGGAACCTCGATCTCTTGTGAGGAGTTCAATGTGGCCTTGGAGACATTGAAAACCTCCATGACGACCGAGGTTGAAAGCATGTTTACTAAATTCCTTGAAGGGCTTAAACTATCCACCGCATCGTTGAAAGTGGGTAATCCCACCGACAAGGTGACGGATGCTACCTCCGATAAGGGGGAAGCTAGTAGCGAAAAGGCTCCTTATTCTAGTGGTAAGAATGGCACCGGCATCTTTGCTCATGTGGAACCACCACTTGTTTATGGTGGACTGGTTCCTTCCACTCATTTGAATCATGCCGGTCCTCCCCCTAAGATTGTGAAAAATGAGGACTTTGATTCTTAGGTTTACCACTTTAAACGTCATTTAAATCATGTGAACACTAATCTTTGGAGAATCATTGAAGAAGGTTTCTATCCGCATGATCCAAGCAACTTCACTCCTCAAGAAGCCGCGGATAATCAATTCAATGAGAATGCTCTCTTCATCATTCAAGATGCAATTCCACCCGAAGATCTACCTCATCTTCGGCCCTTCGCCTTGGCCAAGGACGCATGGCTTTGTGTTGTGTCACTCTACCGGGGAAGCGCAAGCATTCAACGCTCCAACTATGAAGTGGTGCAAGATGAGGCCGATGAGTTTGCAATGAAAGAAGATGAAGAACCTCGTGAGCTTTATCGGAGAGTAACCAAACTCGCGGTCTCACTCCGAGATCACGGGAGCAAGGACACGGATGACAATTGGATCAAGCGCAAATTCCTCAAGGCAATGATGCCCTACCACAAGGCCATGTCCTCCGTCATTCGTCAAAGGCTGGACTTCCACACTTTGACCTCAAGCGAAGTGTTGGATGAGTTTGTGGCCATGAACATTTTGGATAAGACTGCCGACAATGTGGTGCTTCGTTCTCAAAGGGCAAAGAAGCCCAACCTTGAATTAAAGGCCAAGCTCTGCGTTGAAGAAGAAGAAGAGGAAGAAGAGGAGAGCAACCCCGAAGATACAAAGTATGCATATCACTAGTAGAAAAAGGGTCAAACGTGAAGCACATTAGTGCCGGTTTGTAAAAAACCGGCACTAATGTGATCAATAGTGCCGGTTCGAATGGCTATGCATTAGTGTCGGTTCGTAATGAACCTTTAGTACCGGTTCGTGCCACGAACCGGTACTAAAGGGGTGGTGGCAGGCTGGCGTCAGGCCAGGGCCCCACGAGCCCCTTTAGTGACGGTTTGTGACACAAACCGGTACTAAAGGTCTAACCTATAGTACAGGTTTGTGTCACAAACCGGCACTAAAGAGTCTTAACCTATAGTACCGGTTTGTGACACAAACCGGCACTATAGGGCAATTTTCAAACTCTACCCCCCCCCCTGTGTGTCGCCATTTCAGTTCTGAAAAAATCAAAAGAAAATGATAAAAACTTCAAAAAAATAAAATCCTTCGAGAGGTAGTTATATTACTACATCTACTAGTTAGGAAAATTTGAAAACTTAAATTTGGACATGTTTTGCAAAAAGTGTAGGGAAAATGTAAAACGGCTATAACTTTTGCATACGATGTCGGAAAAAAAGTATAATATATCAAAAAATTCAGCACGAAAATCCGCATCCGATGGAGACGGCCTATGGCCTGTTTGCAATTTTTTAGAATCCTCAAATTCCAAAAGGAAAAAAAGATGTGGTCAAATTTAAGTTTTTTAATTTTTTTTGTTAAATCTGGTCAAACTACTTATTCAAGAAGTATTAATGTTACTACATAATTATTCAACAATATTAGTGTTACTAAATAATTATTTCAATTTTTTGAATTTTGGTCAAATCTGGTCAAACTATGGTCAAACTATGGTCAAACTATGGTCAAACTATGGTCAAACTTATTCAAGAAATATTAGTGTTACTAAATAATTACTGTTTTTTAGAATAATAGTTTCAAACTCAAATAGTGAAATGTGTGACTTCATGCTCAAGCTAAACTCCTGAGGGTTAATAGGATTGACATCTTACTATTGTCAGGAAAACAACAAGTGCAGACTTGGAAACGAAGGAGAATAGAACCCGAAAGTTAAGCGTGCTCGGGCTGGAGTAGTGAGAGGGATGGGTGACCGGTGGGGAAGTTAGATGATTTGGAATGAGTGATCCACACTTGAGCAGTTAAGAGAGGTGATTAGAGACTAAATCACCAAATAATTCAGAAAAATTAAAAATCGAAAAAAAATAATCAAATATTTTTCCAATTTTTTTAAAAAAAAATTCAAAAAAAACCTTTAGTACCGGTTGGTAACACCAACCGATACTAAAGGTCCCCCATACCAGGGCGCGAGCTCACGCCACGTGGTGGCACTTTAGCGTCGGTTCGTGCCGAACCGGTACTAAAGGGGGGGCCTTTAGTGCCCACCAATTAGTGCCGATTATGGAACCGGCACTAAAGGCCCTTACGAACCGGTTTTAAAGCTTCATTTTCTACTAGTGTATCATGAACACATGGCACTTGCTTCAAGGCAATTTTGGAGCAAGAAAACTCAAGGCCAAACTTTAACAAAAACAACTCAAGTGGCACGAAGAGCAAGCAACGTGTAAGGACTTGCTACAATTGTGGCAATGTGAGTCATTTTGTTGCGGAGTGCCCGTATGAGAAGAGGGAAGACAATGGTGGAAAGCTCATCCAAAAGGACAAGGCCAAGTCGTTCCCCAACAAGAGCAACTTCACCAAGAAGACTCCCCCCAAGGCATTGGTGGTACAAGAAGAGTACAATGAGGATGATGATGATGATGAAGATGGTGAGTCGGTTGCCATGGCCTCTGTTGCCATTGCAACGACTCCACGGGTGTCTCTCTTTGACTCACCCAATGAGAGCATCACCGCCAAGTGCCTCATGGCTAAAGCCACCAACAAGGTAACCTCCAACATCAAAACTACCATCATTAATCATCCTTGTTCGATGGATAGCATTGATGAACATGAGGGAGCTAATGTGGAGGTGAATGAGTTTGATGCCTTTATGGGCAAACTTAAGGGTAAATCCAAGAAGCACTTTGTTGCTCTCTTGGAACAACTTGGTGAAGCCAATGACATGATCGAGGCTCATGAAGATACCATCTCTAAGATGGAAGGGCATAGTCGTGACTATGTCGATGATATCTCGGATCTTTCCAATGCTCTTGAGGAAGAGCGTGGTCTTCGTTTGGCTCTTGAGGAGTCACACAACGTTGATCATGCTAAGTTAAAGAAAGATTTTGATCATGTTCTCATTGTTTCTCGTGTGCTAAAATCCGAGAAGGCCGAACTTGAGGTTGATCTTGCTAGACTCAAAGAGGAGTTTGATCTACTTGACAAGGCTCAATAGGTATTGAAGGGTGCTCATGCTAGCCTCAAAGAGTCTCATGATCAACTTCAAGTAAATCTAACCAAGGAAAAAGCCACTTTTCCTCGTATGATGTTAATTGATAATGCAAATGCTACTAACCCGTGTTGTGAGCATGTGCATCTTGTTGAGGAGAACGCTAAGCTAAAGGTGCAACTTGAGAAAGGTCTTGTGTCTTGCATACAAGACAAGAAGAACCTCAACGACCTCTTGACCAACCAAAAGGGAGTTGTGGCTAAGGAAGGGATTGGGTACGTGCCCGAGTCCAAGAACAAGAAGAAGAATGACAAGACCAAATGACCTCCTCCTCTCATGCAAACCTTTGTGAAGGAGGGAGAGAGTGCTTCCAAGGAGAAGAAGAACAATGCGAAGGGTGGCTGTGTCAAAAAGGGCAATGCCACTCCTTCCATCAAAGCCGACGACTTTAATCCTACTTATGTGTTATGTCGGGCTAGTGATGGGCATGTCTATGACAAATTTGTTGGTTCCCCTCATGAGTACATTGAATGGTCTATTTGGGTTCCAAAGACCCTTGTTACTAACATCAAAGGACCCATTACAAAATGGGTACCTAAAACCAAGCATTGATCTCTTGTAGGTGTTTGCTTCCGGTGGGGGATCATGGTTGCTCGATAGCGGAGCTACAAATAATATGACCGGAAGCAAGGACTTGGTGGTGGACGTGCACAAGATTCCATCTATGCCCACCAATGTCGAGTGGGGTGACGCCTCATCTTCTAAGGTATTGGGACTTGGCAAGGTAGTCATTTCTCATGATCTCACGATCGAGAAGGTCATGCGTGTTGAGTCCCTTGCATACAATTTACTTTCCGTTCGTCAACTTGCAATCATGGGCTTTGCCACTTTCTTTGATATCGATGTCGTGGCCCTCTTGTGGAGCAAGACTCTTAAAGTAGCCTTTGTTGGGCATGCGAGAACGGTCTATATGTGATTAACTTTTCGGAGCGACCCACTAAGACCGCGACATGCCTAATGGCTAAAGTTGATGTGGGATGGCTTTGGCATCTCCGTTTAGCCCATGTCAATATGAGATCTTTGCAAAGTCTTCTCAAGGGGGACCATGTCCGTGGACTAACGAATGTTAGTTTTGCTAAATATCGTGCTTGCAGTGCTTGTATCGAAGGAAAACTACATGAGAAGGCTCACCCTCCCACGACTATCATTTACTCAAAGAGGCCTTTGGAGCTCCTTCACTTGGATCTCTTTGGGCCTCCATCCTTCGATAGTCTTGGGGGTAGGAAGTATTGCTTGGTGATTGTGGATGACTACTCAAGATACACTTGGGTGTATTTCTTCAAGAGGAAGAGCGAGACCCAACAAATCGTCATTGACTTTGCCAATGAAGCACAACGTCAACACAATGCAAAGATCTTGACAATAAGAAGTTACAACGGCACTAAGTTCAAGAACTACACCTTGGATGAGTTTCTTAGTGATGAGGGGATCAAGCATCAATATTCCGCACCTTACACCCCTCAACAAAACGGTGTTGCGGAGACGAAGAATCGGACGTTGATGGATGCGGCAAGGACCATGATGGCGGAGTTCAAGTCTCCATACAACTTTTGGGCCGAAGCCATCAACACCACGTGTCATGCATCCAACCGGCTCTACCTCCGCAAGGGCTTGAACAAGACTCCATATGAGATACTCACCGGTAACAAGCCCAACCTCAAGTACTTTGGGGTGTTCGGGTGTAAGTGTTTCATTCTCAAGAAAGGTGTTCGGTTGTCTAAATTTGAAGCTAGAGCTTATGAGGGCATATTTTTTGGTTATGCTACAAACTCTCATGCTTACTGTGTCCTCAATAAATCCACGGGACTTATTGAGGAGACGTGTAACGTGGAGTTTGATGAAAATAACGGCTCCCAAGTGGAGCAAAGTGGCACTTGTGATCTACGTGATGAAATTCCTCCTCAAGTCATAAGAAGAATGGGTGTTGGCTTTATCCTACCCATTGAGGAACCCCTTGTGGCCGAAGGAGAAGGAAAATGCTCCACTCAAGTGGAGCCATCACCAACCCAAGGCCCACACGCTTCTGAAGAACAACATGAAGGCCTTCATCCTCAAGAACAAGACCAAGGGCAAGATCATGCTCAAGACGGTGTTGACACACCAAGTGATGCCCAAGGTCAAGTTCTCTCCTCCGAGCAAGTTCAAGAACAAGAACAAGCTCAAGATGACGCTCAAGATGATCAAGTGACCTCTTCTCGTCTCACCCCCGAGGAGGAATTGGAGCATCGTGCCGCCAAGGTTGCTTCAAAGCTCTCCACCAAGGATCATCTCATGACGAATGTGCTTGGAAGCTTAAGAAAGGGGGTAAGCACTCGTAGACAATTAGCAAACTATTGGGAGCATCACGCGTTTGTCTCTTGTGTCGAACCTCACAAGGTCTATGAGGCGCTCGAAGATCCGGATTGGCTCAATGCCATGCATGAAGAACTCAACAACTTTGAGCGCAACAAAGTGTGGAGATTGGTGCCAAGACCAACGGGGAACCACAATGTCATTGGAACCAAGTGGATATTTAAGAACAAGCAAGATGCCCATGGGATTATCATTCGCAACAAGGCTCATTTGGTAGCACAAGGATACTCCCAAGTCGAGGGTATCGACTATGGTGAAACCTTTGCTCCCGTTGCTCGTCTTGAATCCATTCGCATGTTGATTGCATATGCTTCTCATCATAACTTTAAGTTACAACAAATGGATGTGAAGAGTGCTTTTTTTAATGGTCCTATTAATGAATTGGTTTATGTCAAGCAACCCCCCGGGTTCGAGGATCCCTACTTTCCCGATCATGTGTATCAACTCGATAAGGCACTATATGGCCTTAAACAAGCCCCATGTGCGTGGTATGACCACCTCACCGAGTTGTTACAAGACCGTGGTTTTGAAGTTGGGCTAATCGACCCCACTCTCTTTACTAAGAAGGTCAAAGGGGAGTTGTTTGTGTGCCAATTATATGTTGATGATATTATTTTTGGTTCCCCTAACAAAGCTTTCAATGAGGAATTTGCCGCTCTCATGACCTCAAAGTTCGAGATGTCTTCCATGTGAGAGTTGAAGTTCTTTCTAGGGTTCGAAGTGAAGCAAAGAAGAGAAGGAACCTTCATCAACCAAGACAAATACACTCAATACATGCTCAAGGGATTCAAGCTAAGTGACGTCAAGCCGACTTCCACTCCAATGCCCACCAAGTGCCAACTTGACATAGATCCCAATGGTAAAGCGGTGGATCAAAAGGTATATCGCTCCATGATTGGATCCTTGCTTTACCTTTGTGCATCTAGACCGGATATCATGTTGAGTGTGGGAATTTGTGCATGGTTTCAAGCCGCACCTAAGGAAAGTCACTATGTGGCGGTCAAACGAATCTTTCGATATTTGGCTCATACCCCAAACTTTGGCTTATGGTACCCAAGGGGAGCAAACTTCAAGCTTGTAGGGTATTCAGATTCTGATTGGGCGGGAGACAAAGTGGATAGGAAGTCCACTTCCGGAGGGTGCCAATTCCTTGGTTGCTCTTTGGTAAGTTGGTCTTCTAAAAAGCAAAGTTGTGTGTCTCTATCGTCCATCGAAGCAGAGTATGTAGCGGCCAGTAGTTGTTGTGCACAACTCTTATGGATGAGGCAAACTTTAAAGGATTACGGTGTCATTTGTGACAAAGTGCCTCTTTGGTGTGACAATGAAAGTGCCATCAAGATCTCTCTCAACCCGGTGCAACACTTCAAGACGAAGCATATTGAGATTCGATATCACTTCATCCGGGATCACATTAGGTGAGGAGAGATCGAGCTCAACTATGTCAACACTCATGATAACCTTGCAGATATTTTCACGAAGCCCTTGGATGAAGCAAGATTTCGCGAGTTAAGGCATGAGCTAAATATCATTGATTCGAGCAATGTGACTTGAACCCTTGCACACCCCACCACACTCAACTTGTTGTCTAGTTTAGATGTAGGCATGGACATAGGGGGGTGTTGTTCTCTCAATGAACTCTCCCTCCCCCCATTATGCACAAATTGATCAAGTCTTTCACATTAGCCATTATTGATGGTACTTGCGCTTCAAAGACGAGTTTTGGTCGTGGGCCCAAGGTTAAATTCTTCACGGTGCCATACCTCTTGACTCAAACATAGGTGGCCTCGGCCACCGCCCTCTCTTGAAGAGGTGTGTCTTGGCCTTTTGCTGGTGTGTTCTCTCTTCTTCTTGCCTTCTTTTTGTTTTTCTTTCGAGCTAAGCCGTGTTGTTTAGTTGCCGTGGCGTGCTGGGCGGTACTACCGCTGGTGGAGCGCGGTACTACCGCTTATAAGTGGTACTACCGCCCCCCAGCGCGGTACTACCGCTGAGGGACGGGACCGGGGGGTTATATCGGGGCAGGGGGGAGGTTTCTTCTCCCCCATACCCATTCGCTTCGCCCCCTCGTTCCTCTTCCTCTCTCCAGCCTCGCATCACCGCGGGAGGACTCCGGCGGATCTTCGTCTCCGGGGCGTCCCTCTCCATTTCCTTCGGTGGAGTCGATCCCCACCTCGTTCTCTTGCCATGGATGCTGGTATTGCCCCCGTTCCTTCTCTCCCTTTGTCTCATTTTTATATTTTGCGTCTTAGGGGCAATGGTGGTTGCATATCTAGATTTTTGGCTAAATCTAAGCTTGAGTAGGTTGGAGAAGGCAACTAGACTATCTAGATTAGAGTTTGGTAGGAATATTTTTGAATTTGGCAGGCCGGTAGTGCCGGATCTGACCACGGTAGTAGAGAACTGCTGTCTCCCTGCCTCGAGCGGTACTACCGCTCTCTTTGGAGCAGTACTGCCGCTTGGGCAGTACTGCCGCATGCATGGCGCGGTACTACCGCTGCCTGCCAAGTTCCATCATGTTCCTGCCATACCTTGATCCTTTTGTTGTGTTTGTTGGCTTATGCTCGTTCTTTCTGGTTGTTTTGTGTTTTCTTGTGTTTGGTTCCAGGTGATGATCATCCTGAGCAGCAGGTCCGCCATGTCAACCCCGGGCGTGCAACGTCAACGCGCTACCTCACCTCTGAGCCAGCAGGTGGTTCCTCTAGCACTCAACCGCCACTAGCAGGCGCATCCGCAAGTGCACCTCCACCACCTCAGCAGTCGAAGAGATCCGCCAACAAGCCAAAGGGAAAGACTGTGACTGAGATGACTGCCAAGGAGTTTTGAGAAAAGCGTCGCCGCAACCCCTATGAGGCGGACCAAGATCCCACTTTGGTCAACCGCCCGTTCTGGAACCGCTTACAGTTTGCCATCTATTTTGATGTGATCAAGGCCAGGAAGAATCTCTATGTTGATGTTCGCTCCATCGACACTGATGCCATGGAGAAGGACCCTGAGTACTTTGGCGAAGCCCTTCAGATGTGTAATCAGCTGAACATTCTCAGGATCATGCAGTTCAACAAGGATTTTGATGCAGACTTGGTGGCCCAATCTTTGCTACCGTTCATCTTGGAACTGATGCCGACCGGACTCTGACTTGGATGACCAATGGCAAGTTGCTTTCCGTCAAGTGGAAGGCCTTCATGGAGTTACTTGATGTGGAAGATAACGGGCTTGAGACTCCAGTAGGCTTCCGCCCTCACCGCAATGCTACATCCACTCACAAGCAAGCCCTTTGGCCCTACTGCACTGTGAAGGTTCACCCAGTGACCAAGAAGGAAACCTATGAGTTGTCTACGTATCTGTATGTTCTTCATCGTGTCTTCCGTGAGATTCTCTTCCCTCGCATCGGGAATCTGGATCAGGTCCACTCCTATCTCGTGGACATGCTTCTTTTCTGCCAGCATGAGAAGGAAGCAAACACTGGAGAGAGCCTGGACATTTCTCATGTTATGTGGTCTGAACTTCTCTCTGCCATTTCTGAGCGCAAGTGCCCGATATATGGTCCATTCATCATGAGGCTCATTGAGAAGGCCTGGGGTCGTGTCTATCCCAGAGTGTTGCTGGAAACTGGAGACTTGGTTTCTCATGAGATCAAGCGTCTGAAGAAGAAGGACAATTGGGGCACCCCAGCGCCTAAACCCGGGGGTCCATCTACTGCTGCTGCTGCCATGGAAGCTGAGGGTGAGGCTGCAACTGATGATCACAAGGAGGACTTTGGAACCGCTAGTGCAGAACCTTCTTGGGCAAAGAAGCTCAGACGCAAGATGAAGAAGCTTTTCTGCATGGAGTCTCATGGTCAGTACATGACTCATGTGGCTGAGAAGCAGGCTAGGGTGCGCCACAAGGAGCTCATGCGTCACCTGGGTGCGACCGTTGTCAGCGGTTCTGAGGGATAGATCACTAAAGAGGAAGAATGGATTCACCAGCATTGCCCTTGGACTGATTCAGACGTCGAGCAGTTTCCGACCAACGACGGAGATGCAGATGATCACGCTGAGATGTGATGTTCGAGATCCTCAACTGGCCATCACCTGGAGCCGTAGCAACGCTCTTTGCCCTTTTGGTGTCTCGATGCCAAAGTGGGAGAGAGTTAGGGATTTGGGTTGTTGCTGTGTTGCGAGTGTGTCTTTGTGTCTTGTGTTTTCTCGTGTGTTCTCTAGTTGTCTTTGTTTGGTTTGGTTTGGTTTGGTGCCAGTGAGACGTAAGTTCTAGTCATATGGTGTGAGACATATGCTCCCTATCGCTACCTTATTACTTATGTCTATTCAGTACCTGTAGTATCTTATGAGTTGCATGCTTATCCTGTGTTCTACCCTTCTCTCTTATATCATGTGCTTAGAATTGTTGGAGTATAAAATATAGGGGGAGTGTTGATCCGGATGTGTATGTCTTGCATTCCAAAGGCTCCACTAACTAGGTGCACACATTCAGGGGGAGCCCGTCTATATTTTGTAGTTCTAAGTATCCTTACTTTTATATCTTTTCTTTGTGCAAATCCCTAGTTGTCATCAATCCACCAAAAAGGGGGAGATTGTTGAGGCATCTCTCTCTCGATGTGGTTTTGGTGATTGATGACAACGTGTTTGCGGACTAATCGTGTGCTTTGAGCGTTTCAGAGATTCATCCTTGGCAGGAGACGATTTCTTCCCCTCAGAGTGTCGTTCAAGACGGTGTAGCTCTTTCATTTCTCTTTCGATGGTCTAGTTGCATAGAGGGCACCGTACTATCAAGAGGGGGTCCGCTGTGGTATTGCTTGGGTGGAATCAACACGTATACTTCCGCTTCTCACCCTCAGAGCTCTTCCGCTTCATGGAGAGATCTTTTCTCTCTTGTGTGTCTTGTCTGGGTCCCCGCGGTAGTACCGTGCTACCCAGCGGTAGTACCGCTGAGGGGTCACAAGCGGCAGTACCGCTTCGCAGCGGTAGTACCGCCGGTGACTCCGCAGCTGTACTACCGCTGGCCTGCCTGGCTCCTCCTCGACTTCCGCTTCAATGGAGAGATCTTTTCTCTCTTGTGTGTCTTGTATGGGTCCCAGCGATAGTACCATGCTACCCAGCACTAGTACCACTCAGGGGTCACAAGCGGCAGTACCGCTCCGCAGCGGTAGTACCGCCGGTGACTCCGCAGCTGTACTACCGCTGGCCTGCCTGGCCCCTACCGCCTCGACTCGAGGGCTCTTTTTCTCGTGTCGGGATTTGTGGCACTAGTTGCGGTAGTAGAGGTGGTAGTACCGCTTCTCAGCGGTAGTACCGCCCTTACCACCGCGGTAGTACCGCTCTGGGTCCAGGTCCCCGCTTCTCTCCTCTGCGCGGCAGTACCGCTAGTTGGTACGGCAGTACCGCTGGCTCAGCGGTAGTACCGCCCCCCAAGCGGTACTACCGCCCTCTGCGGGGCTGTTTAGTGGGGAAACGGTTGGATTGTTGCCCCCACTATAAAAGGGGGTCCCTTTCTTCCCCGTTGACCTACCTCTTCCCTCTCAAGCTCCATTAATGCTCCAAGCTCCATTTTCGCCCGATCTATCTCTCTAGCCAATCAAACTTGTTGATTTGCTCGGGAATGGTTGAGAAGGCCCCGATCTACACTTCCACCAAGAGATTTTCAATTCCCCCACCTATCCCTAGCGGATCTTGTTACTCTTGGGTGTTTGAGCACCCTAGACGGTTGAGGTCACCATGGAGCCATAGTCCATTGTGGTGAAGCTTCGTGGTATTGTTGGGAGCCTCCGCTTAAGTTGTGGAGATTGCCCCAACCTTGTTTGTAAAGGTCCGGTCGCCACCTTCAAGGGCACCAATAGTGGAATCACGGCATCTCGCATTGTGTGAGGGCGTGAGGAGAATACGGTGGCCCTAGTGGATTCTTGGGGAGCATTGTGCCTCCACACCGCTCTAACGGAGACATACTTCCCCTCAAAAGGAAGGAACTTCGGTAACACATCCTCGTCTTCACCGGATCCACTCTTGGTTATTTCTTACCTTTACTTGTGCAAGCTCTTTAGTGTTACTTCTCTTGCTTGCTTGTTTGTTTGTTGTTATTGCATCATATAGGTTGCTCACCTAGTTGCACATCTAGACAACCTACTTTGATGCAAATTTTAATTTGGTAAAGAAAAGTTAAAAATTGTTAGTT